>NC_051161.1:112279979-112299660 GCF_013339745.2 Dermacentor silvarum
GAAGTCGCCAAGATACTCGAAGGAAAGTACTTGTTCATCACACATCACCTGGTTCTCCGGCCCATGTAGGGTCGAAAGTAGTGGGGCTTGTCAACGCCAACGAATTGGCCCATGCTCATGCGCGAGGTCTCGCTTGCCGCCCCGAGCTATCTGGCCGTTGCACCGGGCGGGGCCCGCGACGGGGGTCTGGCCCTATCGTGGCGGAGACGGAACCCCCCCCCCCCCCCCCTGCTTTAGGGACATACTCTCCACCTTTAACGAAGTCACAAGCATATCAACTTGCTCGCAGGAGCATTTCCGTTGCCCCACCTAAATCTATCACGGCCTCAATCGGTTACGCTTAGGTTATTACAACGCACTGTTATCCCAGCCTCTCGACTATTTCGCTTCGCGGAGGTCTCCTTCGTGTCCCGACTACGGCGGATACAGCGTTTTAACATATTTTGCAGGAAGAAAGCAGGCCCACGAGTGTAGAAGAATGTATATTTACAAGCGAAGAAATATGGCGTTCAGGCAACGGCCAAAGTCTTCGTTTTCCTCTCGTTCGCGTCACCTTCTTCTTTCCCTTCACCGTAACATCACCCTCCCGGTGGGGTTACTCCGTCCCGGTGCAGGTTATGGAGCGTCGCTTAATGGGGGGGGGGGGGGGGGGGGACATAGGGCTTGAGCCTGGCGCGTGAACACATCGCTGGTGACGTTGGGAGGCACTGAAGTCTGACCGACTGGGGCGATGTCGTATGTCACGTCGGACAGTTGTCGTAAGATCTGGTATGGACCAGAGTAACGGGAAAGTAGTTTTTCCGCCAAGCCGACGCGACGTGAAGGCGTCCAGAGAAGGACAAGGGAACCAGGTGAAAAATGGTGGTCTCGGTGCCGAAGGTCGTAGCGTCGTTTTTGAGAAGCTTGCGAGACTGTGAGGCGATGACGGGCGACCTCTCGGGCCTGGGCGGCTAAGGCAATAGCATCGCGAGCGTAACCAGTGCTGGATGATTGTACTGCGGAGGGTAGCAACGTGTCGAAGGGCAAGGTGGGGTCGCGGTCATACAAAAGGTAAAATGGGGAGAATCCGGCAGTATCGTGACGGGACGAGTTGTATGCGAAAGTGATGTACGGTAAAGCGACGTCCCAGTCGCGGTGATCGTCGGAAACGTACAGGGCCAGCATTTTAGTTAGTGTGTGGTTGAGTCGTTCGGTGAGGCCGTTCGTTTGAGGGTGCACGGTATGCGGTAGCGAGCTGGTGTTCTGTAGAACAGGAGCGGAGCAGATCATCGACGACCTTTGAGAGAAAGTAGCGGCCGCGATCCGTGAGTAACTGACGAGGGGCGCCGTGGTGCAGGATGACGTCGTATAGTAGGGAGTCGGCGACATCTGTAGCGCAGCTGGTTGGCATCGCTCGTGTAATGGCATATCTCGTGGCATAATCTGTTGCTACAGCAATCCATTTGTTTCCTTTCATAGAAATAGGAAAGGGGCCAAGGAGGTCGAGGCCCACACGGAAGAAGGGCTCTGTTATATAGGGATAGCATTTGGTTGAAGCAAACCAGCTGGAGGCATAGCAGGCGTCTTGCGGCGTTGACACAGGTCGCAAGAAGTGACATAACGGCGTACAGAGCGATAAATGCCGGGCCAGAAGAAGCGGCGCCGCAGGCGGTCGTAAGTACGAGTGATGCCCAGATGTCCAGCAGTAGGAGCGTCGTGAAGTTGCTGGAGCACGGCCAGTCGAAGGTGCTTTGGAACGACTATAGAAGGAGCTCCGGGCCATCAGGACGAACACTACGACGGTATAAAGTTCCATCGCGCAAGGTGAACATCCGCAGAGACGGGTCATTAGGCGAGGAGCTTAGGCGTTCCATAAGTGTTCGAAGAACAGGATCTTGGCGTTGCTCGTCGCCAATATGGAGAAAGCCGGAGAGGGACAGAGTACTTATGTCCGAGTCTGCATCGGTATCGTCCGGTTGATCCACGGGATTGCGGGACAGGCAGTCAGCGTCTTTATGCAGGCGCCCTGACTTATACATAATAGAAAATGTATATTCTTGTAGACGCAATGCCCAACGTGCAAGTCGTCCAGTTGGGTCCTTCAAAACGGAGAGCCAGCAGAGGACGTGATGATCGGTTACGACGCAGAAGCTCCGACCGAAAAGGTACGGCCGAAATTTCGCGACCGCCCACACGAGCGCGAGACATTCCCTCTCAGTGATGGAGTAATTTCGCTCGGGCGTGGAAAGAAGGCGGCTGGCGTAAGCGATGACACGGTTGTGGCCCTGTTGACGTTGAGCGAGGACAGCGCCGATGCCATAACCACTCGCGTCAGTTCGTACTTCAGTAGGCGCAGAAGGGTCAAAGTGTGACAGAATCGGGGAGGTTGTAAGCCGCTCAATCAGGGTAGATAAGGCTTGCTGCTGCAGTGGTCCCCAAGAGAAAGAGGCATCTTTCTTAAGGTCAGTGAGAGGGCGAGCGATGTCGGCAAATTGCTTCACGAATCGCCAGAAATAAGAGCATAAGCCCAGAAAATTACGGACATCGTTTGTTGAACAAGGTACAGGAAAATGGCGCTGGCGTGGACTTTCTGTGGATCAGGTTGGATCCCGGCGGCATTTACGAGATGGCCGAGCATGGTAATTTCACGGCCACCGAAATGGCACTTGGAGGAGTTTAGCTGAAGGCCAGCCCTGCGAAACACGGAGAGTATGGTCGTGAGGCGCCTCAGGTGGCTCTCAAAGTTCGACGAAAACACAATCACATCGTCGAGGTAACAGAGGCATGTAGACCACTTCAAGCCGCGCAGCAGAGAGTCCATCATGCGCTCGAATGTAGCTGGTGCATTGCATAATCCAAAGGGCATGACTGTAAATTGGTACAGACCGTCCGGTGTGACTAAGGCGGTTTTCTCACGGTCCATCTCGTCGACGCTAATCTGCCAATAGCCGGAGCGGAGGTCAATTGATGAAAAGTATTGGGATCCGTGAAGGCAGTCAAGAGCGTCGTCAATGCGAGGCAGGGGTAAACATCCTTCTTTGTTATCTTGTTGAGGTGACGGTAGTCAACGCAGAAGCGCCACTAGTTGTCTTTTTTCTTTACTATAAGACAACCGGTGATGCCCACGGGCTACTGGAAGGTTCAATGATGTCCTTGTCCATCATCTTGTCGACCTCTTTCTGGATTATGGCCCTTACTGTTGCGGAGACACGATATGGCCGCCTATGAATGGGGCTGGCGTCACCGGTGTTGATGCGATGCGTGGCAGCAGATGTCTGACCAAGTGGACGGTCGTCCAAATCAAAGATATCCCGATAAGATGAGAGGAGGTGACGAAGAGCTGTTGTTTGCTCGGAAGGAAGGTCAGGGGCGATCATCTTACAAACATCGTCCGCAGGCGTCGAGCACGAAGGAATCGGTGACAAAGGTGTGTAGGTACTCAGGAAGGATGCGGAGGCCAAAGAAGAAATTTCAAATTCTTCCAAAGGAGTGATAAATACGACGGCAGTACCGTGTGGCAGCACATGCGTCGAAAATCCAAAATTGAGGATGGGCACCCGAGCGCAGTTTTCGAGGATCAGGATTAAGGTGCTCGGTAAGGCAATATTTCGTGACAAAACCACGTCAGTAAGCGGGGACACGACGTACTCGCCATCAGGTACGGGAGGACAGGGCGTCAGGATGACATTGGGAGCCGCCTGTGGAGACAGCCTTGAAAACTCAGCAGAACATAAGCGGGGTGAAGCACAAGTTGTTGCGTCTGCGTCGGCAGGAAGCGGCAGATCCAGCTGTACAACACCTGCGGAGCAGTCAATTTGGGCAGAGTGTTTCGAAAGGAAGTCGAGGCCGAGAATTAGGTCGTGTGGACAGTGCTCAAGGACGATAAATAAAACAACGCTATAATGGCCCGCAATGGTCACACGTGCTGTGCACATTCCAAGAACAAGTGAAGTACTCCCATCGGCGACTCGCACAGTGCACGGTACGGCGGGCGTCAGAACCTTTTTGAGCCTTCGGTGGAGAGTAGCGCTCATAACTGAAAGCTGCGCTCCTGTGTCAACGAGAGATGTAACAGGAACACCATCAACTTCAATGTCCATGCAGTAGGTTTCCACGTGTAGGCAGGATCAACAGAGGATTTGTGGGCCGGGTCGGAGTTGCAGCTTCACCTCTGGGAGCTGCACCGCCTAGTTTCTCGAAGGGAAGCGACCAGTTGCAGATGGGGACGAAGAGCCGTGAACGAGAGGCGAACGGGACCGACGGCCTTGCGGAGACGAGGAGCAGCTGGATCTTGGTGGAGCACTGTCGGCGTTGATGTTCCTAGGCGGCGTGTAGGGCGAGAAAGTGCGATTGTCTGGTACTTGGCGGTAGTGACTCGGAGACGACCACCGAGGAGACGACGACCAGCGGTTACGGCAATGACGGGCGATGTGTCCAATACCGGAACAATTAAAACAGATGGGTCTGTCATCCGCTGTGCGCCAGTCCCGCTAGCGGGGTTGCGGCGCAGTGGCGGAAAGCTTTGCGTCTGGGAGCGAGCGGCCGGAGAAATCTGGTAGGTTTTCGTATGGCACACCGAGCAGAGAGATGGAATGCCCAAATGCGCTATTTCCTCCCGAACGACCGCTTGTATAAGCGAGATAGCGGGCACACTTTCCCGACAGTCGGAACGAATTGGAGCCGGAGCCATGGCCTCAAGCTCACGGCGAACGATACGCGTTAGATCTTCTGATCCTGTCGGCTGAACGAACCGCGGCGGGTCTGCGCACGAAGATGTCGCGGCGGTATTGGGCAGTCTGTCGAAATGTTGAGGGACGCGGCGGCCTTTCGCTTGTTCGAAGCGCCGGCACTCCTTTATAATTGCATCCACAGTGGCACAATCCTTACACATCAGGAGATTGAAGGCGTCGTCTGCAATACCTTTTAGTATGTGACCAATCTTGTCCGCCTCGGTCATGGTGTTATCAGCCTTGCGGCAGAGAGCCAGCACATCCTGTATGTACACGACATAGTATTCTGTGGACGTCTGAGCGCGGCATGCAAGTTCTTTTTTTGCTGCCAACTGACGACCGACAGGTCTGGCAAACAGGTCTCGCATTTTTTCTCTGCAGACACCCCAGCTTGTTAGGTCAGCTTCATGCGTATCGTACCATTGCTTAGCAGTTCCTTTCAGATAAAACATGAGGTTTGCTAGCATCATTGTCGCATCCCACCTGTTCTTGTCGCACACTCGTTCGTACATCGCAAGCCAGTCCTCGACGTCGGCGTTGTCCGTGCCACAAAATGTCCCCGGGTCCCGCAGATGAGTGAGGATGACCGTTGGCGTGGACTGCTGAGGCGTTGCTGGTGTCGGTTGATCTGCCATTGTGGCGGCAGGTAGATGACGTCCGCTGTAAAAGTTCCGTGATTGTACCCCGCACCTTCCACCAAAATGTTGCAGGAAGAAAGCAGGCCCACGAGTGTAGAAGAATGTATATTTACAAGCGAAGAAATATGCCGTTCAGGCAACGGTCAGAGTCGTCGTTGTTGTTGTTGTAGCCTATCACGCCTGTGGCTCCTACCCACGGAGGGGGATTGGCCAAGAGTCTTCGTCTTCCTCTCGTTCGCGTCACCTTCTTCTTTCCCTTCACCGTAACAATATTTTTAATTTGTCGTTGAAAGGGGTGCAAAAATGACATGTGGCGTCGCTTGACAGTGGAACAGTGCGAACCAATCTGTATGTACTTCAATCACGTGACCTGAGACTCACTCGGGGAGTTTTTTTATTGCTTAAAATTTTATTTTGTGTGCTTCTGCTAACTTTTCTGTGCGTGTTGAAACAGTGGCGCTGCCTTTCTACAGACGAACAGAGTGGCGCATCCATGTGCGAGTCGCGTTGTGGAATGTGGCGTTAGGATAGCTTCCCTATTCAGGATGTCGCAGTCTTGCGAGTAGTTCAGATTCCACCACCAGGCAACGTCAATCACTTATGACAGAAAAAAAGAAAGAAAAAAAATTGTCGCAGTGTCACCCGAAAGGCGAAGCATCAATTGCGATAGCAAATTAGTAGAGAGCTATACGGAGTAAGGTTAGTATTTTTATCAGCTGTATAAACTTGGACATGCAGCAGCACCAGCACCGCACAGAACTGCTGTCGACGCCGTCGGCGTTTTGCCCGCGTTCGCACGAACGCGCGCGGCGTTTTTATATAAATACGCATTTGGTGCCGCAGCTAAACGTCGCCTCCCCTCCCTCCCGTTCCCCTACAGCCTTTTTGCCGACGGAAAAAGTCGCGTTTACTCTCTATATATGGAAAGGAGGAAAGAGGCGCTTAATTCTACAGCCTTGAGCCGTGCTCCCTCAAGGGCTGCAGAAGATAGCGCCAACCTTTCCCTTTCCCTCAAGAACCACTTATCAGGGAGCACGGCGCAGAACGCGCTTGATCTCCGACGTGCGTTCGCTCCCCGTGAAAGCGCGCGTCCCTCGCGCCCTTTCGCTCGTATACATAGCGTCCGAAGCGCGGCGACGATTTCATCGCTGTTGACGTCATACGGAATCTCGCGGCGACGGCAGAAATTCGCTTTGGAGTGCCCATATAATTGCTATCGCAATAAAAAAAAATTCTTACATGTGTGGTGAGTCTATTGCTTTGGCAAGACAAAATTCAAGTATCTCGCCCATCCGCCCGTTTCGGGAGCGACGATAGCCTTGGCGCGCCATCGTCGTTTTGCTGCCGCTCGTAGCATCGAGGAATACAATCAGTGAATAGTAAAAACCAGTCAAGAGACGAAGTACAGAGAACTACCCTAGTCACACGGGCATACTGAAGGTCCCTTGAAGCTAAGGAACATAGAGCTTTCAAAGGAAGATTAGTTCAAGGGATATGTATCAGTTCTACACGGTCGCCAGGTGGTCTCCGCTGAAGCTTTTGACAAAAACCGCAACGTATTCTAAAACGCGAAAGTGACGAGAAAAAAGTTGTCGCAGTTTCACCTCAAAGGCGAAGCATCAATTGCGATAGCAAATTTGTAGAGAGCTATAGGCACCCTGCAATGCAGTTTGGCTGTGCATGTCGCGCCACCTAGCAGCGGCGGTGAGAACCCGCAAGTAGGCCCTCACCGCCGTTTCACCTTGGTCCGTACTGCGCTCAGGCGCGCCTGAAAGCTTCCTTTTCAGATTTTTCAATGGATTCAACGCGACCACTCGGCAGCTCCTCCGTGAGAAGTGTGAACAAAAATAACATGCGAATATACTGCTGCTTTAGGTATTTTCACAACCGCGAAGGGGATGTCGGCATCAAATTGTGCCGCTTCCCTTCAAGAATGTGGGGAGAAACCCGGCGGCTGAAGGTGGATCGTCGTGGTTCGGGCTGTCAAGTAAGAGTCGCTCTTGCGAATTTCTGTTGAACTATGACGCAAACGCAAAATTAAAAAAGAAAAAAAGAAAAAAAAACACGAGGCAGCATCCATGATAACGCACAATAAGGCGACAACTGCATAAACACGCGCGATCTGATTCCCGCTGTTGTAAATTGGTTTGGATAATTGTTTAGCTAGTCTCGCTCCAAAACAAATGCGCAGTGGTTGTTATCTGTCAAATCTAGCTTCGTAAGCGCTCCGCGTTGGACCTTTGTACGCACTGTAGTTCTCGTTGTACATTAATAAGCCAACATGCAGCTCCTTTCTGCGCCTGGATCAAGACGCGACTGCTGAAACCGGGCTCATTCATGCCGACGTGTTCTCGCGTTTAGAACAACAGAACTAAGGCTGGAGTGCACCGCAGCACACATCGAGTAGTCGCAAAATAGCACGTCTCTCGCGCACGCTAGCACACATTTGTTCAGTCTTGGTGTTGCTTAGTGTCAGCTGATTGCTCTCTGTTATGTTTCCGCGGTGTTGACCTCTCACACTGGAGCCCGAATGACAACACCAGACTATGATCGAGGCTCTTTGTCAACGGAGAAAAAAGCTCCATAAAGAATCATTCAAGTTACCTTCCAACTCGCCAAATTAAACCTCGACAAATCTGATAATCAAGGCACGCTCGAAGTATACTGAAGCTACAAATGAAAGTTGAAAAACGTCTACGGCCGTATTTGCCCACTTAAGCGGAATAAATTATTTATTTGTTAACTTACTTTGAGTTCGACGTCGTGAACGTGCTTTATTTGTCGTGACAAGAACTTTGCTGCGATGTCCGTCCTATTTACTTTTTTGACGCGAAATACATGGTTGTTGTCGTAAAGTTCACGTCCTTTCTCGAGTGTCGGTGGTCGGAAATGGGCCTCAATGTTTTCAATTGCCTTAAAGACCATAGTTTAGAACGCCCGACTTGTTTAAAATGAGCGCCGCAGAAGCATGCCTTCGTAGAAGTGGCCGCCTCGGTGTTTCGCGGAACTGACACGGCGGCGCTGACGGCTGAGCCGATCGCTGCGCCGCCTGACCATTGAAGGGAGCCTATACGGAGTAATGATAATAGCTTTATCAGCTGTATAAACTTGGACATGCAGCAGCACCGGCAACACGCAGAACTGTTGTCGACGCCGTCGGCGTTTTGCCCGCGTTCGCTCAAAATGCGTGCGGCGTTGGTGACTGTTGCCGGAGCCTGATGAGTGAGTGAGTGAGTGAATAAACTTTATTGTAAAATAAATTATTCAGTTGGCCTCATGCGAGGCTTATCTATGGTCGGGGCCCCTATTTCAGGGCTCCGCTGGCTTCCGCAAGCCTGTTAGCTCTTCTGACCAGGAGGATCTGGTCCTCTAGGTCTGAGCTGGCCAGCAGTGCCTCCCACTGATCTCTATTTGGATTTGGTATGTGAGGTTCGATGTTGTGTGATGTACACTCCCATGTTATGTGGTACAGGGTTGGTGTTGACCCGCACCATGGGCACATGTCTCTAAAGGCTGAGGGGTGTATCTTGTGTAGTTTATGTAAGTTGACGAAGGTGCCTGTCTGTAGCCTACGCAGATCGGTGGCCTCTTCAGTCTTTAGTTTTCTGTGGGGCGGTGGGTAGAGCATACGATTCCCTCTATAGTAGTTTAATATAGTCGAGTAATCGGGATCGATGGGCGTTAGGTCCTCTACAGCGGATGTGTTGAGGGCCCGGTAGTTAGCGTATCCTCGGGCTGCTCTATCCGCATGTAGATTCCCTGTGATCCCTTCGTGTCCCGGTACCCATGTAATCGTTTGGATAAATTCTTTTTGGCATTCTTCTTTGAGTTTGGTGAGAATTCGGTGTGCATTCGTACCAACCCTTCCTCTTTGGAAATTCCTGCATGCTGTTTGCGAATCTGTTAGGATTGTAAGCGATTTCATTGATTTCCTTCCCTCTTGGATAGCGAGTGCGATGGCGACTTCCTCCGCTTCCGTGATGGAGCTGGGGGATATCGACCCGCTGGAGGTTATTGTTCCTCTGCAGTCAGTCACCACTGCTACTGCTTTCTTAGCGTTGCCTGTGTAGAGTGCGGCGTCGGTAAATCGTGCTGCATTCATAAAGCCGAATTTCCTTTCGATGTATCGGGCCCTTGCCTGCCTCCTGCCGGGGTGGAGGTTCGGGTCCATGTTTTTGGGAAGCGGGGTTACCTGGTACCAGCTTCTGATGGTGCGCGGTATTTCTTGCGTTTGTTTGTGGGCTTGGAGTTGGGCATTGTAACCAAGTCTCTCAAGCACGCTCCTGCCTGTGGGTGTTTGGAGGAGCCGGTTTTTCCCGGAGCCTGATATAAACAGGCACTTGGTGCCGCAGCTAAACCTAGCCTCCCTTCCCTCCCCCTCCCTCCCCCACGGCCTATCGCGCGTCGGAAGAAGGCGCGTTTGCTCTACATATATGGTGATTGAAAAGGAGGAAAGCGAGCACGGCGCAGAACGCGCGTTTGTTCTCCGCCGTGCGTTCACTCCCCGTGAAAGCGCGCGCCCCTCGCGCCCTTTCACTCGCACATACAGCGTTCGGCGCGTGGCGCTGAGCCGTGCTCCCTCAAGGGCTGCAGAAGATAGCGCCAACCTTTCCCTTTCCCTCAAGAACCACTTATCATCATCATCATCATCGGCGACGATTTCATCTCCATACACGTCATACGGAACCTCACGGCGACGGCGACGCCGACGGCAGAAATCTGCTTTTGAGTGTCCATATAATTGCTATCACAATAAAACAAAAAAATGAAACGAGGAAACTTCGATGCGTAGCAGCCGCTAACCAAATCGCACATGGCACCCATTTTGCTCACGAGGGTTGCAATGTAGTAACGCATCTTGGAGGGTTAACGGTAGCGCGCTTAAAAGTATGAACCGGTAACAAACAGTGTTGGAAGTTAGCGCTGTGTGTGTCCCTGTGTCTTCTTTGGTTCTGTCTTTTAATCGTGCTACCGTATACCCTCCAAGACCGATTTTGCGTCGGTGTTGCTGATTGTGATAGGCCGTGCCGGCGCTGTTGTACTGGCGCATTTATCATTGAGACTGCGGGTATACGAAAGTGTTTAGTGCTTATAAACTTCTATAATATAGTGAAACTTGTTTTTAACAGGTAAAAATTGAACTTTCGTATTTATACAGAAGTTTGTTTTCTTCTGTCGGACGCCCTCTAGGCTCAAAAGTATTCCTTTGAGATTTCAAATGACAAACGCGGACTCCCTTGACTCAAAGCTCCCTTCAACTAGGCCTCCTTTGATGCGCCCATGTGACAGCACGCATCTTCCCTTGAAGTAAAGGATCTTTGATTCAAAGGACTTTGAAAGTGCCCGTGTGCATGACTGGGGTATAAAATCCCTTTTTATGCTCCTCGTCGGCAGGAACGAGGCAGGGGCGGAGAGCCGTCACCCGCGTCGAATTCTTTCCACGGGGAAGACCTGGTGCCGCTTGAAATGACCCGCGTCTAATTGCTTCGTCGCGGCAAAGATGGGTGCTTCTTGAAGTCCCCTTGCGCGTCGAATTCTTGACGCGCGCAGTCACATGGGCGCATCAAAGGAGGCCTAGTTGAAGGGAGCTTTGAGTCAAGGGAGTCCGCGTTTGTCCTTTGAAATCTCAAAGGAATACTTTTGAGCCTAGAGGGCGTCCGACAGAGGAAAACAAAATTCTGCATAAATACGAAGGTTCAATTTTTACCTGTTAAAACAAGTTTAACTATATTATAAGCACTAAAAACTTTTGCGACACCCGCAGTCTCAATGATGAATGCGCCGGTACAGCAGCGCCGGCACGGCCTGTCACAATCGGCAACACCGACGCAAAATGGGTCTTGGAGGGTTTACGGTATCGCGATTAAAAGACAGAACAAAAGAAGACACACAGGGACACACACGGCGCTAACTTCAAACAGTTTGTTATCGAAGTCCAGTTCGCACTCTTAATCGCGCTACCGTTAACTCTCCATGAGGCGTTACCATCAAGCACACATTGCAACCCTCGTGAGCAAAATGGGTACTATGTGTGATTTGGTTATCGGCTGCTACGCATCGAAGTGTCCTCGTGCTTTTTTTTTTCTCGTCACTTTTGCGTTTTAGAATACGTTGCGGTTTCTGTCAAAAGCTTCAGCGGAGACCACCTGGCGACCGTGTAGCACTGATACATATCCCTTGAACTAATGTTCCTTTGAGAGCTCTATGCTCCTTAACATCAAAGGACCTTCGGTATGCTTCCCGACTGCGTCAGTATACTGGATCCGGTTGTATCCACTCCCTACCTCCTCTATGGACAACTGTCGTTGCTGCTGCGCGTGACCACAGAGAAAAGCGCGGCAGCTCCTGCAACGCTTTTGCGGGGGGTCATGCCTAATTACGGCTGTCCAGAGGGCATTGTGGGCCCGCTCTACCGAAGCGTCGTTGATGTCGCCTACATCGTCTCCCGCACCTTATCTCTCAACCACCTCCCGACGCGGCGTGCAAGGCAGTCCCTGTATATGAATTCCCTGAATTAGAGGAGCGATTGAGAGAAATGGCAGAAAAGCGGTGGGTAAGGAGAGTTTTCAGTTATTTGTACACGAGGAATGTTGACACAAAATGGAGGAAGCGGACCAGAAAAGTGTCAGTCAAATATTTGGACTGCATTAGGGGTGCAAACCAGCAAACAGCGTTTAAGAAAAAGGTTAAAGAAACAGAGAGGGGTCTGTGGAAAACAGGGATGCAGACGAAATCAGCACTGGGAACACACAGAACTTTCAAGCAAGAAATTGCCAAAGAAAATATCTATGATAATTCTAGGGGAAGCTCTTTGTTGTTTGAAGCCAGGACGGGAGTATTGCGGACTAAGATGTACCGAGTCAAGTACCAAGGTATAGACACGTTGTGCTGTGCGTGTGGAGAAGAGGAAACGGCTGAACACCTCATACTTTTCTGTAAAGGGCTTAACCCTACAGTACAAAGCAACGGGGCTGATTTTTTCAAAGCATTGGGGTTTAGGGACAGTGAAGGCAAAATAGACTTTAAGCGGGTAGAAATAACCAAACGGAGGTTATCTGATTGGTGGCTAAAATCAAGGCTGGGGTGAAACTTCACCCACCACAAAGTACAAAATATGTTAATAGTCATGGCTAGGTGGCGTATGCCACCGCCTGATTTAAAGGGTTCAGCCTCATCCATCCATCGCGCATACAGCTATGCAGTGAAGCCACTCCGCGCGCGCAGGAGGCAAATGCCGCGCGGCGTTCCATTTTTTTTTTTTTTTTTTTTTTTTTTGGTTCCTGCTGGTCGCGAGTTACATGCGGTTCGCAAGCGCTGACCAAGATAGCACTTTTTAATGCCAGGCTATACTCGAACCATTGGCGTAGCCGGAGGAGGGGTAGGGTTCCAACCCCACAAATGTTTTTGTGTCGATATATACACACACACACGAGCATACACATAGGTGGGTAAGACCAAGCTGGTCTAGTAACGTTGGGTAGGACCCCCCCTCCTCCGAAATAAAATCCCGACTACACTCGTGGCTTGAACAGCTCAAAATTTCGCGTGCAAACGCGGAGTACCTTGCAACAAAAAGTGGTGCAATGTTTTTCAGCACGCTTATGAAGATTTCTCACGGAGGCCGGAAGGCAATAAATTTTAAAATCGTGTTTTAAAGGGTGTCGCCACCAAGATATCTATCGCGCCTGCAGTTATGTCAGCGACCGCTAACAGAGCGTCATTTATCACTAACCGTCGTTCACAGCAGCTGCATGCATGTACGTTTTCTATATATGCGGTGCAGACACGTAGATTTAAACGCATTTCAAATGCTCCCATGCGCACACATTATGCAAAGCTTATTGTTACGATTCATTCACACCGCGCACTAAACAGCTGCTTCATAGCAGCAAATCTGAAGGTAGAAGTGCATTCAAGATGCAGGAGCGTCTAGATCAAATTTATTTCGTACAAGGGAATAGATGACCAATGTAAGCTGGCAGCAGGACAAGAGTGCTGGTGCTTGGAGCCTTGGGGGGTAGAATTCAAAGCAACTGGAAAGGCAACACGCTATGAAGAGTAACAACAAGTTATCTTTATTGCAGTAATCACATCATGATGGCAAACTTGCAAAGTAATTATTCACACATTGTGCAGACTGTAATATTGTCACGTAGTAGTGACGCTGAAGTAAACATTCGTAAAACTGTGTATGACGAAACTGATTCTTTATTGGGCGAACCTGTGCCCACAAAAGCAAGATATATACACTTAAAGCACAACGAAAGTGGCGAACGCAGTCGGCGGTCGTCGAAAATCTGATCAGCGGCGAAACGCGTCGGCTGTTATACCTGAGTCATCGAAGGTTCCAGATTAATCCCTGATGCCCGCGGGTCTTCCAGAAAGTTCTAGATAATTCGCGTCGGTCATACAATCAGATAACATAAGCGTCGGTGAAAACAGGCAACGGAAAGAAGCATCGATAATGTTCTAGAAACTTCCGATACAGGCGCGTCCTGCGCCGAGCGATAACGTTTAACATTTGTTAGCCGGTGGAAAGCGGCCACCGGTGAAAGATTAACATGTATACGTGTCAATATGATGACACATTTTTCTTGACCTCTTCATAGTCATACTTCGTCAGAGCAGAAGAACCAGTATTTGAAGACACTGTATGAAGTCACTAAAACCATTAAATCAGGCTTTCGACACAAAGCTAGGTTACAAACCATTGCGGCCTATCGCATCAGAGGCAAGGAAAATTTACAGCATTCAACAGTGCATTCAGTCCACTCCCGCCTATACAGAAAACAGCGGCTGCAGCTTCAGACGGTTTCTGTTTTGCAGGCCATGCTCAAACTGGTCTTTTGTGAAGGGGTCCTACATAAAAGCAGTTTCACTGATAAGTAAACACAACCACAGAAACGTGTGCAATATTCAACAGCTGTGCTTTGTCTGATGCCCGCGAGTATTGTAAATATAAAAGAAATGAAGTAGTGCAGATGACAACCATCTGTATGTATATACATGACCCTCCAGCCCATCATGAGACTGCATGACATTAAGGTCAATTTACTATAACACAGAGCTTATTAAACACACAGGCAGAATTTTACATTCCTCACTTCGACTTAGGCCGATCGAACAAGCAAGTTATTGCGGGCGGTAAATGCTGAAGCTATCGCAGCCGTCTCAAAAGCGGGAGCGTGCGTGGTTTTCGCTTACTACAAAACAATGAACACTAGCCCATCAATCAACGTTACATGAAAAATCATAGCACCAACAAAAAAATGAAATTAAAATGAGAGACAAAAATCAGGGTGCAGCGGGAGAATTGTATCTGCTACGATTTACTCGATTTTGAGCCCACCGCTCTAGACCCGCATAGTCAGATCAATCGTACAAGCAACACAGCGAACCGGGCCTGATAGGGCTTCGTCCGGATTGCCCCGTGAACCACGCAACCTCTCATTGATGGCTAGCAAATATATCGAAAAACCCCTTCGTTGCACCTGTGCGACACTTCAAAAACATCCCGGCCCTTGCTGACCTAGTCTTCTTGCAGCGTCGGCCCTCACTTGCTGGTGGTGGCAGTGCGTGCTTGAATTCGCGTGCTCGTTTACGGCGCGGTAACACTGGGTCGATACGAGACCGACAAGACGCTGACGCCAACGACTGGAGGGCTACCCAGCACAGCGTGTCGCTGAGACCATTCTATCGTAATAGGCCGACAACGACGCAACAGACGAGCGCGTGTTGCCGTAGTGCGACGGGCTTTATTGTCGACGGCACCCACAAAATCAGCGTGCCGACCATAGTTCGGCGGAACCCCGCGCGATCAGCCGTCGAACCGACAACGCGGTAGCCGCAAAAAAAAATAATAATAATAATAATTATGGGGTTTTACGTGCCAAAACCAGTTCTGATTATGAGGCACGCCGTAGTGGGGGACTCCGGAAATTTGGACCACCTGGGGTTCTTTAACGTGCACCTAAATCTAAGTACACGGGTGTTTTCGCATTTCGCCCCCATCGTAATGCGGCTGCCGTGGCCGGGATTCGATCCCACGACCTTGTGCTCAGCAGCCCAACACTAGCGCAGCGCCTTCGCTTGTACATATAAGTAATCGCGCTCATAATGAATCGAAACTTGAAGGCAGCCTCGTCGGCAGAGGGACCAACGTGCATTTTCCGGCCGCACTGTTAGCACAACAGCGCACTCAGGCCTGCTCACTCATGTAGTCGGTGAGCGCTATTTGGCTTAGGCGCCGACTACGGGGTGGACTCCGGGGCTCGAGCCCCCTCTGAAGATTTCCCGGGGGGACAGAGATATAGCGATATCTCTATATAGCGACAGAGATATTTCTCAGATATAGCGTTACCGTCTTTGCGTGGTTTGCGTAGTTTACGTAAAACATGGCGGCGGTCCCCGCTGCCCACTTCGAATTGAATTTGGCGTGGCTTTCGTAGAATTCGCTTCGTTCGTAGCAAATGACTGCGTAAACGGCTTTCGCTTATAGTCGCAGGCCGCTTCGACAACAGTGTATTATGGCTAACCTTGTGGAGTTTTCGAGATAGCTTCTTGTTTCGAACAACACGAAGCCTAACGAGGGAAACCGATGATGATGATGATGATGATGATGATGATGATGATGATGATGATTTATTGGCATCCCCTTTGAAACGGGGCGGCGACAAATAGTCACCTAGCCTGCTTGATTTAATCAGGTATACTATACATGTTCTTTATCTAGCATTTTTGTATACCTCTCATTATTATTTTTCTTTTTCAAAAATTTGACACTCGTCGGGCAGCGTCGGAAATCTTACCCACCTTCTCGCCTCGCAAGGGACGCGCTCCGGTCGGCTCCTGCTGTTTCTCGATCTCTTGAAGGTTGATGAAGTGGTTGCCCTAGAACTTTGAGTGCATTATTTCAGTGAAGTGCTGCCGAACACGTGGATACCATTTTTTGGAGGTGGGTGGACTTTCTGAAAATTTATCGCCGATCTTGTGCCGACCACGCCGAACTGAGTGCTAACACTAACTCTAAACGCAACGGTGCCAGTCGCGGCGAGACGCTGGGCCTGCTGCCGCTGGCCTGCGTTAGCCTGTAGGCGCTAGTTCACCGCTTCTTCTGCGATGGATAGTCAGGACGATGGGGACGATTTAGCCCCCGAAGGTTTTGGGAAAGATTCTGGCTGGATAACGGTCGCCAAGCGGCGCGTTTGCAAGAACGCTGCCGCGCGTCTTTGCGCCAACTCGTCCGCGGCCCACCCTGACGGCCAAGATACGCTTCCGAGCCGAAATAGATACAAAGATGCTAAAAGCAAGATTCTCCGGGGCAGCAAGATGACACCACTACCGAAGGACGAAATGAAGATTGTGGTCAGACCCAGAGGCGGACTGAGACCCAAGGCAGGCCCCACAGTGGTCGCAGAAGCCATATGGGCTGCGACGGGTATCAGTACGACGGAAAGATAATGGGACACATGTGCCCCAATCCGATGCAAAATGTGATGGTGATCAGCACATCTAGCCACGAACACGCGGTTTGTTACACCGCTGTGGAGAACATTACAGTCGCCGGGCAACAGCATGAGGTGAACGCGTATGTTGCTGCGCCGCACGCCACTTGCAAGGGGGTAACCCGGCGCATTGCAATCGAGGACGGACCTGAGGTAATTGACCGGAAGATAGTCAACCGGAGAAATCCACTCGCGCTAGGTGCCAAAAGAATCAAGGATACTGGAACTGTGGTGGTGCTGTTCGAGGGATACAAGGTCCCAAATTACGCTGCATATGGGGGCACTCTGATCAGGTGCACGCTTTTCCGCAAACAGATGGATGTTTGTTACACCTGCGGACGCCTTGGACACCACTCCGATGTCTGCCCGTCACCAGAGGAAGTGGTATGCAGGGGATGTGGAGTAACCAATCCCGATGAACAACACAGCTGCGATCCAAAATGCAAGTTATGCGGCGAGGCCCACCTCACCGCAGCTAAGGAATGCAAGAAACGCTTCCAGATGCCGTACGTGGTTCGACGCAGAAGAGGAGAACGCGCTCGCAACGCTGAGCAGGAGTAAAGAAGCAAGCCATCACCACCCTTCAAGGATGATCAACACTTTCCAGCTATCTCCGGTGAAAGGCACCCACGCTCTCAAGAACTGGACTCATCGGCCCCATCCGGCACCCGAGGCCGTTCCCGATCCAGAGGGCGATCCAGATCCCGGGGACGCTCCATATCCCGGGGGCGCTCCAGATCCAGAGGACGGACAGCGTCCAGAGGGACGAGAATCCGTATCAATTCCGGAAGCCGCATTAGGCCTGACAGCCGCACCAGGTCCAGTTCCAGACCCAGAGGGAACCAGACTGGAGCGGTTCCTGGATCGGCGGGAGCGACCACCTGGGCTGATATTATCCGTGGACGACCAGCAGAGGTGAGGTCGGGGGCATCCTCAGAGCATGCGACAGGAAGCGCGCATAAAATAGCACAACTTGAACGCGAGAATGCTAATATGAGGGAAGTTATTAAAAAGCTTACGTCCGAAATCGCGGAGATCAAACACGCGAGAGGAACGCGTCCTCCGCCTGCGTCCGCTCCGTTGGAAACACCCCAACCTATGGAGGTGCCCATAGCGGAGGGCGAACATTATGAGGCGAGACCCTCTAAGAAACGAGCAGTGGTTCATGAGCAGGATAGTCTTCCGGGACGCGTAAAGTCAGAAATTGGCGAAATGTTTTCAGCGCTCAGCGACAGTGTAAGGCAACTGGCGGAGAAGGTCTCCCAAATACAAAGTGAGATGGCCTTTCAAGCTCAAAGTATGAACAAACGGGTATCGAAATTAGAATGTTTCCTAGAGAACGTGATGTTGCCAATCTCTGGTCCTAGTGTCAATGTCGTACCACATATTACCATTGGGCCCCCTATAACTAGCGACAATCCATCCGCAGAAAATGGGGGCAAAGGTAGAGAGCAACAAGACGGCGGTCTCAAATGATTTTTTTCGCATTTGGCAATGGAACTGCAGGGGCTTTCTTAAAAAGAAAGCGCCTCTGCAGCAGTGCATTCGCAGCAATCCCGAAAAACCGCATGTAATCCTGATTCAAGAGACCCTGTCTGCTGAAGTGAATTTATCGGGACATCAATCGATTATCGGTCCAAGTGGGGGGAGAGGTGTATGCACCCTTGTAAGTCGTAAGCTCACGTACATCATTCACGACCTCGGAATGGCCACCTGTAAGGCGGAGCATGTGATGATAGAAATCTTACCAGGCCAATTGAGACGCCACAGCGTTTTCATTCTTAACGTGTATAGTAGCCCCAATGACCTTCGCCAGCGTTTCAAAGCACTTCTAAGGAAGGCAATCAGCCTCGCAGGAACTAATCCTTTGGTGATAGCCGGAGACTTCAATGCCCCGCACTACACGTGGGGCTACATGTACAACACGGTCAAGGGAAAGGAGTTATGGCAGAATGCTACAGACTTGGACCTTACGCTCGTCACTGACAAGTCTTTTCCGACCAGATGGGGAACATCTTCCTGCAGGGACTCGACTCCGGATTTAACGTTCGTCAAGAATTTGTCTAAGGCGCAATGGACTAATACTGCTGTTGATCTTGGCAGCGATCATTATATCCTTGCTACACACTTTCCGACAACCCCCAAGAGGCAGAAGGAGTTCTTCTTCACGGATTGGGACAAGTTCCGCAAGATAAGGAATGAGCGCCCACCTCCAACCACTAGACTGAGCCTGGAGCAGTGGATGGACCAGATCAGGGAAGATATCAAGAGTAACACTCACAACATATGCACGGACCTTCCCGTGGAAAAGATGGATAGTCGCCTTGCCTATCTAGTAGAGGCTAAGCAGTCACTCCTCAATCGATGGAAGGGCCAAAGGCTAAATCGTAGACTACGCAAAAAGATTGCTGAACTCAACAGAACCATCGAGGAGTACTGCCACACCCTCTCAAAGCAACAATGGGACGAGGTGTGCAACTCGGTTGATGGTCAAATGCTGAACGGTCGAAACTGTAATCTTTTAAAGCATCTTCTGGACGACACCAACACAAGGTCCAACCAGCAGCATGTGATGGCAAAGCTTCTGCATACAGCCACACGAGTCAAGACCACTGAGGAAGTCCTGAACAGCCTGGTGGAGAAGTACCTCCCCGTTGGTCCCCGGCAAGAGACATCGGTCGCCTACGCAGACTACCTTGGGCCACCCAACTCCGACCTGGATGCAGACATCAGCACGGAAGAAGTTAGGAGGGCGCTACATGAGCTTAATAGCAAGTCTGCCCCTGGTCCCGACGGCATCACAAACAGGACTCTCCGAAACCGGACGATC
>NC_051161.1:112299760-112336298 GCF_013339745.2 Dermacentor silvarum
GCGGAGCGGGGCTGCCGGAACGCGTTGTCGGCGTTGCAAGCTGCGCTGTGCAACGCGCTGTGACGGGCGTAAGTCCGAGACGCGCGAAAAGAAATTATTATCATCATGAGTAATAAGATGAAAAGTTCGCGCGCACTTCCGTAAAATGCTGGGCTACGATCGCCCAGCTTCGGTTCTTCAAGCGTTGCGCGGCCGAGTGCAAGGTTAAGCGTTTTTTTTTTTTTTTTTGCGCGCTTCTAATAGTTAGTTTGAAAAGATTTAACGTAAAAGGCACGCGTTGCCGGTGTTTGGTTTCGGGACATTGGTTTGTGGGTTGTCATTCTCAAAATGCCGAGGAATAACTTTGTAAGGAATGCAAGACAAAGTGTGAGCAACTATGGTGGTAAAACATTGCTGCGGGTTCTATATCTTAACGGGATCGTCTTACGCGAAGGTCGGACGGAAGGACCCTCGGGCAGTTATCTCGTTGGGTAACCATAGAAATGCTTACGCCTTTAAAAGACAATGTGTGTGTGTGTGTGGGGGGGGGGGGGGGGGGGGGGCGGCAGACTCCAGCTCTCTTGCACACACATATCCCATCCTACTTGTTCATTTGTTAATTATCTGTTTAATTTGCTGTTTGCTGACCACAAATCACAAAATGAAATACAATAGCTAAGGTCGTGGAAGCTCATTTCGCTAGAAACGTTGTGTGTGAAACACCACAAGCAGAAGAGCGACGAAGACAGTTGCACTTTTCCTTCTTTATTCTTCTTCGTTTCCACAAATCAGAATTTTCATTGGCCTTCTTCTTGAACTTCATCGTACCACCCGGTCCGTGAAGATCCTTCTTGCAGCAGGATTCTTGAACGTCGGGGTAAACAATAAAAAAAGTTTTGTAAGATTGAGGACACTGGAACAGAATTTAAACGCGCAACGTAAATACGATACACCAACATAACCAGTGATTCCAGCTTGTTTTTCAAAGTAGGATTTGCAACTTGGCATTTTGTTCCGTTTGACCGCGCATCTCTTTCAGCAACCACTTTTCTGGTGGTTATAAGCTTTGTCGTTGAATGACACAATCCTATGAGTAAACGAACACCCTTCGAGCCCGGCCGCAATCGCGCTAATGCAAACGCGAAATATGACGGCGATATATGTGAACCCCTCTCCTGGGCGCCTTCGCAGAACGCGCACTTTAAAACTTTCGGTCCTAAGCTGCGTGCGCCAGTGAGTCGGCGCCCGTCGCCTTGCAAGGCCGTTTCCAGAACGTATCTGCACAGTACACCCCCCACCCCCCCCCCCCCCCCCCCCCCCGGGTAGCGGTATATATTTTTCAACCAAGTCAGTCGGTTCAACCGCGCAGGAAAATTAGCTAAGCGTTGCATCCTGAAATGATTCTGCACACCTGAATGGATATCTCTTGAAGTAGCCCGTCTTCTTCAGGAGTAAGGTATACCCACCACGGTGATGATTATGGCTCATAAATAGAATACCGTGAAATGTAGTAATCGAGGCAGCATGGCTGCAATCACAAAGAAAGAGGGAAAAAAATGTGGTTGATCCCTCTTATATAGGAATCGGTATAGAACACGAAAGTGAAACGTGTCTTCACAGAAGTAGTGTAATGTTTATTGCACATTGATATATAATGTCTATTGGTGTTTTGTGGCTAAAGCGCCCTTAGGTGTTGATGCACCCACGCTGACGCCTGGTGGCACGTCTCCTCCATCACGACTACCAACGTCGATGACCATGAGCAACCATCGTGCATATGGAAGCTGCACTACGCTGCACACGCTAGCACAACGCGAAAGACGAAGCACGTAACTGACACACTAATACAACGCGCAAGAGAAAGCACGTAACTGAATCGTCACCGAGTCAAATCAGCGCGTACAGCGCGTCGTAATTGCAGCCTCCGCGATCAACTTCAGAAACATTTTCAGAGCTAATTGCGGAGGCCAGGCTCCGCTGTGCTGACTATGGTGAACGCCACCTAGGTGGCGTTGGTAGTGCTTCTTGATGCCAGCGTCCCTTCGAATGCTGGCATCGAGGCGTCGTAGTGCTGAGACCACCGAAGCGTTCACTGTCGGTGCGCGTTAGTGTCATAATGCAGTACTTCTCTTTTCTGCTCGTAGGCGGCGGCACCGCCCCGAGCAAGAGCGCGGGTACACGGAGGAGTGTTAAGCCCAGACCACACGTACGCTTGCGGACGCGCGTAAGCTCGCGTCTACGCGCCTTGCGGTTGCCGCGCCTAGCGAGGAATGGCGGTTTGCATCCACAAATACGCGCGACAGCGCGCGCCACTGGCTTCACTTGTTTACACCTTGGCAGACGCCACTTCGTATCAAAATGCTTCAAAATGCTTCAAAGTGCTTCAAAATGCTTCGATATCTATAAACGTAATTGTTATCTTTTTGGAGCTGTTAGATCAGCACGAAAAGTGAAGAAGAAGCACTTTCTTGCATGATATAATTCTGCTTAACTGAGAGTTGAATGTACCGCGCCGTCGCTGCGTAGCCAGGCGCGCCGACGCGAGGCAGCGAGGCAGCCCAGGCGCGCGATAACTGAGAGGAGCTGATCACCGAGATCGCGCCGCGTTTCGACGCGTACGAGCCGTGACGCACCGTCTGCGCATGCGTGGGCGTGCGGACGCGAGCTTGCGCGCGTTTGCAAGCGTACGTGTGGTCTGGGCTTTAGATATATAAGGCGCGTCTGTGTAGCTCTCTGCAAATGCGTTTGTGGCGCTATGGGTTAAACGCTCGGCGATCTATCGTCGCGGACGGAGAGGTCGTGGGTTCGATTTCCAAATTTTGCATGTTTGTGGAACTTTTTCTTCTGGTTTCTTTCTTTGTATTATGTTCTATGACGTATTTCCGTGACGGAAATACGTCAGTGAAGTCTTGGTGGACCCCGGCATAAAACACTTTCGTGTTAAAATGGGCGGCGGCGGGGACTCGACGCTTTACAAACGCGTAGACGAGTAATGTTTCAAACTTGAATTTCATAATGCGAGCCTAAACTTCCACTGACTGCTGCTTTCTGGTAACCTATTACTTAAACATTGTATGGTAATAAAATAGCACAAGACACAGAGTAAAACATAACCACACGAGCGCTCTCTGTTCGGTGTGTGCGCTATTTATTTCATGGCAATGCTACACCAACTGGCCTGCGCTTCAACACTGCTGAAACGTAAGCACTATGCACAAAACTGAACACAGATTTGTAGAAATAGCGGAGTTGCGGTAATGATTTCGCTCCTTTTCTGGATGCATGTTACTCCAGAAAGTCAACGCCACTAATTAAAGTTTATAGGTATTTAAAGAAAGCACGGCGAATAATTCGAATAACGTTATTATTCTACGCCCAGTACCGTTGCTTCAGTTTATGAATTACTGAAAATTCTTTATCCGGCCCTCTGGCCAAAAAAAGCTCGGAGACCCCCTGCTCTAGAATAAATTACTCGGAGAAAATTGTCTATATGAGCTGGTAATTTCTGATATAGCGAGCCGTATCGGAGGGGCACACTACGTCTGAGAAGATTGAAAGACGTATGCAATCACGTACCATGCTAGCACTCGGACTCCGGCTGTTGCGTTTCCAGGTTGGTGCGGCGAGCTTCCCGGGTACGCTCCAACGCGGCTCTGTACGCTGCAGATACTCTCGCGCTCTGATGCCATATGATGTGCTGTTCCTGTGCCGCGGGCAACCGGCCCAAGTTAAGTTCAGGGTACAGAGGGGGGATCATTCGTTCGATGTAGCACTCGTAGCAGGGAAAAGGCTGTGACGGGTGTTGGCAGTGTGGTGGACCGAACAGCCGTTCCAGCGACCGGATGTCGTCGTCGGCCCCACTGGCTTCGGGGGTCGGTGGGCTCGGCCCTTCGCCGGCGATGTTTCCGCGCTCTTCCTGCGCATCGGGGCCCGCGGCGTCTGGGCCCCGCCCCCAAAGCGTCACAATCAGATGATGCGAGCGAAACGATGCACCTCGGCGTGGCGGTGAACACACTATGCGCAACTCAAATGAACTGCAGGGGGCGCTGCGAAAACTGGCCGCGTCTGGCTAAACTGTGCAACATGGCGGTTATACGGAGGTCTCTCTACGAAAGAGCGGACAATTCCAATTATGATGTGCAAGTGTCTCTCTACCGCTACAGTGGCTAGTGTATCCCCGCGTCGCCGCAACCGCTGTTTGATGTACCGTACACTGTAGTTTGATGATTTTCGTGCAGTGTGATGCCGGTTTGCGCTGTTTTGTGGAAGGAAAGCGAGTAGCTGACGCCGACCAAATCATTTTAGCCGATCTGAGAGAGGCACAGTGGGTAATGAGGCTGAAGTGGTCGCACGTGTGTGCAAACATCTGGCGTGACAGCGGACCCGTGCGAGATTCTGATGAAAATCACCAATGTATTCTTGAACCCATTGGTCGTGGAACCGAAGTACTCGTGCACTGTTGGATGGTCGGAAAAGTACAAGCACGTTTCTGCTGCTTTGAGTAACTGTTGAGGCGCGGATAGATAGTCCGGTGTTTCGAGCGTGTACGAGACAGCGGCCGGCGAAGTTGGAAACGTCACGCTGGCCTCGCCAGGATTGCCAAAATATTACAACGTGCTGAGTTTGGTACGTTTAACATGGCCCGCAGCAGCGCACCGACTTGCTCGATCAGCTGTTGCCGCTGTACATGCGCGGCGCGCACTTTCTCATTGTTGTTGCCTTAACACATTTTCGTTCGGCGAAAGCGCAAACTCTGCACGCTCTTTTCAGTCCAGAGAGCAAGCGAACCTAAAATCAAGCTTTGCACTTTATCGCGAGCATGCACTACGAATCTGTGGCGAACCTTTCCCGCTACTTTTGCGTTCCTGTTATATATATTTTACATTCAAGATTTGCGCAACGTGACTGCTGCTTCGCTTAGCTGTAGTTATTGCAGTAGTTGGCGCATTGTTTCTCTCGTAGAGAACAAAACGATAAATAAGAAACCGAGAGATCTGCTTACTACAATAAAAACACATTTGCACACCATGTACATGTATGGCTTCTGCTGCGTAGCCTGATCATGATTGATTACTTCCCGCTGTCTACGAACTTGTCGCTTATATGGCTGCTGTGTAAACTAATGAAATAAAAACAAATATTTCTGTGTAGATTAATGTTAACTAAGCTACTGCATTATGAATCTAATTAATTTTTTATTGTATTCTATAATTTACGTATCCTGCACTTTAAGTGACCAGGACTGTGTTCGCCTCTGAACTGCCAATTTCCTTCAGACACTGATAAGAGATACAATTGCTTTGATAATTACGCATTTTCAAATGAGCCGCTACTAATTTGCACTAGTTACACGGGTAGCGTGTCCAGGTCGCAAGGAAGGCGTACCGCTATGCCACACCATAGTAATTTTGCATGCTGGCGCGTACATGTTGTGCTTACATAGAACGATTTACCGACGTTACCCGGGAGTACCTGAAACTCCGATGTAACGATCGATTTTCGCTGATGTACCATACTCGGTAGTTCCACGTTGTGCGCCGCATGTATCCGATATAAAAGCTTTAATGAAGGAAAGCTTGAGTACCGCGGCGACATTTGCATCATAAACTGCATTACCACGCCGGCTATCACATGAAACTGCTTGTTGCAGCACGCATACGCTGAATGTTATCACGATGGCAGTAACAACCTCAACGCAAACTTCCTGAAGTTCGCTGTAGCGCTTTACTGCAAACATAGTACAAGCAACAGTATCGCATTCTCTTCACACAAACAACAAACCAACCCTCGCCTGAAAAAAAAATGAAAACTTTCTAGAGCAAGATCTTGAGAACATAACAATTGCCGTTATCGCAGCTTATGATAAGATTCGCAATCCATGTGGCTCTTCGACGCCGCAAAACTGCAAAACGCAGCATAATTCCTCGGCTGCGCGGAGTTTCGTTGATGGTGGCGCGCACCCGCTCGCAGTGCGCGTTGTTTGTGCGCGCAGTGCGTTGTTCATGCTGTATTTACAAGGATTAGAGAAAAAAATTAGAGAGGAGCGGACTTGGCTTCAACCTTTCCTATTTCAAGCAAGGAGAATGGATTAAACAGTCATCACCAGGACTGATGTATGCGGATGACATTGTACTTATGGCTGACAGCAAGGAAGACTTGCAGAAATTAATGGACATCTGTGGTAAAGAGGGAGATAGCTTAGGTTTGAAGTTTAGTAAAGAAAAATCGGCAGTCATGACTTTTAATGATAATCGGGGCAGCGAGCATAGGATACAGGAGGTTACGCTGGAGGTGGTGGATAAGTACAAATATCTTGGAGTGTGGATAAACAATGGGGTTGAGTACCTAACGGAACATGAAAAATATGTGACGGCTAAAGGTAGCAGAAATGCAGCTGTGATGAAAAATAGGGCACTGTGGAATTACAATAGGTACGAAGTGGTGAGAGGGATTTGGAAAGGGGTGATGGTCCCTAGACTGACTTTCGGCAATGCGGTCCTGTGCATGAGATCAGAGGTTCGAGCAAGGTTGGAAGTTAAGCAGCGAGGGGTAGGTAGACTGGCTCTGGGAGCACACGGAAATACACCAAATCAGGGGGTACAGGGTGACGGTGACATGGGATGGACGTCATTCGAGGACAGGGAAGCCAGCAGCAAGATAGAATTTGAGGAGCGATTGAGAGAAATGGCAGAAAAGCGGTGGGCAAGGAGAGTTTTCAGTTATTTGTACATGAGGAATGTTGACACAAAATGGAGGAAGCTGACCAGAAAATTGTCAATCAAATATTTGGACTGCAGGAGGGCTGCAAACCAGGAAACAGCGGTTAAGAAAAAGGTTAAAGAAACAGAGAGGGGTCTGTGGAAAACAGGGATGCAGACGAAATCAGCACTGGGGACATACCGAACTTTCAAGCAAGAAATTGCCAAAAAAATATCTACGATAATTCTAGGGGAAGCTCTTTGTTGTTTGAAGCCAGGACGGGAGTATTGCGGACTAAGGCCCGGATTCAGAAATGCTTCTAACCTTAGATCGTTTCCCTACCTTACGCAAGGAGTCCTTCATGCTACCTAAACGTTAGGCGCCCTCAGAAGGCCATCGCGAATTGTAAAAGCTTCCTTTCACCTTCCCTGCGGAAGGAGTGCCTCACCGAAGGAAGTGGAACGTTACAGGCTTCTGGTTTCGAGATTACTTACGAAAAATGCAAAATATTTGTAATGAATTGCCAAAGTAAACTTCCGGCGCTGTTAGAATTGCATTTCTACTTCTATACCAGGGCATAAATTCCATTTCCTTTGTTAATGACGTAAAAATAGCTCAAACATGATGTACATGGCAGGAGATCAAGCTCAGTCTAGCAACTTTGGCAGCATCTGACAGTTCGGTTGGTCAGGCGTCGCTTTCTTTTTTTTTTCGTCTTTTTTTTTTTTTTTTGTCCTGCGTTCTGTTTCGCGCGTGTGTTTATGTGTATTTGCCATGCCGGGCAAAACTTATTTCACGGAGGAAGAAAAATTTGCTGTGGATTAACTCAGTTATGCCTGGGTTTGCGTAGCGAGAGGTACCGTTAATCTTATTGTTTAGCTTGGTTCTCTATACGGTTAGATCTTTATTGTTTAACTCCGTACGTCTGAATGTTTAGGTTTGGTTGTTACCTCTCGTTAAGTTATGGTTATATTAAGGACTAGAAATTTTTAAAGTGTAACGTATTTATTGTGAACGTCTTCATCATGTTGTTTCTCAATTGCCACAAAGACGGCCCGATGGTCGATGAGGCGGGAGGATAAGGCGTTGTCGTCCAGTGACTTGAATGGCACGTACACACTAGCGGCAAAACGCGCGCGGCGCTCCACCGGCGGCAAAACGCAGCAGCGGCAGGGCGGCCACACCAACCGGCGGCGCGCCGCTGCGGCAATCAAGTGACAGACTAGACTCCTCTCCCCTTCTCGAACAATCCGGGATCTCACGCGTGCAGATGATAGTGCGAAACGAGAAACAAGTGGTCGGGCGGGTCCGCATGGCACCAGTTTTTCGCGCGCACGTCACGGAAGCGGACCGCTCTCATTGGTCTCCTTCATCCGCGGCACGCGGCAAACCGCAAGAAATCGGTCCAGGAACGATCCCTGCCGCGGCAACAAAAACCCGTTTCGTGGCTGCTTTCGCGGCGCGCGTCTTGCCGCCGGCGGCGCGCCGCGCGCGTTTTTCCGCTAGTGTGTACGTGGAAGAACACGTTTCGGGTGCTATCCTCATCTGAATCCACTCGCCTGGCCGCTTTGTACTTACGACGCTTCTCGAGGCGTGCGGCTCGTTCTTCCTCCGTCTCTTCTGCGTCGTCTACACCGGGGCTTTTAATCTATGCACCCAGTAACCCCAGGGAATCCTCCAATGGCATAGAACCTAGTCATGACTGACCTCGCTTCACTGGGGTTTGGCAGCCGAACGTACTTGGGATACAGACGTAGGCATATCAGCCGTGTCTTATCCACGGTGGAAGAATATTACACCGTGGTCTTATCTCAAATGCATCGGCATATAGAGGGTTGGGATACACACTAGAGCACTGCACGGGCTCGGGCTTACCCGAAAGCCCGGGCCGGGCCGGGTAGAGCAGTTTTTTTCACGGGCTCAGGCCGGGCTCGGGCACGGCGTGTGCTTTTTGACCCGGGCCCGGGTTTTTTGACGCGGGCCCGGGCCGGGCTCGGGCTTTCTGCGAGTTTTTCTCGGGCTTCTCAACTCTGAAAAACATGTATTTTTCGGTCTCGGGTCGGGTTCGGGCCGGTTTCGAGCCGGGCTCGGGCTTAAGGTAAAGGGGTGGCGGGCCGGGCCGGGCGTGTAACGTAGATTATTTCCGGGCCCGGGTCTCGACATAAAAGTTTTGATCGGGCTCGGGCGGGCCGCCGAATGTAAAACGGGCCCGGGCGGGGCCGGGGCCCGGGCGGGGCCGGGCCGCAAAAATCGGCCCGTGCAGTGCTCTAATACACACACGTACAAGGTCGCCTACAACACTTTTCATGACACCCGTTCCGTGAAAACGCAGCGCGATGAGGACCTTCAACAGAGCAGGTGGCGGCGCTCCTCTGTTGTCAGTGTTACAATGCAGTTGCAGCTCTGCCAGGATGGCTGTAACAGCTCGCTTGGAAAAACGATACCGGGCTAGAAACTCCACTTTGTTGTAGTGTTCCAGTAGATACTGCCTGTCAATCACATGCCGGACTTGAGTCAACGGCGGAGGCTTGTACACAGTCCCGTAAAGAAGTTTCATTTGCATGTCGAAGAAACCTTGTATAGCTTTCGAAGCTATCGTCTTGGGATAAATATCGCGAGGCCGTCATTCTCGCCGCTCACTTTTCACAGAAAAACAGAATCACAAAAGAAATGGCACAAAGCGCAGTCTGCGGAACCAAACTGGACGTCAATACACGGCGGCTGGCTGCCGCGGCGGCGTTGGCTGCGCACGGCACCTATCCAAGCTGAGCGTACCGCGTGCAATGTCCTGCGGTGAAGAATGCGTTCAGGTAGAGGAGCGCGGTTAGGAAGCATGAAGGTAGCATGCTGGCTCCCTAAGCGCGAGGAAGCACCAAGGAGGCCCTAACTTAGTGCCGCTTAGTAAAGGACGTTCCAGAATTGACGCCAGGTCGCCTTACAGCGTGTAAGACGTCCTTAGTAAGGAAAGGAGTGTTTCAGAATCCGGGCCTAAGATGTACCGAGTCAAGTACCAAGGTATAGACACGTTGTGCTGTCCGATCGGTGACGTGGCATAGGGAGTTTTAAATTTGGCGCGCTCAAAAGCACCACGCCTTGCTTGCGTTCTTGGGTACCCATTTTGCTTTCTTTGTATACCTTTTTTCATTCTTTCGGAAACCACCTGGTAAACAAAGATCTAAAACTTCCTGCTTAGGGAGCTTGTGCTCGAAGCATCGGTTGGTTTGTCCTGAGATGTCAGGAAATCGTGCTTGTGCTCAAGTGTCGAAGATTTCCGGCTGTTATTGGCTGTTATTTGCAATCTAGCTGTAGCTCGCCCGCGAATTTACCGCCTCCATGGTAATAAATGTCGCTTTTGATATACTAAGACTGCCCGCAACACTTCGTATGGAAATGTTACATCGATGGTTCTCGTATTTTGTTCTTTACAACGGAACGTAGTTCCGAGCAGCTTTTCGAGTAAAATAAAATAAAAGTTTCACATCCGACCGCAAAAATGACCAGTTCAAACCAGTTGTGCTGACGGGTAACACGTCTCTCTTCGTCTCTGGGCACTACAGGCAAAGCGAAATCGTTGGCGACAGTTACGACTTTGCAAACATGACAAGCGATATGTAACGAAAAAAAATAATACATAAATAGAAAGCTCACCCAAACGAAGCTGTTGCAAGTTCCTACTGATTTCACCTTCCATGGATCGTGGGTGTACTCCGTCTCGTGGCAAGTTATCCATTCTCGATATAGGCGCGATTCCGCTTGGTATGGCCGTTGGCTTGGTCCGGCGGATGTCTTCGTTTACGGCACTATCGTCACTGAGGACTCTAGACGTTAGCTGTCCTCCTTATCCTCTGGTTGTCGAAGCAACCCCACCGGGAGAGAGTATTCCTCCCTCCCATCTCCTCCTTTCTCGAGACAAATTCCTTTTGTCCCTCTTCACGCACAAAACCCCCCAATCCAGGCGCCTGGCTCATCGGGCACCCCTTCTCGTTCCTGGAAGAAGGCGGAGGGGGGCTGTCGTGTCCGAAATGAAAGTTCGCCCACTGGCTACCGCTGACAGCAAAACTGTGACCTCCTCGAGCGGCTCTCTCTTCTTTCTGTTTTATCCCCGCCTCCCCTTCCTCCAGGTGCTGACTCGTGGTCCCCAAGGTGTAGGAGAAGAATAGCACATCTTCCACTTTACCATCTCTCTCTCAGCTGATCAGTGATGGCCAATCTTTCACCCTTCCCAACAATAATCTCTCTCTCTCCTCTCTTCGGCGCGTGCTGGCGGGTGGCGTAGAACTGGAGGGTACTTGTTGCCGGCAGAGAGTTAAGCGGCAATTACAGTAGTATTGCGTGGTTCAATATATAGCGGCAACCACGGACATGCACGCGATATTCAAGCGACGTAACAGGCCATCGCCTAGGAGGTGGTGGACAGGCAGACCGCATCGCGGAGCAACCTCACGGACGCGACATCGCGAAAAAAAAAAAAGTAAGTTGCGACAAATTTACATTGTCGTCCGAATTAATACATTCGCGCGCCCGTAAAGAAATCGGGAACATGCCCCCATGTTTTACCCGAGCTGTATTAAAGTTCGCTTTAATCGTTCTTTTTTGCACAAAGAAGTGAAGGTTTATTACACACGGCCAAAAAAGGTTAGACCGCAGTGGCCCACCACCGTGTGAGGGCCGCACCTCATCAAGATTGTGAAAACCTTACGCAGTTATACGGTGTATTTCCTTCTTTACCTCTGGTCCCCTAATCACTTCCGTCGTATTGTTGTGTTTGTGCACTAGGAGAATGCTCGCGCAGTCTTTTGCTGGCTCCATTTAGTAGGTACGTTCCGGAAACGCGCCGTTGCAATATGGAAGCCACGGGGCCGTCCGGAGTTGACGGCTTTACTTGACCGCTCTGCTTTGAAGTAAATAAGGCTCGATGGAATGGTCTTTCTCGGTCGCATGCCTGTGCGAGAGAAATTGATTCGTGGGAGTCACCCTGGACAGGGTCATCGACCGCGCTGCCTTTCCAGGCTGAGCCTCGACTGTCCCCTTTTCTGGGAATCTTTCCCGGTGAAATCTGCGCGTCTCTTTGTCAGGTTCTATCTTTCAGCGAGTTGGTCGTTAATTTTTTTTTAACGCACAACACGAGGACGACGACAAGGCACACAAACACTCGCGTGTCCCCGACTTCTTTTCTTGCTGAACATTCTTTGGGCGCTTTCTCGCACACTTGGAATCGGCGTATGCGAAGCTTCTACTAGCTAATGGTGCATTACGACAAGTTCGAGATGCGCTCTAGATTTCAATGACGAACGCGTCCCTGAAAGAATGTGTAACTTTTATGTGTAAACCTATCTAATAACAAGACACAACGGGCGGGATTTTGATCTTGTAGGAACGCGCCACAGTGCGATGAGAAAGACGCAGCGAAATCTGGAGGATGAACGCGGCCTGTAGCTTCTATCTTATCGTCCAAGGCTCTACATCTACATCTTATCGTCAGCTAGTATAGATAAGCGAACAGCTTTCTTCACCGTTTTCGCCCGTTTTCGTGATTATTCGATGAAGAGACATTACCGTGCATTTGGTGCATGTTAAACCCAGGTAGTCAAAATTAATCCGGAGCCCCGCTCCCCCAATTGCGGCGTGCCTTATAATCAGATCGTGGTTTTGGCAAGTAAAACAGCAGAATTTAATTCGATTGTTAGAAATATTGCATTGCGCTTGAGTGCATCTTTTACGATTGCCGCCTTTATTTCCAAAAACAGCGTACTAAAAAACTGGCTTTGTGGCTTTGAAGGCAATATAAATCCAAAGGAGACGTGCTGTAATTTAAATGCATTCACGAAGCAGTCAGTGCAAGCACTTTTCCATTCCACGAGTTGAAAAGCACAACATGCATTACAATGAATCAACGAGCGCTTTATCCGTTCCAATCAATTAGGGAACGAAGCCCTGACAAAAAGCAACAAAAATGAAGTCTGAGGAAAAGAAATACAAGCATATATTTCACAGGGGTGGTATGCAGACATAATTTATGCCAGCAGGCAATGACTAAATAACATTTCAAAAAGACACGAGATGTAATAGGAATTATTGGAGAATGGAAGATCTACAACAAAATTGCACGCAAGAAAAAATACTACCGAATCATGCATTAAGAACCAGTATTATTTGATACTAATAATGGATATTGCTAAAAGGAAGCCGAAGACAGCATAGATATCATGGAAGGCGTCATCCTTATTTAACGTTGTAGGCAATAAATATTGTAGGCTCAGTTCTCCGTAGTTTGTTCTTATTTATTTATCTCGTAGAAACACATTGATGCATGCGTGCCATTTTAGAGAGAGCCTTAAGATGTTCAGAGACAGTTGGCAGAGAAACTCTTGGGGAATATAGGTAATCTGTATTAAAAAAGGGACACATCTGTAGCGCTGCACTGCCGATCCGGGCAGCATTGCATGTGTAGCGTGCGTTGGAAAATGTGGCCCGACTATTACTAACTGAATGAACAAGCGTGGTGTGAGCGCGCACAAACAAACATGAATAGAGCTCACACTGAATGACTGCAGACAACGACCGTCAAAACTCTGGCAGCAAGCGGATACGCCGCAGCGGCGAACGTACGTGCGGTCTATCGCTTCAACGGAAACTGAGCGCAAAAGGTCAGAGCCGTGTGGAGATAAGAGACGGTGCGAGCGAGCGACGATCGCGGTTGTTGGCAGCGTAGAAGTGCGCCCCCCCCCCCCCCCCCCCGCTCCCTCCGGCGCTGGCTTACCGCTTCCTTGCTTGCGCGTGGGAGAGATAAGAGACTGTGCGGACGAGCGACGAGCGCGGTTGTTGGCAGAGAAGTGCCCCCCCCCCCCCCCCTGCTCCCTCCGGCGCTGGCTTTCCGCTTCCTTGCTTGCGCGTGGGAGATTGAGTGCGTTCGCTCTCCGTGATAGCGCGCGGCGAAGATTTTATCTATACGGAACCTCACGGCGACGGCGACGGCGACGCCAACGCCGATGGCAGAAATCCGGTTGAAGTGTCCATATAATTGCTATCGCAATAAAAATACCTACATGGAGAATATTGTATTTGAGAAAAGCCCCCCCCCCCCCCCGCTCCCTCCGGCGCTGGCTTCCCGCTTCCTTGCTTGCGCGTGGGAGAGATAAGAGACGGTGCGGACGAGCGACGAGCGCGGTTGTTGGCAGAGAAGTGCCCCCCCCCCCCCCCCTGCTCCCTCCGGCGCTGGCTTTCCGCTTCCTTGCTTGCGCGTGGGAGATTGAGCAACGATTGAGTGCGTTCGCTCTCCGTGATAGCGCGCGTCCCCGCACGCTTCCGCTGGGGCATACGGCGCGCGGCGAAGATTTATCTATACGGAACCTCACGGCGACGGCGACGACGACGGCGAGTAAAAAAAATTGACGACCAACTCGCTCAAAGATAGAACCTGACAAAGAGACGCGCAGATTTCACCGGGAAAGATTCCCAGAAAAGGGGACAGTCGAGGCTCAGCCTGGAAAGGCAGCGCGGTCGATGCATCGTGGGAGTCCAGAGTGACTCCCACGAATCAATTTCTCTCGCACAGGCATGCGACCGAGAAAGACCATTCCATCGAGCCTTGTAGCGGTCAAGTAAAGCCGTCAACTCCGGACGGCCCCGTGGCTTCCATATTGCAACGGCGCGTTTCCGGAACGTACCTACTAAATGGAGCCAGCGAGAGACTGCGCGAGCATTCTCCTAGTGCACAAACACAACAATACGACGGAAGTGATTAGGGGACCAGAGGTAAAGAAGGAAATACACCGTATACCTGCGTAAGATTTTCACAATCTTGATGAGGTGCGGCCCTCACACGGTGGTGGGCCACTGCGGTCTAACCTTTTTTGGTCGTGTGTAATAAACCTTCACTTCTTTGTGCAAAAAAGAACGATTAAAGCGAAATTTAATACAGCTCGGGTAAAACGTTGGCATGGGGGGCATGTTCCCGATTTCTTTACGGGCGCGCGAATGTATTAATTCGGACCACAACGTAAATTTGTCGCAACTTTTTTTTTTTTTTCGTGATGTCGCGTCCGTGAGGTTGCTCCGCGACGCGGTCTGCCTGTCCACCACCTCCTAGGCGATGGCCTGTTACGTCGCTTGAATATCGCGTGCATGTCCGTGGTTGCCGCTTATATTGAACCACGCAATACTACTGTAATTGCCGCTTAACTCTCTGCCGGCAACAAGTACCCTCCAGTTCTACGCCACCCGCCAGCACGCGCCGAAGAGAGGATGCGCGCGGCCATCACTGATCAGGTGAGAGAGAGAGAGAGATGGTAAAGTGGAAGATGTGCTATTCTTCTCCTACACCTTGGGGACCACGAGTCAGCACCTGGAGGAAGGGGAGGCGGGGATAAAGCCGAAAGAAGAGAGCGAAGCTCGAGGAGGTCACTGTTTTGCTGTCAGCGGTAGCCAGTGGGCGAACTTTCATTTGGACACGACAGCCCCCCTCCGCCGTCTTCCAGGAACGAGAAGGGGTGCCCGATGAGCCAGGCGCGTGGATTGGGGGGTTTTGTGCTTGAAGAGGGACAATAGGAATTTGTCTCAAGAAAGGAGGAGATGGGAGGGAGGAATACCCTCTCCCGGTGGGGTTGCTTTGGCAACCAGAGGAGAAGGACAGCTAAGGTCTTGAGTCCTCAGTGACGATAGTGCCGTAAACGAAGACACCCGCCGGACCAAGCCAACGGCCATACCAAGACTAAATTTATCGAAAATTTGGGATACGTGCATTGTAAACTCTCGGTGCGATGTTAAATGAGGTTGGATCAAACATAGACATTTGTAAAAAAAAAAAAAAACTTTTTCAAGTGTTAGAGCGTGTGATATGGTCGCATTCAGCTATGCTTCCCAGTGTCCCGACATAGCTGTAGGTTGCACCAGATTTATATTTTGTGGAAAGGAGAGGGGGCTCAAGGCAAGTGCTGTAAAGGCGAAAGCCTTTTCGAAGGAAAGAGCAGGCTTCGTCGTCGGGGACGGACAAGCCTTGATACAAAGAGACAATGCGTCAGCTCGTCTTCAGGGTTTCATTTCTTCTTTTCCTTTTCGTGTCCATGCACCGAATTCCACGTGCCACGCGCACTCCTTCAAATTACTTCAAATCTCTTTCTCGGCGGCTTCTATGCGCCGCACCGTGTAGCAGACGACGCTACCACTATACTTGACACGGGCGTTTCAACACTCCCGGCGCGAGATGTGCTAGGGGCACATTTCTAAAGGATACAAGCGCTGCACTGGTCGCGAGACTACCTGGTCGTTTGACAATTTCAAGAGACTGGCACGAACCAGCCCATCAGAGCGCGTTCTGGCGAAAACTTCTATGACATGCCATGTAAACAAAAAATAGTCTCCAACTGCACTGCCTCGTTAGAGTTCATATAACGTACGAAGCTCTCGCGAAGCACGCTTAAGGCATAACGCATTGTCAGAATAAACAACACGGGGGTAGCCGCGGCGAGAGGTGAATCGGCGAAAAGCTTCTAGAAAGCATTCAGTGTTAGCAAGTGTTACAATCTCTAGATAAATGGCTCGTACTACGACACACGTAAAAATGACAACATGGGCTTTCACAACAGGTTCACCTGTCACATATATCGGCCCCGCAAAATCCACTCCTACTGTGTCAAACGACTTAGCCATTTGCACGCGCTCTACAGGCAGTGGTGCCATTGGGAAACAGGCGGGTTTCGCGCGGAAACAAGCACACCATGAGCACTTCGCGATCACTTTCTTCACGCACTGGCTGGCGGCCTGAGTCCAGAATCTCTGACGTAGCTCTGTCACTGTAACTGCTATTCCAGCGTGGAAGAGACGCTTGTGAGCACTGTCGGCGATCAGCTGCGTCACTCGGTGATCGCCAGGAAGCAGTCGAGGGTTCTTGACGCTAGGCTGAGTAACTGCGTTCTGTAGTCGTATTCTTATGCGTAGAAGTCCATCGTCCACCCGAAGAAATGGGTGGAGATCTTTTATCCACGATGATGCTTCGATGGCGCACCCAGCTTTCAGTGATGCTATTTCTGTTGAGAAAGCTTGGGTTTGGGTGTAGGAATACCAGTAAACTTCTGCTCTGGCAATTTCTTCAATCAGTAGCACATTTTTATTTTGACGGCTTAGTCGTCTGGAACCATCGGCCAACCTTAGGATCCAGGCGGTCACTCTAAGGACGCGAGTCCAGGAGCTATATCTGCTCAAGTCGAAGAGTGCTGGGTGGGGCTCTGTCGACGCATGTAGCACGACGGTACCGGGCGCACATTCTTCTATCATAAGTTGTGGTCAAGTGTCTACAGTTGTTGTCGGAGGCCATTCAGTCCGCGTCGCTAGCCAAGCTGGCCCTCTCCACCAGAGGTCGTTGGTGCAGAGTGAACGCGCTGACGTTCCCCTGGATAGCAAGTCTGCAGGGTTGTCCCTTCCAGAGCAGTAGTTCCATCGTGAAGGGTCTGTAAGGTCTTGCATTTCAGAGACTCGATTACAGATGTACGGCTTCTACGTCGTGAAGGATCCAATCTTATGTATGCGAAGCGATAGCATTTTAAACAGGTCTTTCTTGAGGTTGGGGCCTTTCTCTGGATGATCATTCAAGGATGTCGCTCCGGCCGCATGCGATAACGCATCAAAAATGGCCCGTAGCTTATATAGTAGGCGTGGAAGACTCCTTGATGACTTCATGATGTGTCATGTAATAAGTCTTGTTCTGGACTGTATCGTGCGAAGGTACGGGTTCTGCATGACTATCTTTGGGATACTGCGTGACCGCCGTATCGTACTGAAGTAGAAGGTCTTCGTTCTTGAACAGTAGGCGCAGAAGGCATTGTAACGTTTTTATCGATACCATCCGGTTGTCTTTAGGTTCGACATCAAGCGCCTTCCAAGGAAGGCTTACTTCGTAGCGATCGTCGCGCTGCTTGACATTGTTAAATTTTTCCAAATAGTATTATCATGTTCAGACGAATCTGGCTGATCAGTTATACCCAAACTCTCAAGCTGCCAGAATTTCTGCAGTGATGTTGATAGATCGTCGAACATGCAACACGAAGTACGGAGCACACACACATTCGTCTGCGTCCGTCGATTGAGACATCTGTCGTTGCTAATTGGGCCTTGCAATACCCATCCAAGTGCCGATCTCCTAGCAACCAGTTCTTTGTGGGCCTCATCCCATGTCACTTCTTCTCTTAATATTTTCCAACTCTGGTCTGCCCCGATTAGCAAACTAATTCCTGGTTCCTGTAGTGTTCCAGGATAATCAACCGCGTCAGCGAGGGGCCTACAACGACTCTTTATTATCTTCACAAAGTCGTCGTCATGCGGAATCTCCACAATATCCTCGCAAATGTGCGGGATTTCAATAGCCTCAATTTCCACAAGGGTCCCATCAAACTGACTCTTCAGTGCAAGCTTAACTATTTTTCGTCGAGCAGTGCGGCTGGGACTTTGATGGCCAAAGACGCGTATGCATAAGTCGACTTCATCTATGACTTCGAGCTTCAGTTTGCGCGATAGTTCTTGGCTAACAAAAGTACGTTGGCTGCCGCTGTCAAGAATGCCTCGTACGTAGCAGCAAAGATTGCTGCCCCACATCCATGCTCTAAACGTCTGAAGTAGAATAGCAGTGTCAAATCTGCAACGGTTCTTGCTGCCTACTTGTGTAGCATGCATCGATGCGCTGCTGAGAGACTGCTTTGATTCAGGTGCAACCGCCTGCGATCTGGTCTTATAACACATAGATGAGGCATGTCTGCCGGCGCAGTGGGTGCAACTAACCTTGCGGCGGCAATCCTGGGCCCGATGCCCCTTGGTAGTGCACCGGAAACAGCTGCCGCTTGCCGTGAGCAGACGCCTTTTCTCGTTGTGGTCCAAGGAGGAGTCACACTCTGATGTTGCATGACGCTTCTCGCAAAAGACGCACGTTCCAGTGGTACTGTTTTTAAGCACTGCTGCCGATGACGCTCGTGTCTGTCGGCGACCGGATCCGGGCAGCAGGTACTGTCTGCTGGATCCCTCTAATGGACCGTGAGCCGTTCTCTCCCTGCAGTCAACCTCGACGTGAAAATACTGCAGGACATCTTCAAGGTCTTCCTCCGCTGTTGGCCTTAAGTTCCGATCGTCATTTACCTTAAGGCTTCTGTGTCTATGGAAATTTACCATGACGTCTTGAGGGATGGCTTTCGTTAAAACTTCGCCGAGCATTGCTGCATACGACGACGCAGGAACTCCGAGACCTCTCAGTCCTCTTATATTCACCTGTACTAAATCGTACAGGTTCCGCAATCCCGTGACATGGGTCGAAGAGCTCACCGGAGTGAGGGTACGCAGGTTCTCAAGGTACTTTGCCTCGATGATCTTGGCGTTCCCGAAACGTTCCTTGAGAATCTCAATGGCATCGGCGTAACTGTTCTCGGTGGTAAGGATCCCTGCGATAGCCTTGGCTGCCGGGCCGTCCAGAAGAGAGCGGAGATACTGGAACTTCTCGATGTCACTGAGACGGGAGTTCTCATGCACGTTGTTGCGGAACACGTCCCAAAACGACTGCCACTTCATCGTTGATCCATCGAATCTCAGGAGGTCCAATTTGGGCAGTCTTGGTTCAAGTGCGGCAGGGGCACTCACTTGGGGACCGTTCTCGCCAGAAGGCAGCGCGCTGGTAGGTTGTATGGGCGGCGGCTCTACACGAACACCTGTACCAGTGGCCGGATGATTAGACAGCTCCAAAATATGGTGTCGCAGCAGTCCTAGGGTGCCAGCGGCCTGGTCTTCATATTCCAGTACGGAATCGTAGTCGGCTGCGACCTCATCGTCAGACATCTCGGCATGAATCTCACCGTTGATCTTCGTGAGCTCATTCGTGCTCTTCTCGAGACGCTGATTGATAGTCCGGAGCGTTGCCAGGTAGAACTCGTTGGTTGCAATGAGGTCACTAATCTCTTTCACAAGTCGCGTCTGCTGAGCTCTTCGAGCTGCACGCATCTTCTTCAAGCGCTCCATGGCCCATCCAAGTCGAAGCCTTGCTCCCGGGTTTTCGGCACCAAATGTAAAGGCGAAAGCCTTTTCGAAGGAAAGAGCAGGCTTCGTCGTCGGGGACGGACAAGCCTTGATACAAAGAGACAATGCGTGAGCTTGCTTGCTTGCTTGCTTGATCCTCATCCGTGGCGCTTACCCACTACGGTGGATTGGCTAAGGTTAAACGGAAGGGGGAGATGGAGAAAAAAAAAAAACTAGACGGAAAACTAAATCAGGGTGAAGTATAGTGTTTATGATAATTTTGAAAGAGATTTACAGGGCAGAAACAGAATTAAAATCATTGTATTTGTATAAAAACAGCACAAAAATTTTGGTGGTATTAGAATAATTTCGAAACACCAATTAGCGATTTAATGAGTTATCCAATTATTTATTTCGAGAATTAACTGGGTAGTCTTTTTGTGTCACAGATATAGTCACAGAGGGCCACGCAGATGTTCCTGTGGCTAAAGCCCATTGAAGAAGCCCCGAAGGAGAGGATATTTTCAGTAGTTAGTGAAATACCCAATTTACGGAATGAAAATTCGAATTTCTTCCTCTCATTCCTAAAGCGATGACAAAATAATAGAAAGTGGTCAATGTTTTCGGGTTCCTGGCAGTTAGGACACAGAGGGGACGGTGCCAGACCGGACCTGTGTAGGTAAAAATTTAATGGTGGGATTCGGCAGCGTAATTTTGTTATGGAGATCTCTAATTTACGTGTGGGGCACCATTTATTGTCCCACGAAAAGGACAAATGATTAAATTCCGACATTTGGATTTTCAGTTTTGTAGAATCTTGTAATAGGGAAAATTTTCTAAACCTAGCCGCAGTGACATAAGCCGAACTAGGCATGACAGACATAACTGGTCCATCAAGAGATATCCGCGCAAGTGTGTCAGCCATTTCATTTAAGAATATACCACGATGGCCTGGAACCCATACCAATCGTACCAGACTTAAGTTAGGAGGAGTTAACAATTTAAATGTATTGGTTACAGTAGTGTCTGCAGATGAAGTGAGCGATGTACATACTGACAGTGAATCAGTCACTATAACCACTGTTGAGTAATTTGAAGGAAGTTTCCGCAGAGCTAAGATAATCGCTGCTAGTTCAGCCAAAAATATGGGTGTGAAATCCGGAAGGCGTACTGCATAAGACCAGGATAGTGATTCGGAGAAAATACCCACACCCGCTTTCTCTTCATTCATTGATGCGTCAGTCGCGATCACGTGAGTGAGTGAGTGAAATAACTTTTATTACAGGTCCGGCGAGGACGCGAACTCGTCGCGCACCCGGCTAGTCCCACGTCGATCACGTGATCTATTCCTAGTTGCGTTAAATGATCTTGTAACATGCCGTTTAAGTATGTAGTGGGCAGGAGTTTGGCATTCGATGGAAATATATCGTCAAATTCAATCATTATATTAGGTAAGGGTTTGTCTGAGCAAGTGATCTCACGTATATTAACATTTAATGGATCGAGCTCAGCTTGTACAAACAAAACTTGAGGTCGAAGTAGGCGGGACCAATGCTCCTCGAAAAATGCCCTCATTTCCCTAATAAATACAAATTGTGATCTTCTCAAAGAAGATGCATAAATGTTTAAATATGTTTTTACCGTTAGAATGCGGAATCTGCAGGGAAGTGTAGGCAGTCGTGCTTCTTGATATAAAACATTGTTGGCTACAAATTTTGGCAAACCGAGACAATTCCGAATTGCCTCCCGCTCTAGAAGAACCAGGGGGTTAATTTTGTACGCTGGCCCACCAGAGAATAGCACGCATCCAAACTCCAATATCGGACGAACATACATACGATAAATCATCATTAAAGTGTCTCTGCGTAGCCCAGAGCGATGTCGGCCAAGTTTGCTTATCATGCCAACCGCGCGTGTCGCCCTAGATTTAACATGATCGATGTGATTTCGCCAGCTCAGGTTTGTGTCGTATATTACACCGATATATTTGATAAAGTCAACTTGTGGAATAATTTCCTGATGATATTGGAGAGAGATATTAATTGGTACATTCAATGGAAACACAATCAAAGCGCTTTTGTTAACATTGAGCGACATTCGAATATTCGCAAACCAGGCTTCAAGTGTTCCCAAGTATGACTGTAGTGTACTCTGTAATGAGTGAATATCACTCGCAGACGCGAAGAATGCTATGTCATCTGCATAGACATATACTTGTACACTACCGCGCAATGGGATTGAACTTAGTAAAATGTTAAACAAAATAGGAGAAAGGACAGATCCCTGGGGAACTCCTCTTGTTTGACTATATTTTTGTGTCACCAAGCCACGCTGAGAACAATAAAATTTTCTGTCCTTTAAAAATTCATGTATCCAATTGATAATATATCGAGGGAAATCCATGCTATTTAAAACGTTTAGGAGTATGACATGTTCTACACTATCGTAGGCTTTAGCTAAATCAAGGGTCACTAAAGCTGCATACTGCCGCCTGTGCCGTGCAAGCTTAATGCGTTCCTCTAAATCGACATGGGCGCACCATATCGAACATCCGGGTCTAAATCCAATCTGACATGGGCTCAATAATGTATTATCCGTTAAAAATTTCATAATACGAATGTGTAATACCATTTCTATTAATTTCACAACATTTGAGGTTAATGCGATTGGTCTGATATTATCTGGGTCCAGTCCTGCTCCTTGGTTTTTGAGCAGGGGGATTATTTTTGCGAGTTTCCAGTCAGGAGGAATCCATGCGTTCATGAGGGAGTAGTTAACGATATTGGAGAGGTCTCGTGGCGAGAGGTCAAACAATATTTTTAACATGCCTGATGTAATGCGATCTGGACCTGGAGCTGTGCCAGGGAGCAGCCGAATAACGTGCTGAAGTTCTTCCATTGATACCTCTATAAAGTCATCCCCTGATAGAACCCCTACGAAGTTTACTTGCAGCTGAGTTGTAAAACGCTCTTCTAAGGCTTTTGCGATCTTATTTAATGATTCTAATAATTCTTCTGGTGGCAAAACCACTGAATCAATATTTATGGGCACTGGAAAGGCCTTACGAGAGCGAAGAAACCTAAATAATGCTTTTTTATTATCACTTTTCGATAAAAAGTTGTACCGTTTTTCATCATACTTATCTTTCGCTAAGGAAACTGTTCTTTTAAACGTAGCAGCATATTTATAATTACTCCAATTAGTAGGGCACTGATTGGAAATAAGTTTCTTCCATGCAGCTTTTCTGCGTCGATAATCTCGTGCGCAATCACTATTCCACCATGGACAATCAATGCGCTCTTTTGTTGATGATACTACAAATTCTGATTTTATAATAGTACCCTTCAAAAGTGAGAGGGCGAGCGATGTCGGCAAATTGCTTCACGAATCGCCGGAAATAAGAGCATAAGCCCAGAAAACTACGGACATCGTTTGTTGAACAAGGTATAGGAAAATGGCGCACGGCGTGGACTTTCTGTGGATCAGGTTGGATCCCGGCGGCATTTACGAGATGGCCGAGCATGGTAATTTCACGGCCACCGAAATGGCACTTGGAGGAGTTTAGCTGAAGGCCAGCCCTGCGAAACATGGAGAGTATGGTCGTGAGGCGCCTCAGGTGGCTCTCAAAGTTCGACGAAAACGCAATCACATCGTCGAGGTAACAGAGGCATGTAGACCACTTCAAGCCGCGCAGCAGAGAGTCCATCATGCGCTCGAATGTAGCTGGTGCATTGCATAATCCAAAGGGCATGACTGTAAATTGGTACAGACCGTCCGGTGTGACTAAGGCGGTTTTCTCACGGTCCATCTCGTCGACGCTAATCTGCCAATAGCCGGAGCGGAGGTCAATTGATGAAAAGTATTGGGATCCGTGAAGGCAGTCAAGAGCGTCGTCAATGCGAGGCAGGGGATAAACATCCTTCTTTGTTATCTTGTTGAGGTGACGGTAGTCAACGCAGAAGCGCCACTAGTTGTCTTTTTTCTTTACTATAAGACAACCGGTGATGCCCACGGGCTACTGGAAGGTTCAATGATGTCCTTGTCCATCATCTTGTCGACCTCTTTCTGGATTATGGCCCTTACTGTTGCGGAGACACGATATGGCCGCCTATGAATGGGGCTGGCGTCACCGGTGTTGATGCGATGCGTGACAACAGATGTCTGACCAAGTGGACGGTCGTCCAAATCAAAGATATCCCGATAAGATGACAGGAGGTGACGGAGAGCTGTTCTTTGCTCGGAAGGAAGGTCAGGGGCGATCATCTTACAAACATCGTCCGCAGGCGTCGAGCACGATGGAATGGGTGACAAAGGTGCGTTGGTACTCAGGAAGGATGCGGAGGCCAAAGAAGAAATCTCAAATTCATCCAAAGGAGTGATAAGTGCGACGGCAATGCCGAGTGGCAGCACATGCGTCGAAAATCTAAAATTGAGGATGGGCACCCGAGCGCAGTTTTCGAGGATCCGGATTAAGGTTCTCGGTAGGGCAATATTTCGTGGCAAAACCACGTCAGTAAGCGGGGACACGACGTACTCGCCATCAGGTACGGGAGGACAGGGCGTCAGGATGACATTGGTAGCCGCCTGTGGAGACAGCCTTGCAAACTCAGCGGAACATAAGCGGGGTGAAGCACAAGTTGTTGCGTCTGCGTCGGCAGGAAGCGGCAGATCCAGCTGTACAACACCTGCGGAGCAGTCAATTTGGGCAGAGTGTTTCGAAAGGAAGTCGAGGCCGAGAATTAGGTCTTGTGGACAGTGCTCAAGGATGATAAATAAAATAACGCTATAATGGCCCGCAATGGTCACACGTGCTGTGCACATTCCAAGGACAAGTGAAGTACTCCCATCGGCGACTCGCACAGTGCACCGTACGGTGGGCGTCAGAACCTTTTTGAGCCTTCGGCGGACAGCAGCGCTCATAACTGAAAGCTGCGCTCCTGTGTCAACGAGAGATGTAACAGGAACACCATCAACTTCAATGTCCATGCAGTAGGTTTCCACGTGTAGGCAGGGTCAACAGAGGATTTGTGGGCCGGGTCGGAGTTGCAGCTTCACCTCCGGGAGCTGCACCGCCTAGTTTCCCGAAGGGAAGCGACCAGTTGCAGATGGGGACGAAGAGCGGTGAACGAGAGGCGAACGGGACCGACGGCCTTGCGGAGACGGGGAGCGGCTGGATCTTGGTGGAGCACTGTCGGCGTTGATGTTCCTAGGCGGCGTGTAGGGCGAGAAAGTGCGATTGTCTGGTACTTGGCGGTAGTGACTCGGAGACGACCACCGAGGAGACGACGACCAGCGGTTACGGCAATGACGGGCGATGTGTCCAATACCGGAACAATGAAAACAGATGGGTCTGTCATCCGCTGTGCGCCAGTCCCGCTAGCGGGGTTGCGGCGGAGTGGCGGAAAGCTTTGCGTCTGGGAGCGAGCGGCCGGAGAAATCTGGTAGGTTTTCGTATGGCGGACCGAGCAGAGAGATGGAATGACCAAACTCGCTATTTCCTCCCGAACGACCGCTTGTATAAGCGAGATAGCGGGCACACTTTCCCGACAGTCGGAACGAATTGGAGCAGGAGCCATGGCCTCAAGCTCACGGCGAACGATACGCGTTATATCTTCTGATCCTGTCGGCTGAACGAACCGCGGCGGGTCTTCGCACGAAGATGTCGCGGCGGTATTGGGCAGTCTGTCGAAATGTTGAGGGACGCGGCGGCCTTTCGCTTGTTCGAAGCGCCGGCACTCCTTTATAATTGCATCCACAGTGGCACAATCCTTACACATCAGGAGATTGAAGGCGTCGTCTGCAATACCTTTTAGTATGTGACCAATCTTGTCCGACTCGGTCATGGTGTTATCATAAGCCTTGCGGCAGAGAGCCAGCACATCCTGTATGTACACGACATAGGATTCTGTGGACGTCTGAGCGCGGCATGCAAGTTGTTTTTTTGCTGCCAACTGACGACCGACAGGTCTGCCAAACAGGTCTCGCATTTTTTCTTTGCAGACACCCCAGCTTGTTAGGTCAGCTTCATGCGTATCGTACCATTGCTTAGCAGTTCCTTTCAGATAAAACATGAGGTTTGCTAGCATCATTGTCGCATCCCACTTGTTCTTGTCGCACACTCGTTCGTACATCGCAAGCCAGTCCTCGACGTCGGCGTTGTCCGTGCCACAAAATGTCCCCGGGTCCCGCAGATGAGTGAGGATGACCGTTGGCGTGGACTGCTGAGGCGTTGCTGGTGTCGGTTTATCTGCCATTGTGGCGGCAGGTAGATGACGTCCGCTGCAAAGTTCCGTGATTGTACCCCGCACCTTCCACCAAAATGTTGCAGGAAGAAAGCAGGCCCACGAGTGTAGAAGAATGTATATTTACAAGCGAAGAAATATGGCGTTCAGGCAACGGCCAGAGTCGTCGTTGTTGTTGTTGTAGCCTATCACGCCTGTGGCTCCTACCCACGGAGGGGGATTGGCCAAGAGTCTTCGTCTTCCTCTCGTTCGTGTCACCTTCTTCTTTCCCTTCACCATAACAATATTTTTAATTTGTCTTTGACAGGGGTGCAAAAATGACATGTGGCGTCGCTTGACAGTGGAACAGTGCGAACCAATCTGTATGTACTTCAATCACGTGACCTGAGACTCACTCGGGGAGTTTTTTTATTGCTTAAAATTTTCTTTTGTGTGCTTCTGCTAACTTTTCTGTGCGTGTTGAAACAGTGGCGCTGCCTTTCTACAGACGAACAGAGTGGCGCATCCATGTGCGAGTCGCGTTGTGGAATGTGGCGTTAGGATATATAGCTTCCCTATTCAGGATGTCGCAGTCTTGCGAGTAGTTCAGATTCCACAACCAGGCAACGTCAATCACTTATGACAGAAAAAAAGAAAGAAAAAAATTGTCGCAGTGTCACCCGAAAGGCGAAGCATCAATTGCAATAGCAAATTAGTAGAGAGCTATACGGAGTAAGGTTAGTATTTTTATCAGCTGTATAAACTTGGACATGCAGCAGCACCAGCAACGCACAGAACTGCTGTCGACGCCGTCGGCGTTTTGCCCGCATTCGCTCAAAATGCGTGCGGCGTTGGTGACTGTTGCCGGAGCCTCTGATATAAACAGGCACTTGGTGCCGCAGCTAAACGTAGCCTCCCTTCCCTCCCCCACGGCCTATCGCGCGTCGGAAGAAGGCGCGTTTGCTCTACATATATGGTGATTGAAAAGGAGGAAAGAGACGCCTACTTCTGCAGCCCTGGCGCAGAACGCGCGTTTGTTCTCCGCCGTGCGTTCACTCCCCGTGAAAGCGCGCGCCCCTCGCGCCCTTTCACTCGCACATACAGCATTCGGCGCGCGGCGACGATTTCATCTCCATTGACGTCATACGGAACCTCACGGCGACGGCGACGACGACGGCGACGCCGACGGCAGAAATCTGCTTTTGAGTGTCCATATAATTGCTATCGCAATAAAACAAAAAATAAAACGAGGAAACTTCTATGCGTAGCAGCCGCTAACCAAATCGCACATGGCACCCATTTTGCTCACGAGGGTTGCAATGTAGTAACGCATCTTGGAGGGTTAACGGTAGCGCGCTTAAAAGTATGAACCGGTAACAAACAGTGTTGGAAGTTAGCGCCGTGTGTGTCCCTGTGTCTTCTTTGGTTCTGTCTTTTAATCGTGCTACCGTATACCCTCCAGGACCGATTTTGCGTCGGTGTTGCTGATTGTGACAGGCCGTGCCGGCGCTGTTGTACCGGCGCATTTATCATTGAGACTGCGGGTATACGAAAGTGTTTAGTGCTTATAAACTTCTATAATATAGTGAAACTTGTTTTTAACAGGTAAAAATTGAACTTTCGTATTTATACAGAAGTTTGTTTTCTTCTGTCGGACGCCCTCTAGGCTCAAAAGTATTCCTTTGAGATTTCAAAGGACAAACGCGGACTCCCTTGACTCAAAGCTCCCTTCAACTAGGCCTCCTTTGATGCGCCCACGTGACAGCACGCATCTTCCCTTGAAGTAAAGGATCTTTGATTCAAAGGACTTTGAAAGTGCCCGTGTGCATGACTGGGGTATAAAATCCCTTTTTATGCTCCTCGTCGGCAGGAACGAGGCAGGGGCGGAGAGCCGACGTCAGCCGCGTCGAATTCTTTCCACGGGGAAGACCTGGTGCCGCTTGAAATAACCCGCGTCTAATTGCTTCGTCGCGGCAAAGATGGGTGCTTCTTGAAGTCCCCTTGCGCGTCGAATTCTTGACGCGCGCAGTCACATGGGCGCATAAAAGGAGGCCTAGATGAAGGGAGCTTTGAGTCAAGGGAGTCCGCGTTTGTCCTTTAAAATTTCAAAGGAATACTTTTGAGCCTAGAGGGCGTCCGACAGAGGAAAACAAAATTCTGATGCGAAAGTTCAATTTTTACCTGTTAAAGACAAGTTTAACTATATAGAAGTTTATAAGCCCTAAAAACTTTTGTGACAACCGCAGTCTCAATGAGGAATGCGCCGGTACAACAGCGCCGGCACGGCCTGTCACAATCGGCAACACCGACGCAAAATGGGTCTTGGAGCGTTTATGGTAGCGTGATTAAAAGACAGAACAAAAGAAGACACACAGGGACACACACGGCGCTAACTTCCAACAGTGTTTGTTATCGAAGTCCAGTTCGTACTTTTAATAGCGCTACCGTTAACTCTCCATGAGGCGTTACCATCAAGCACACATTGCAACCCTCGTGCCCAAAATGGCTGCCATGTGCGATTTGGTTATCGGCTGCTACGCATCGAAGTGTCCTCGTGCTGTTTTTTTCTTTTTCTCGTCACTTTTGCGTTTTAGAATACGTTGCGGTTTCTGTCAAAAGCTTCAGCGGAGACCACCTGGCGACCGTGTAGCACTGATACATATCCCTTGAACTAATGTTCCTTTGAGAGCTCTATGCTCCTTAACATCAAAGGACCTTCGGTATGCTTCCCGACTGCGTCAGTATACTGGATCCGGTTGTATCCACTCCCTGCCTCCTCTATGGACAACTGTCGTTTCTGCTGCGCGTGAGCACAGAGAAAAGCGCGGCAGCTCCTGCAACGCTTTTGCGGGGGGTCATGCCTAATTACGGCTGTCCAGAGGGCATTGTGGGCCCGCTCTACCGAAACGTCGTTGACGTCGCCTACCTCGTCTCCCGCACCTTAGTGATCTCTCAACCACCTCCCGACGCGGCGTGCAAGGCAGTCCCTGTATATGAATTCCCTGAATTAGAGGAGCGATTGAGGAAATGGCAGAAAAGCGGTGGGTAAGGAGAGTTTTCAGTTATTTGTACATGAGGAATGTTGACACAAAATGGAGGAAGCGGACCAGAAAAGTGTCAGTCAAATATTTGGACTGCAGGAGGGGTGCAAACCAGCAAACAGCGTTTAAGAAAAAGGCTAAAGAAACAGAGAGGGGTCTGTGGAAAACAGGGATGCAGACGAAATCAGCACTGGGAACACACAGAACTTTCAAGCAAGAAATTGCCAAAGAAAATATCTATGATAATTCTAGGGGAAGCTCTTTGTTGTTTGAAGCCAGGACGGGAGTATTGCGGACTAAGATGTACCGAGTCAAGTACCAAGGTATAGACACGTTGTGCTGTGCGTGTGGAGAAGAGGAAACGGCTGAACACCTCATACTTTTCTGTAAAGGGCTTAACCCTACAGTCCAAAGCAACGGGGCTGATTTTTTCAAAGCATTGGGATTTAGGGACAGTGAAGGCAAAATAGACTTTAACCGGGTAGAAATAACCAAACGGAGGTTATCTGATTGGTGGCTAAAATCAAGGCAGGGGTGAAATTTCACCCACCACAAAGTACAAAATATGTTAATAGTCATGGCTAGGTGGCGTATGCCACCGCCCGATTTAAAGGGTTCAGCCTCATCCATCCATCCATCTCTGCTCCCGCAGGGAGCAGAGTTGCGCATACAGCTATGCAGTGAAGCCACTCCGCGCGCGCAGGAGGCAAATGCCGCGCGGCGTTCCATTTCTTTTTTTATTTTAACACGAAAGTGTTTTATTCCGGGGTCCACCAAGACTTCACTGACGTATTTCCGTCACGGAAATACGTCATAGAACATAATACAAAGAAAGAAACCAGAAGAAAAAGTTCCACAAACATGCAAAATTTGGGAATCGAACCCACGACCTCTCGGTCCGCGACGATAGGTCGCCGAGCGTTTAACCCATTGCGCCACAAACGCTTTTTTTTTTTTTCTTTATTGACTGCGCCACAAACGCATTCGCAGAGAGCTACACAGACGCGCCTTATATATCTAACACTCCTCCGTGTACCCGCGCTCTTGCTCGGGGCGGTGCCGCCGCCTATGAGCAGAAAAGAGAAGTACTGCATTATGACACTAAAGCCCGGGATACATGGAGCGAACTTTCTCGACGAACTTCACGCGTCAAGTAACGACGCGGCGACACGACGCAGGATGTTTGCTGTGTTGCAATACATGCGGCGAACGCCGCCGCGCGTTGGCCGCCGTGTTGGCGGCGGTCCCGGCCGCCCGCTTCGAACTGAATTTGGCGTTGTCCTTGTAGAATTCACTTAGTTGGAAGCAAATGACTGCGTAAACGGCTTTCGCTTAGTCTCAGGCCGCTTCGACGACAGAGTATTATGGATAACCTTGAGTAGTTTTCGAGATCGCTTCTCGTTTCGAACGCGTCTAAGCCTAGCGAAAGAAATATCCGATGCCAACGCCATCTATCGGGGAAGTCGGGAGATAGGCATGACGACAGCATGTGGCCTCTGAGATCAGAAGATTTCTGTTGAAGGTTGTTGTAGAGAGCTTGCACTGCTTGTCTGTTTCCTCGCAGATCAGCGGATATGGGATGTACAAATACAACGCGATTCCTGAGAGATCATACTAGGAACTACTCAATCGGTGCAGAGACATGCAGACACGGCAACACCAACGCGATTGCAGACGACGCGAAAAGGCGCGCGCGCGCGAAACACCAGCATGCATTGCGACCGGAACTAGTGCCTCCTGATTGGCTGTCGTCCACCGCTGCGCGCTAGACGCTTCCGGCGGCGGCGTTCGCCCGACGAAAATGTTTGGACAGGCAGATCGGCTGCGGACGGCAAATTTCTTGACGCCGGCCGTCGGACGTTCGCCGCCCGACGAAGTTCTTCGCTCGGACGCCGGTTATTCGCTCCATGTATTCCGGCCTTAACGCGCACCGACAGTGAACGCTTCGGTGGTCTCAGTACTACGACGCCTCGATGCCAGCATTCGAAGGGACGCTGGCATCAAGAAGCACTACCAACGCCACCTAGGTGGCGTTCACCGTACTCAGCACAGCGGAGCGTGGCCTCCGCAATTAGCTCTGAAAATGTTTCTGAAGTTGATCGCGGAGGCTGCAATTACGACGCGCTGTACGCGCTGATTTGACTCGGTGACGATTCAGTTACGTGCTTTGTCTTGCGCGTTGTATTAGTGTGTCAGTTACGTGCTTCGTCTTTCGCGTTGTGCTAGCGTGTGCAGCGTAGTGCAGCTTCCATATGCACGACGGTTGCTCATGGTCATCGACGTTGGTAGTCGTGATGGAGGAGACGTGCCACCAGGCGTCAGCGTGGGTGCATCAACGCCTAAGGGCGCTTTAGCCACAAAACACCAATAGACATTATATATCAATGTGCAATAAACATTACACTACTTCTGTGAAGACACGTTTCACTTTCGTGTTCTATACCGATTCCTATATAAGAGGGATCAACCACATTTTTTATTTTTTCTGCTGGTCGCGAGTTACATGCGGTTCGCAAGCGCTGACCAAGATAGCACTTTTTAATGCCAGGCTATACTCGAACCATTGGCGTAGCCGGAGGAGGGGTAGGGTTCCAACCCCACAAATGTTTTTGTGTCGATATATACACACACGCACGAGCATACACATAGGTGGGTAAGACCAAGCTGGTCTAGTAACGTTGGGTAGGACCCCCCCTCCTCCGAAATAAAATCCCGACTACACTCGTGGCTTGAACAGATCAAAAGTTCGCGTGCAAACGCGGAGTACCATGCAACAAAAAGTGGTGCAATGTTTTTCAGCACGCTTATGAAGATTTCTCACGGAGGCCGGAAGGCAATAAATTTTTAAATCGTGTTTTAAAGGTGTCGCCACCAAGAGATCTATCGCGCCTACAGTTATGTCAGCGACCGCTAACAGAGCGTCATTTATCACTAACCGTCGTTCACAGCAGCTGCATGCATGTACGTTTTCTATATATGCGGTGCGGACACGTAGATTTAAACGGAATTCAAATGCTCCCATGCGCACACTTTATGCAAAGCTTATTGTTACGATTCATTCACACCGCGCACTAAACAGCTGCTTCATAGCAGCAAATCTGAAGGTAGAAATGCATTCAAGATGCAGGAGCTTCTAGATCAAATTTATTTCGTACAAGGGAATAGATGACCAATGTATGCTGGCAGCAGGGCAAGAGTGCTGGTGCTTGGAGCCTTGGGGGGTAGAATTCAAAGCAACTGGAAAGGCAACACGCTATAAAGAGTAACAACAGGTTATCTTTATTGCACTAATCACATCATGATGGCAAACTTGCAAAGTAATTATTCACACATTGTGCAGACTGTAATATTGTCACGTAGTAGTGACGCTGAAGTAAACAGTCGTAAAACTGTGTATGACGAAACTGATTCTTTATTGGGCGAACCTGTACCCACAAAAGCAAGCTACACTTAAAGCACAACGAAAGCGGCGAACACAGTCGGCGGTCGTCGAAAATCTGATCAGCGGCGAAACGCGTCGGCTTTTATATCTGAGTCATCGAAGGTTCCAGATTAATCCCTGATGCCCGCGGGTCTTCCAGAAAGTTCTATAATTCGCGTCGGTCATACAATCAGATAACATAAGCGTCGGTGAAAAACGGAAAGAAGCATCGATAACGTTCTAGAAACTTCCGATACAGGCGCGTCCTGCGCCGAGCGATAACGTTTAACATTTGTTAGCCGGTGCATGGAAAGCGGCCACCGGTGAAAGATAAACATGTATACGTGTCAATACCCTCCCCTTAAAAAGCATCGTCCCGATGCTATAAACAAGAAAGCGAAAACAAAACCACGCGTACAGAAAGGGACAAAAATAACAAAGCAACAAAGAACCTAAGTTCGTCAGCGGGCGTAGAAAGGCTTAAGACGCACCACGTGGATGACTTCAGGTCGTGCGCGGCGCCGCTGTGATTGCGAAATACTGTCTGGCACGACCTCATAGTCCAGTGCGCCAATACGTCGGATGATCTTATATGGTCCGAAATAGCAGCGTAAGAGTTTCTCGCTAAGTCCTCGTCGGCGTATCGGAGTCCAGACCCAAACACGGTCTCCGGGCTGGTACTCGACGTAGCGTCGTCGAAGATTGTAGTGTCGGCTGTCGGTTCTCTGCTGGTTTTTGATGCGCAGGCGGGCGAGCTGTCGACCTTCTTCGACATGCTGCAAATAGGTGGCAACGTCGAGATTTCCTTCGTCGGAGACATCCGGTAGCACGGCGTCAAGCGTCGTTGCCGGTTTCCTTCCGTAGAGCAGGTTGAACGGCGCCATGTGCGTCGTTTCTTGCATGGCCGTGTTGTATACGAAGGTCACGTACGGAAGGATCGGCATCCCACGTCTTGTGTTTGACGTCGACGTACATTGCCAACATGTCGGCGATGGTCTTATTTAGGCGCTCGGTGAGGCCATTCGTCTGCGGGTGGTAGGCGGTGGTCCGGCGATGACTTGTCTGGCTGTAGCGCAGGATGGCTTGAGTCAGCCGTGAAGGCCGTACCTCTGTCGGTGATAAGGACTTCTGGGGCACCGTGACGCAGGAGGATGTTCTCAACGAAGAATCGAGCTATACCTCGGCAGCACTGCCTTTGGGTAAGGCTTTTGTTTCGGCGTAGCGGGTGAGGTAGTCCGTAGCTACGATGATCCATTCATTCCCGGACGTCGACGTCGGAAAAGGCCCCAGTAAGTCCATTCCGATCTGCTGGAATGGTCGGCGAGGTGGCTCGATCAGCTGTATAAGTCCGGCTGGCCTTGTCGGCGGTGTTTTGCGTCGCTGACAGTCTCTGCATGACCTTACGTAATGGGCAACGTCGGCAGAGAGACGAGGCCAGTAGTATTTTTCTTGTATCCTCGCGAGCATGCGGGGAAAACCGAGGTGTCCAGCCGTTGGGTCGTCATGGAGAGCTTGCAGAACCTCTGGACGCAATGCTGAGGGTACCACGAGGAGGTTGTTGGCTCAGAGAGGCGAGAAGTTCTTCTTTAGGAGAATGTCGTTTTGCAAGAAAAACGACGCCAATCCTCGCCTGAACACCTTCGGCACAATGACGGTCTTGCCTTCCAGGTAGTCTACAAGGCTCCTTAGTTCCGGGTCTGCTCGCTGTTGTTCGGCGAATTCGTCGGCACTGATGGGTCCCAAGAAAGTGTCGTCATCCTGGTCGTCCTGTGGCGGCGGTCCGACGGGGGCGCGAGACAAGTAGTCGGCGTCAGAGTGCTTTCGCCTGGACTTGTAAACGACGGTGATGTCGAATGCTTGAAGTCTCAGACTCCATCATGCGAGGCGACCTGAAGGATCCTTCAAGTTAGCTAGCCAACACAAGGCGTGGTGGTCGCTCACAACTTTAAAGGGCCTGCCATAGAGGTAGGGGCGAAACTTTGATGTAGCCCAGATGATGGCGAGGCACTCCTTTTCTGTTGTGGAATAATTTGCTTCCGCCTTTGATAGCAACCGGCTAGCGTAACTTACAACCCTTTCTAGTCCGTCAGTCCTCTGCACAAGCACGGCGCCGAGTCCTACGCTGCTTGTGTCAGTGTGGACTTCGGTATTGGCGTTTTCGTCGAAATGCGCAAGTATTGGCGGCGATTGCAGGCGTCGCTTAAGTTCTTCAAATGCTTCGACTTGCGGCGTCTCCCACTTGAACTCGACGTCGGCCTTCGTGAGATACGTCAGTGGCTCAGCGATCTGTGAAAAATCTTTGACGAAGCGCCTGTAATAGGCACACAGTCCAAGAAATCTACGCACTGCCTTCTTGTCAGCGGGTGGAGGAAAGTGGGAGATGGCCGCAGTTTTCTGAGGGTCGGGGCGCACTCCAGACTTGTTGATGAGGTGGCCCAAAAACAAGAGCTCCTCATATGCGAAGCGGCACTTTTCTGGCTTTAACGTGAGTCCGGAGGTTTTGATTGCTTGAAGAACTGTTTCAAGGCGCCGCAGGTGTTCTTCGAAGCTTGAGGCAAACACAACGACGTCGTCCAAATAGACGAGGCAAGTCTGCCACTTCAAACCTGCCAGTACTGTACACTCTAAGAAGTATTCCGGGGAAAACGGGAGTAACTGCACCGTTAGTCCAAAAAAGGGTACTTTCGTCCCTCAAGGGAGTAACTGCAGGAGTGTGGGGGGCGTGTGCAAATTTTGGATCCCTGGTCTGAAAGAGAGCAACGGCGAGGACGAACTGCAACAGTTACTCTCCATGCACTCTGCTGTTTTCGTCCGTCTCGTGGAGTGATGCGGTGAACGTGGTATTGTCTATATATCATGAATAGATGGACGTTCGTGTACTGTCTACTGAACTAGATGTAAAGCAGCGCTTTGCATCTTCGTGAGAAAATTGCCTGTAATTTAAAAGGTGGAATCTGAAGAGCCGTGCACTTCGTGTGCGGCTCTTCGATACACACTCGCGTGAACGATACATATTAAGCGCGCAAGTCATAGATGGATTGCCAGATTTTCTTGGCCAATAGTACCTAAGGAATTCCTTTCGTTGCAAGGAGATTATAAACTTAACTGAAGCGATGTGTAGCTCAAAAGGGGCACGTTAAGCGATAGAGAAGTTGTCCTCTGTCGTCTTGCGTGCCCCGTTTGCGCTCGCTACACAAGATCACGTAATGTCTCAGTTTAAATTACCGTAAGAATAATCGGGCAGCTTTTTTTATGTAGTCGCTTAGATTTGTAAGTATGCGCAACGTTAGACTTTCTCGGCATAGCATACACCAAATGCCGAGTTTCTTCTGTTATTGCCGCACCTGCGTTCAGGTGGTTAACCTCGTCTCGGTAACCTGTCTAGTCAACCGAGCTGCCATGGTGACAGAATGTTTTGCAGCATGGGGATATATACATTTTACGAACTCGCTTTAGTACATCGTGGCCTGGCCGTCAATGTATAGCGATCGGTAAAATGGAGGCGGAAAAAGCATGGACAGTAAATCTTTGTATAACTTTTTACGCGACACGGAGTACAAGTATTCAGTAGAAACCCGAACGGTCAGGAAACGAACCGCCAAATAAACCTCCTGCATGAACCCCAACAAGCATAAAGGCGAAGAAAAATTTGAAGAAACAACTAAATCAGGTAAAGCATCAACAAGTGTGACTTGCATGAATGACCGAATTATAGGATGGGAAGGATCGCGAAAAAAGAAGAAACGGGACACTATTTGCCGCACGTAAAGATGCACTAAGCCGAGCCCACCCTCCCTAACTGGTCTAAAAACATTGTCTCTCCTCATGGGCTCGAAAGTGGAAGACCATATGAAAGTTGCAAAAATTCGGTGAAAGCGTTGGATGTAGAGCCTGGCACAGTGAATAACTTGCAATACGCAGAAAATTTTAGTTGCTAAAGACTTATTGCATGCTTCAGCCCTTCCGAAAATAGAAAGTCGGTATGGAACGAATGTCTGAGCGTAACTTTGCAAGGCTGAAACCCGTTCTTTCCAATAGTGCGTGCTTAATTTATATGCGTCTAGCGGCACGCCAAGATACGTTGGCGGAACATGAGTCCACTTAATGCCTGCAAACTGTTCTGGCTTATAACACCAGGAGCCGAACCATAAGCCTAAGCTTTTCGAGGAGTTCATTTACATTCTTTTTAC
>NC_051161.1:112336398-112436960 GCF_013339745.2 Dermacentor silvarum
TTTGTGCGGAGCCCTCCGAAGACTGTCGCCGAATTTTTATCTGAAGCTGTAGGTATGGAGAAGATGCTGCAGCAACGATCGAATTTCTATGAGCGGCAAGTGAACGTGACATCCACCACCGATATTTTCACGGCCACCCGAAGCAACGATGACCACCTTCGCGAACTAATCCACACTGTCGTGCGCGAAGAAATACAGAAGGCTTTCGGCACGTCACAAGCGGTGGTGAGCTCTATTGAGAGTGTCGTCAAAGATGAAGTTCACCAAGCGCTCCGGTCGACCTGTCCTCTGCCTTACACCGCGCCTGCACCTACTGAACACCGCCGTGCGACCTACGCGGAAGCCCTGAGACTCCCTGCACCAACCCCGCTGTTAGTTCACGCGGCTCATCCGGTTACGCTTTCATCTGCACAACCGGTACCATACATCGCAGAACGACGCGCGCCTCCAGCGTTTCCCTCCGCCGCTCCTCCCGCTGTGGCTCCTCAGGAGCAACCGGTATATTACGCCGACGATCGACGCATGACCCCTCGGAAGTCGGATGTTTGGCGCACACCGGACCGTCGGCCTCCGTGCTTCCACTGCGGTGAGGCAGATCATTTGTACCGCCAGTGCCCATACCGACGTCTCGGGTTGCGGGGCTTTTCCACCTACTCACCGCCACCCCGACTTGGCCAACGACCTCGGGAGATAGAAGATTACCTTGCTCAACAACGCATGCCACCGTCTACCGGGCGACAGTCACGCTCGCCGTCACCACGGCGATTTTCACCACCGCCCCAGCGATATTCCGGCACACGATCACCAAGTCCCCGCCGGGAAAACTAACCACAGCGACCTTTGGGGGCGAGGCCGCTGACAGTCGACACGCTGAAGGCCTCCGATCGACGCGAACGAGCGAGGACACCGATCCGACGTCAACTGCAGATGAACGGAATGACCGGCTTTCGCTCGACATACCGGTGGTGATCGACGGTTACGCGGTTAACGCTTTAGTAGATACCGGTGCGGACTATTCCATCTTAAGCGGGAAGCTGGCGAAGTTGCTGAAGAAAGTAATCACCCCTTGGAATGGCTCGCAGATTCGTACGGCTGGTGGTCACGTCGTTACGCCACTGGGAACCTGCACGACAAGAGTTCGGATTCGAGGATCGACATTCGTGGCGAGCTGCCTTGTCCTACGCGTATGCTCCCGTGACGTCATTCTCGGAGTTGATTTTCTCCAAGAATACGGCGCTGTTATTGACCTACGGGGAGGTGTAGTCACCTTCTCAGCAGACCGAGCACTCGACGGGTACGACCACAAGCGTCGAGACGACGCCCTTCGTGTCTCCACCGAATGTGTTACGCTTCCTCCGCGAACCAGTGTCCTATAGTCGAAGTGATGTGCGGTGGAATGCGCGAAGGTGAAGTGGTCGCTGAAAGTAACTTATCGCATCTACTGATGCAAGGTGTTTGTGCTGCTAGAAGTGTGCTACAGCTTAGTGATGGCCGTTCTCAGTTGCTTGTCACCAACTTCAGTAACGAGCATCGACACCTGTTCCGCGGTACTTCGATAGCGTTTGCCGAGGAAATAGAGCACGTTGCTGAATGTTTTACCCCTGAACCAGTGAGGATGGCTGACAAGTCACTGGGCAACGTCGACATTAATTCAGAGTTATCTCCAGACAAACAGGCTGCACTGCACGAGCTCTTGCTTGAATTCAGGGCATGCTTCGCAAGCTCGTCTAAGGTACGCCAGACTTCAGTTACAAGGCACAGGATCATCACATGCGACGACGCACGCCCGATACGCCAGCAGCCCTACCGCGTGTCGGCAAAGGAACGTGAAGCGATTCGTACGCAAGTACAAGAGATGCTTGAAGACGGCGTGATCGAACCTTCTAACAGCTCATGGTCGTCCCCGGTCGTTCTTGTTAAAAAGAAAGACGGAACGCTACGCTTTTGCGTCGACTACCGGAAGCTCAACAACGTAAATAAAAAGGACGTGTACCCACTGCCACGTATCGACGACTCGTTAGATAGGCTGCGGCGTGCCCAGTACTTTTCGTCACTCGATTTGAAAAGTGGATACTGGCAAATCGAGGTCGACGAACGAGACCGCGAGAAAACTGCCTTTGTGACTCCCGACGGCCTTTACGAATTTCGAGTGCTCCCTTTCGGTTTGTGTTCAGCCCCAGCTACTTTCCAGCGAATGATGGATACTGTCCTCGCTGGATTGAAGTGGCAGACTTGCCTTGTGTATCTTGACGACGTAGTTGTCTTTTCTGAAACATTTGAGCAACATCTTCATCGCCTGCGGCATGTGCTAGAAGCGCTCCGATCGGCTAATCTCACGCTTAAACCAGAAAAGTGTCACTTCGGTTATGAAGAGCTCAAGTTTCTCGGACACGTCGTCAGCGCCAAAGGAGTTCGACCCGATCCCGACAAACTTGCCGCTGTAGCAGCTTTTCCTCCTCCTGCCGACAAGAAGGCCGTCCGACGCTTCCTGGGCTTGTGTGCGTATTATCGCCGCTTCATCGACAACTTTTCGAAGATTGCGGAACCCCTGACTCGCCTTACCAGGGATGACACGCCATTTGCCTGGACGCATGAGCAACAGGCGGCCTTCGCTGAACTACGACAACGCATGCAGTCAGCACCCGTCCTGGCTCATTTTGACGAAGAGGCTGACACCGAGGTGCATACTGACGCCAGTAGCATCGGCCTTGGTGCAGTACTCGTCCAACGTCAAGACGGCCTTGAAAGAGTAATAGCTTATGCTAGCCGCTCGCTGTCCCGTGCCGAGGCGAACTACTCTACCACAGAAAAAGAGTGTCTCGCGGTCATCTGGGCGATCACGAAGTTTCGCCCTTATCTCTACGGCCGTGCCTTTAAAGTGGTGACAGACCACCATGCTCTATGTTGGTTGGCGAACATACGCGACCCTTCAGGCCGACTGGCACGATGGAGCTTGCGGCTACAGGAATTTGACGTCACTATAGTTTATAAGTCTGGCCGCAAGCATGAAGACGCCGACGCGTTGTCGCGTGCTCCCGCCGAATCTGTCAGTCGACAGCCAGAGGACGACGACGGCTTCCTGGGCGCCCTTACTACGTCGGACTTGGTCAAATGGCAGCGTGACGACGCTGAAATTCGACCTCTCATCGACCACTTCGAGGGCCGTCTCACATCCATACCACGCCATCTACGCCGCGTTTTGACGTCCTTCTGTCTACGAGACAATCTGCTCTACAAGAAGAACTCCCGCCCGAATGACCGAGCCTACCTTCTAGTAGTTCCCAAAAACTTGCGGGACGATATTCTTTTCGCTTGCCACGACGAGCCTACATCTGGCCACCTCGGCTCCTCACGAACGCTTGCTAGAGTGCGCGAGATGTATTACTGGCCCGGGCTTGCGGCAAGCGTAAAACAGTATGTTAAGGGCTGCCGTGAATGTCAGCGACGAAAGTCACCACCCCTGAAGCCCGCCGGGTTATTGCAACCCATCGAACCACCTCATAAGCCATTCGACCAAGTCGGCTTGGACATCCTTGGGCCTTTTCCCCTGTCAACCGACGGCAACAAGTGGGTGATCGTCGCCACTGACTATTTAACCCGCTATGCCGAGACGGAGGCGCTCCCACGAGCCACGGCTTCTGAGGTAGCACAGTTCTTCATGTGCCACATTGTACTGCGTCATGGTGCCCCATCCACTGCAATCACAGACAGAGGAACGGCGTTCACGGCACAGCTCATGGACGAAATTTTTCAATTGAGCAACACCAGGCATCGAAAGACGACTGCTTACCATCCGCAGTCCAATGGACTTACGGAGCGATTAAACAAGACCATCACAGATATGATCTCTATGTATATCGACGTCCAGCACAAAACATGGGATCGCATCTTGCCTTACGTGACCTTCGCGTATAATACCGCCGTACAAGAGACGACGCGGTTCGCACCATTTCGCCTCGTTTACGGCCGCGAAGTACAGACGATGCTGGACGTTATGCTTCCGTGTCACGACACCGAGCACCTAACGACTGACACCGAAGAATTTGCTGAGCGCGCTGAGGAAGCCCGCCAGCTCGCGCGGCTGCACATCGGTGAGCAGCAACATGCAGACGCACGGCGCTATAACATCCGTCACCGGCAAGTGCGCTACAGTCCCGGAGACCAAGTGTGGGTGTGGACCCCTGTTCGCCGCCGTGGCCTTTGTGAAAAGTTGATTAGCCGGTATTTTGGCCCATACAAAGTGCTGCGCCGCATTAGTGACGTGAACTACGAAGTCGTACCAGACAGTGCGGCGCAAACACGGCGTAGACAACAACCTCGCCCTGACGTAGTTCACGTTGTGCGCATGAAACCATATGTTGCGCGTTCGTGATTATTATTTTTTATTCATCTTTCTACTTACGCTACTGTTTGCAACCTCTCTGTTTCTTGAGACTGTACCCGTCGCGCTTCCCCGCTGCTGTGCTTTTGTTTCTCCTCTAGCTGTGATTGTGTCCTTTGCACGAGCACCTGCCTTGCCCATGCTGTTTCCCCCTCCTTTTCTAACACCGCTTCTTGAGCATCGAGCCGATGCTCTTTCCGAGGAAGGGGGGAAATGCCACCAGCAGTAGTGGGTACAGTGCTAAGAGGCAGGCACGGACAAGAAGGAAGAAGTGCGCGTGCTTCTCCGCCCGCTCGATAGCCAGCCCCCAGCGCCGTGCTTTTCAGGAGCCGCTACCCTCAATAAACGTCGCGTCGCCCGTTCTCTCACAAGGCACGTGACAATATGGTCTAGGCTAGCGAAGTCATTGCAGTGCCTGCAAGAACTACTGGCATAAGTGTCGGGATAAAGCTTGTGTAATAAAGCCGGGCTGGGATACGAGCCTGTTAATTTGCAATAATCTGAGGGTCAATGCCTGCGCTCTATTTAACTTCTTGTGATGAAGGGGAAAGTCTCTCCTGCCTAGATAAAAGTGCTGCGTAATTTCGTTATATGTGGTCGGTTGATCTCTGTTCTCCACCACTGCGGACCGGCCGGGGAGTACTCCATGGTCGCGGAAGGCGAGACCTCATGCCTTGGAGTGGGCCAGCTCGTTGAGGTTTGTGGGGACTCCCATGATGGATCCCATGTGAGCGGGGAACCACGTGAGAGTGTGGGTGGTGATGCTTTTGCCGGCGAGGATGCGACAGGCTTCCTTACACACGGCGCCAACGCTGAAGGCGCGGATGGCTGCCCTGGAGTCGCTGAAGATATTGGCATGTTTGTCGTCCAGGAGGGCCAAAGCAATGGCCACTTGCTCGGCCGCGCATGACGACGTGCTTCGTACCAAAGCTGCGTTAAAGGTCGAACCCCTGTGGTTGATCGACACTACTGTGAAATTTTTGCTGTTGCCATATTGGGCCGCGTCAAAGAAGCAGCTGCCGCCGCATGGAGTTCTGTCCCCCGGCGTAGCAGCGCCACGGCCCTGGCCTTCCTTCTTTCCACGTTGCGCTGGGGATGCATATTGTGCGGGGCGGGAGATTTGATGATACGGTCTTGCTGCTCTTTCGGTAGGTCATGGTAGAAGTATTCGATCTCTGTTAAGAGTCGTCTGCCCGCTGTGGTGCCGGAGAGTCTGAGAATCTGTGCCCTTTCCTGTGCTTCTGCAATTTCTTCCAGTGTATAATGAATACTCAACTGCAGAGGTCGGTCGGTGCGTGTGTAGTTTGGTAGTCCGAGGGCGCTCTTGACCCCCCTTCTTATCATGGCATTTAGCTTGTCTCGCTCGGCCCTCTTCCAGACGTGCATGGCCGCTACGTACGTGAAATGGCATAAGAAAGCGTGGACTAGCCTTATCAGATTCTCTTCGCTCAGGCCTCTCTTTCTGTTAGCTACCCGCTTGATTAGACTGATGACGCTATCCATCTTCTTTGCTAGTTTGTGAATGGTGATGCTACTTGTGCCTGCCCCTTCGAATGTCATTCCCAAGATTCGAATGGACGCGACTTTGGGAATCGGATCTCCGCACTTGATGTAGAGATTAATATCGATTTCGGTGGGGGGTTTCCAGTTCTGTGGCTTTCGGCCCTTTCTAGTTGGGCTGTATAGAAGGAGTTCCGATTTCTTGGGGAGCACCGGAGTCCCGTGTCTGTTAGAAAGCGCTCTGTAGTGTTGACAGCTTCCTGGAGAGCGGCTTCGACTTGTCTTGACGAAGGCATGGAAGGACGAGCCCAGGTCAAGTTTGGAGATGGCGTCGAGAATGAACTCGTGACGGATGTTATTAAAGGCCTTCTCCAGGTCCAAACCAAGGATGCCTCCCGCGCACCAGACAGTGATGTCGTCCGCGTAGATCGTGTGACCGATGCCCTGGATCTTGCCTAGGTATCTCGAGTGGTCGACCATTGCGATGTTGAAGAGGAGCGGTGAGATGACTGACCCCTGGGGGGTACCTCTTCCGCTCAGCTCCATTTCCTCTGATTCCAAGTCTCCAGCCTTGAGGATGGCGCACCGTGTGCTCAAGAAAGACCTGACGAAGGCATGGAAGGACGAGCCCAGGTCGAATTTGGAAATGGCGTCGAGAACGAACTCGTGAAGGATGTTATCAAAGGCCTTCTCCAGGTCCAAACCAAGGATGGCTCGTGTCCCGAGTGCAGCGTTCCAGGATTTGGATCTTAATAAGCTTCATGGCGTCCTGGATGGAGAGGCCTGGCCTGAAACCTATCATGTTGCGAGGGAAATGGTCGTTAGTCTCGATATACTCGGCAATTCTGTTATGGATGGCGTGCTCGGCCACCTTCCCTACACATGACGTCAGTGAGATGGAGAGGATGTTGTCCAAGCTCGGCGGTTTGCCGGTCTTTGGGATGAGTATGACCTTCGCCACCTTCCATTGTTCCGGTACAATTCCCTCCTCCCAAATGCGATTTATCTCATCTGTGAGAAACTGGATCGATTCGTCCTCTAGGTTTCTGAGAGCCTTGTTGTTAATGTGATCCGGGCCGGGTGCCGACCTACCATTGAGGTCGTGTAGGGTGCGGCGGATTTCACTGACTTCGAAAGGCTCGTCCAGCGCGGAGTTCGGCTTCCCTTTGTATACTGTGTATCCCGCCTCATCTGCCACGGTTTTGAGCGGCAGGTACTTCTTAGCTAGCATCTCCAGCACTTCCTATTCCGAAGACGACTTCTTGGCTTCGTGGAGCGCTTTAGAGAGGCCACTTCTCTGGTTTTACTTTTTGATGGTGATAATATATTTAAACTGCAACGCTACGTAGACTATCTGTGGACGGAGATTCAATAGTTCCAGCATGTGATAATCCAACGATTTCATGCAGAAAGGCACACCAAGCGTTGGGCGCGGTTGATTATATAATAACTTTATCCAGACCTCTCCCCTCGCCCACAGGTTAAATATAGCAAGCCGATTTTTTTTTTTTATGTGGTTAGGCGGTCCCAAGAAACGGGGCATGATGCAAGTAGCGCAAGCGAAAATTTGTTACGGCGGGAACTTTTCAGCGCCAGGATTTCTGCGCAATGCGAACGTATATGGCGAATCCCGCGCGTCGCCCGCTGCAGGACGTCACGAGGAGGCAATCCTCGCTGCCCCAAGCAGGGGATGCGTAGTAAAGAAAAGCTTTACTTAGGTGGTCACTCTATTAATAAAGAAAATTTCGCTTCAGCTGTAGGGGGGGGGGGGGGCAAAATATGCAATTTGGGGCCTCCCCCCACTTTTGACAGTGGGAGTGCACGTGCCCCCCCACCGGTATATACGCCTATGAAACAGCGTACAAGCGAATGATGTACGCAACGTTTTTCATTCGTGCCAAGCACATTCCGAATATTTCCGAGAGACCGACGGTACTGCCGATTTCTCATGTAATACACATGATTGATCACGGCCGGCTAGCTGTACAAGTCAGCACTGCAAACAAAACTGCTTCGCTTGAAGTGCTCGTCAACGCTGCGTCTCCTTACCCAGGAACAAATCAGCAAGCGAGTATCGTATTTATTTGCGATGCCGGACGACAGCCGCGCCGCACACAATTTCGGGCAGCGCGCCGGAAAGGGAACAGGGAATATGCGCCACCTCGGTCCAGGAGAGCGCCATACACTTCGATATATATATATATATATATATATATATATATATATATATCTACTTGTTCTCGAGCTTCTTTGTTAACCTCCAAGTTAACGGGGCAGAAACTTGGAGGTTAACAAAGAAGCTCGAGAACAAGTTAAGGACCGCACAAAGAGCAATGGAACGAAAAATCTTAGGAGTAACGTTAAGAGACAGGAAGAGAGCGGTGTGGATCAGAGAACAAACGGGGGTAGACGATATTCTAGTTGACATTAAGCGGAAGAAATGGAGCTGGGCAGGCCATGTAATACGTAGGATGGATAACCGGTGGACCATTAGGGTTACAGAATGGATACCAAGAGAAGGGAAGCGCAGTCGAGGACGGCAGAAAGTCAGGTGGGATGATGAGGTTAGGAAATTCGCAGGCGCAAGTTGGAATACGCTAGCGCAAGACAGGGGTAATTGGAGATCGCAGGGAGAGGCCTTCGTCCTGCAGTGGACATAAATATAGGCTGATGATGATGATGATATATATATATATATATATATATATATATATATATATATATTACTTTATTTTATTTTCTTGCGCCATTATCCTTCGCGCAGTGGCCGATCCTGGCGAAGGATAGTACATAACAGTACTAGTACATAACAGTACCTGTTAGTACCTGCTAGTACCTGCTAGTACCTGTTATGTACTAGCATATGTTATGGAGGCATTTTTTTTTTTTACTTGGTTGTAATTTACCACAACGGATTACCACATGTTTCTGCTATAATGGTTATTTTTGAGCATTTTTATTTAGTTCTACATTTCCGTTCTGCTGTGTTCTTGAACGGGTGCGTTAATATTGTCGGTGGTATAATATTTATTCACGTTGAGTAGCACTGACAATTGGGCGAGTTGGTACAGATGCATGGCTTGAGAACGGCGCAACAAGGAAGACGCCGTTCTGAAGCCATGTGTGTGATCTTTCGTCTTTTCGTCTTCCTTGTTGTGCCGTTCTGAAGCCATTTTTATTACACGAGTGTACAGGAAGTATTGTGAACTTTGAAATAAAATCATACATCATCAATATTTGCTTAAGCATTTACCTATTACGATCCAAGAGCTTCCTTTTGCACGTGCTGTGGCAATTTTAATGGTAAGGAAAGTGACCGTCGACCGGGGCAGTAAAATTGTGATGCATGATGCTGTTGTGCAGGCATATGCAGATAGCGAGAGCATTGGGCTCTTTCTCACGTTTGTTACGTGGCGAGGTCAGCATTTATCTGAAACGACGGCCGCGCGATTACGGATCACTATCAAGATCAGTTCAGCTCTGATTTGTACGTTAACCAGCCGTCAAACCGAATAATTACTTCCAAACCCCAATTTGTAGATTAAACTACCAATCGCGGGTTGCGCTGATATTTTTCCGTAGTCACTGTACAATAAAACTAAACTTTAAAAAAAAATTATGTCAGAAGTGGGATTCGAACCCACGCCCGGAAGACTGGACTGCGACCTGAACGCAGCGCCTTGGACCGCTCGGCCATCCTGACATGCCTAACGACGGCGCAGGAATTCCTACACAGCAGAGGCAGGGTAAAATGATGCGCCAGTGCTTTTTGTCATGAAAATAAAGCATGCTTGTAAAGAGACCGTTCTTTACGTTTCTTTCACGTCTTCTATAGTTTCATGCCAGATTTTGAATTGCCATTGAGTGTCACCTCACGGCACAGTAGCTGTTTTTGGACGCGGTGAATGATGTCCTCGAATGGGGAATGGTGATTGTAGACAAAATTGGTAGATTTTGCAAGCGAGGCTACGTCTAATCTACAATAAAACGTTCAATGGCGCGCTTTACGAAACCTCCGGCGAGACGTGCTCTCTGCGATTGTTTTACACTCGTTTTTTCCTCGTATTCCGTTTTCACTTTCGCGGGCGATGAGCCCTGTACCCTAGCTGAAGCTTTTAAATTGACCTCTTTGGCTTTTTACTGTCATGTTACTGCGTATACATACGAGTGATATGACATAATGGTGTGGGTTCAAAAGTACGCCGAATTTTTTTCATGAATTTGGTCTTAACTGAAAATCGTCATTGAAACAAAAGATTTTTGCAGTGAGACGGCGATCGGCTTGCATGCTTCGATGCTGGCACCTGCCGAATCGGCAATCTTACCGAATTTATGGAGGTAGAAGGTTATGCGGGCAGGTGCTCGGGTGAACTCGGTGAGTTTACAGAAGGTAGGATGCCCATAATGCGCATGTCTCACAGCTGGATATCCCTCGCTGCGGGCGAGTAGGACATCGAGGCACCCTAACAGATGGATCTGTCTTGTCTTTATTTGTCTGCATTATTTGTTGGCGCTGTGGCCGCACAATGTCACAAATAAAGTCACGTACGTTCTATCGCCTTGTCGCACTCATGTTCCGGCGGCAATAAAATTTTTGAACCAGATGACCACCCGCCCCCTCCCCCTCCCTTTTCAAAAAAAATTCTGGTGAAAATAAAAAAATCCTTAACAAGCCGAACAATAAATGCCGAAAACGCGAAATCTCATACATAAGACACGTGAATGTTCCATAACGCCGATTTCGTGTACTGTCCGCGTGGCCTAATGGATAAGGCGTCTGACTTCGGATCAGAAGATTGCAGGTTCGAGTCCTGTCGCGGACGATTTTTCTTTTTTCTCCTTTTTTTTTTTTTATATGTTTTTTAAGTTGCCAGCTTCCTATCGTTGCCATGTTTACTGACACACGCTGCAGCAAGAGCACACTACCTGGGTTGCACAGAGGTGACAACAAAGGTGACACATTTTTTTTTGGAATCAGGCTAATTAATAGAGAGAGTAGCGCGTCCAAAATCCGCCAAGTTTCAGGAACTTCAACTTTAATTCTTTCTCCTCAGCACCTAAATAAAGTTCGTACCCACTAACTGCAACAGCTGCAACGCCGCCACATGGCGTTATTGACCCTTTTCGCGGCGATCCCGTGGGCGCTGCCATGTTTGCTTACGTGGTGACGCGTCCATTGCTTGCCTCAACTGCCTCCTTGAGTGCATGACGCCGGCGCGGCTTAGAAAACCTCCGTTTTCGGAGATATCGTAGACGGTGACTTGGTGGACGACACGAAGCTTTGATCACAGCTTCAGAGAACATGCACAAGTGCTTTCGGAGCTAATTAAGCTATGTCCAAACGGTGTAAGCACCCTAAAGGCGGGGCTAAATATGTATTCCGAGCTACATAAACATTCCGCTCATGAATTCAGTCAGGATTAGTGTGTTTTCCTCTTTGTTATTTATTCGGCAAATATTTTGAAGCAGTGGAAAGTAGTGGCTTATCAGTTTCCGACTCAGTAAAGTTCCTCGGTGCGGCCACTATCCGATTATTTTCTGTCTAATCACTCGCGGGTGTGCTCAGTTCCGATAGATTTGCTCTTGCTGCGCACAAGGCTTGAAACGGAGCTGTTTTGTACAGTGTAATACCTTGTAGCAAATATATATTACAGCTAGTTACTTGCTTACTCTTGTGGACCGTCACGAAACATTCAGCTTCGATTCGTGTGCCATCGGTGTAGTCCGTCATTTATGCGTATACAGTGCGCATATATTCAAGTGTGTGCCCATTCACTTATTCTTGATACGTCAGCGATAGAGTGGGCGTAAGTTTTCCTGCCATTTGGACAGATGTGTATAGATAACGTGCGCGAAACTTACTAATACAGGAAGCGGCGCTACTCCCTTTGTCATTGTTTAACGAGTGGTACTCACTCTTGCCGACGTTCTGGGGATGAAGCCCTTTCTTTGAAGGTTAGCGATACAAGGCTGGCGGATGAGCAAATTTCTGTATCCTCGAGGAAAGCCGTACATCACGAAGTGCCGGTAACACGTTCGGACAGTTGCAGCAGTGGCCCGGGAACTTGGCCACACACATTCACTCTATTCGTTAATATGCCAGTCACTATTTTTGCAGCCAACTACTGCACACGTCTTCAATGCACATGATTCAATCTAGCACGATTGGAGCACAGTGTGTTAGCGAAAACTCAGTTGCATTTCAGACAGCTGATCGCACAGAGGCAAGGTAGAAGCGGTAATGGTTTCGTATTCGCGCGCGGTCGCTGAGAAGACGTACGGCGCGTAAAGCCCCTTCTAATGGCGCGCCGCTGTGAGCGCCATCTCGTGTCTCTAAAACAAACTGATCCGAGAAAAGGGTCAATAAATGTACGGCCTGGGTAGTACACTGTAAACTTATCTAGTGGTGCGCGATGGTGTACGAATGCGATGCCACCGAATTCCAACTTGCCATCATACCCCTTTATCCCAACTGCGCGTGCGCGCCAGATACCGTGCATGCGCTGTCGACGGCAGGCAGCATTTTCGCTCTGCTAAAATATTCAAGAGTGCCTAATCAAAAAGAAATTTCACCGCCCATGCACCCTGCACAGATGGTAAACTAGCGAAGCTTAAATGTGCAGCCCCGGTATGAGCCACACGTGATTTCTTCATTTTCTTCGTTCGTTTGCTTCTTTCTTGTCCCTGGCTCATATTCGCATATCCAATGCAGGTATGCGCCACACGTGATTTTATTATCATTAACCGACGAGCATGTGCTGTTATTGATGTCATGACCTATCAGTCATGTTAGTCGTACATTTGTACCCTTCCATGCCAATTTTGGTATATGCTAAGTGAACGAGACGAGAGTTTTCGACATGTTTTCGATTGATTTATTTCCGCCGGAGGGTTACTGTGGTAGGATCACGAGTGTTTCAGCCTAGGCATATACAGCTTCGCTGCAAAAGGTAGTGGTAACGGCACCTATGCCGTAATGTGAGAAAGCGTAACGACATGCGCACGCAAAAATAAATGACGACAAAGCGCATATACGCACAATCGGCGGCATTTATTGTAACTTTTGCTCAGTCACTGTCGTCCACTTCTTTTGCACCGACTAAAAGGTCACGTAAATCGCAACCACCACAAGGCAGACTTCGAGCAGGTGGCAACGGGTGCGCTGAAAGCACTCACTGACGTCATGCGCGCACCCGTACACCTCGCGTAGAGCGAAAAGGCTGACACCAACGAGGAAACGCTATAGACACTTACTCACACTGCGGATCACACTTACAAGGAACACTTAAAACGAGATACCGACAGGCTGCCACTTTATTACGGAGGTCAGAAGGGCAGCCTTCTTTTTTATATCCGTCTGCCAAACGAGCCATTTTTTATATTTGTCTGCCATATGCTAGGTGATTCTCAACATTGCCTTCTAAATAGCTGTTGAAATGCAGAAGCTACACTAAATATCATTACAGTATAACCTTTACAAAGATGGACATTTTCTAAAAGTTACAACCGAGCTAGTTGTGGCGTTTTGGTTGCTTTTGATCAGGTCTAAAAGCATAATTGCATTGCAAGTAAAATTTACAGAAGCAGCTTTTAGTAACTGCGGTACGAGACAATGTCTGGCATCGTGACGTCAAGCATCTGGAACTTTATCAACATATGCCCGGCACCACAGTTAGTAATAAATTGCTCCTGTAAATTTTGGCGAGACTGAAATTACTTTTGGAGATGGAAAAAACAAAAAGGGATTGCAGCTGAATACTATTATTAAGCACATCTGCATGGTTCCTTTACGTAAGCGTGAAAAAGTGTAAAGTTATAAAGGTTATGATAAAAGCAGTCTCAGTCGAATGCCAATGAGGTGTTCCTGTTAAGTGCAACACACACTACAAAACACACAGACACACACACACAAACAAGGGATAAGCACAGGTAGACAGTTGTATGACCACCATGTCCAGTACACTGGGGCAAGGGAAAGCAGAAATGACCGACTCAGGCTGTACAGTTGAAAGACTTGCATTTTCATATCCCTCCCCTATACAAGGCCATCCATCTCTCACGGCCTCGTCCTATGCTTGTCCCGCAAAAGGGCTGAAGGCAACATAATGGGGCTGAAGGCAACATAATGCAACAAAGTGGCTGCTATCACAGCACAAGCACACACATGCTCATATTGTTCAACGAGGACCAAGAAAAAGAGGTGATCATCGGGATTACAGCGAAGTAGGAAGCCGGCATACTTGAAAGTTTCCTCGGGAAAGTAAACAAGTGTTGGAGACGCGGAACCCAACACCGCGATTACACCAGCTGTCCCTAATATTCAAAGAAGCCCAGAAAACCAGCCAATACCCTCATCAGCAAATGTCACCCCCCCCCCCACTCCTCCCCCAGGTTCCTGCCTCAATTTTTAAAACAGCTAGCAAACAATGTGGGTGTTATCGTGCAACTACGCCTTAAACAAGAATTAAATGGGAATTGCTTTGTCCAGTGATGCACAATTGCGGTTCAAAAACTGCGGGGGGTCCATTACTATTGCAGGTGACGGTACATGTAGTCTTCATCAAAAGCTTCGAAGCCACTGCACAGATTATTGGAATGTCTCGTGGGCATTGCTTTGAAGATCCAGAGGTTGAAAAACACAGATGTTACTCCGCTTTCGTGAGCTTCAGGCCTGCATCTGTAGCCATGTTTTTGATCCAGAAGGGTTTTCTAGAATTTGACCTCCATGTGCAAGTCACACATGGTAGACTAGCGAATTTTAAGAAAGTTTGGAGGCTGAAATGCTTCCTTTCTGCCTCTGGCATGTGTGACACGGGAGCATTGCTGCAAGTTCCCATGGCATATCCAAATGGCAGAGTATGGCTTTGAAATTCTAGGAAAAGAGCACCTTGCTAGAGAGTGTTCAGATATGTCCACCTTCCTACTCAGCTCACGAGTACAGCATAACGTGAACACAAGCCTCTCACCAGTAACTAACCTGCGCGTTTCAGAGGGGAAAGCTCGCATGTGCTGTACACAAAGTTCTATCGATGGACAAAGCCAACGTGTGACTGCACCTAACAGTCATCGCAAGCATTTACTACAACGGCGAAACAGCAATAGCTAGCACGTACGCTGGGTACCTTAGCAATCCAGAGCATTTTGGGCACCAAACAAAACATGCGCAGATTCCAACAGACATGTCCCCTCCATAAGTGCAGCTGTTTAGTCGAGATGCCCTATTTGGTGGGTTTCAAGCTTAACTTGGACCACCTGCACCGAAATATCTATACATGGATGTTTTCTAGGTGCCACAGCAAATTATTATCGCAGCACGGAATTTGACAGACCAATTTCCCACAAAAAGCAGTTGGTTTAGAACTTTAGATTACCAGGTTTTTGAACTATGAATGTCAGTTAAAATTTTTTCGCCTCAGTTGTATTGCACAGCTCTCGAGCAACGCCATGTGGGCTTTTCCGCATGACAACCTTCGTTGCTTTCCAATTGTAGGCAACATTAAGTATCGGGCACTGACAGAGGTCTCTGCACTAACAGCCTCCAATGGCATTTCATCCTAAAGTTCTTGTGTGGCAAGCCTAGCAAATAAAAAGCAGCACCCATGCTGTTCAATTCAAGTCATTTGTAGGAAGTTAGGAAGTTTCTATAAATCAGGAGGAACGCCTTGAGCGTGAAACAGAATAGTGGGTCAGCAGCGTACGGGCAGGACATCGTCCACACGAGTTCCTTAGCACTGCCAATGTTGTTTTGCATTGTACACAAAACTTGTACATACCAAGCTTCCTACAACACTGAATGCAGTCGAGCAAGCAAAGGACACCACTGTTATGAACTTACAACTGCCACTCTCAGAAGGCAGAATTGGCTGAGGTAAGTAATCTATTGCAGCAGACGGAGGTGAACTTAAAACTTGATAAAAAGATAGTGAGCTCCATTCGAATTCAGTCTGATCAAGGACTTCACGAGACAGCCAACAGATCCAACCAACACACGAAGCAGTAGTTGTCAAAATTTTAAAGTTTTAGGCACCACAGACAACACGATCCACTTCCAGATTGCTTGGACACCTGACTGAACTTTCCATCCTTCCAGAGAAAGAACATGCACTGCATACAATACATCATGATGGCGCCATAATATGCTAGTGCTGCTGAATAGCCAAAGTATGAAGTAGTGTTCAATGTCGCTCTTTGCCACACTTTCCCCTGTTTCATACAAACTGATGCACATAACATGCAGATAAACTTTCGCAAATGCCACACCAAACGTGTCGCTCACTGATTAAACAGATAATGCTCAGCAACGGTTGACACAAACTTTTCCCACAGCCAATCTTAACGCCAGGAACGCTGCTGTCAGGTTCTTTCCATAAGCACTATTGCAATGTTAAAAATGCACCCCGAGACAGAGGCTTGGTTCAGAAAATTATTTAAAGAGCCACTGTCTTAGGGCAGCAACTACAGCCCGGCCTGTGCTTAGGAGACCCCTGCATCGTACTGCCATGCACCACAAAAACATAATTTACCACTTATTTCCACACTGCGTCCCTATGACCCCCCGCGCGCAACGGACAGTCTCATCGACTCTCACTGCACCGGACAAAGAAGGCAGAAAGCACAGTTCCCAAGTACGCTGACAGTCTTTATACAAAACCCTTGCAGCAGAACATGGCTTAACAAAAGTTGCAAGCAACTATCACTTCCTCCAGCACAGAGAAATTATAGCAGTGAAAGCAGACAAAACAAGACCCGAGTTGAGACTGAAATCAGATTCAACACCGTAGCAGTGACAACTGAACAAACAAAATTTTAACAAATACACCATTAAGCTTGCCACAAGATTAAGCCTGCCAGTTCATGGTGTGTCATAGTCCAGAGATGCAAGAGCTTGGGAATTCTTGCGGCACAATTTCCAACACAAGCGTTGGCAATAGGCATAAGTAAAACAACACGACAGAATAAATCATTAAAATAGGCCCACACAGGGCAGCCAACATTCAAAAACATTTGTAAAAACCCCAGGGCAAAAAATTATGTTCCAAGTGCAACACTCACAATAAGAAGCGTAAAAAAAAAGAGGGGGGGTTTGATGTCTAAAATGAACAATACATTAGAGTGAGTACAGACACAACATTTACGAGAAATCAAAATGACAAGGGGCAGCTCTGGGCAATAAATAATATACTGCACTGAAAAACGAGATGACCACACGCAGCGATCGGTAGATTTGAGACCAGGCATTGCGCATGCATTCTTTGGGAGACAGGCTCGAGCAATCAAAACAGCTATCACGTAAGAAAATGCGCCGCGCACTGTTGCGGAACCCAAGTCCATAAAGCTAGTCAAAATAAAGGTAACTACAAATATCTTGCGCTTTAGGCCTCGGCAGTGAGACAAAGGCAGAGGGTGCGGCAAGTTACTATGCAACCATCTCATGCACGCCGTCAGAAACTGAGAAAAACTTGCACAACATTTGCAATAATGCAAGTCCCAACACCAGGCACATGAAGTGCCAAAGTACATTCGCCCACTCTATCTTGAATCTTCATTTTTTGACAAAAGAGACAAAGAGTAAGTGTTACGATGAAACAAGTTTGTGGCTGCATCCAAAAGCCTAAAAAAGTGTACAGAAGCATAATACCAAAACACAAAACAATACTTGTTTCTTTCCAGGCTACATTCAAAATAACAATATTCCAAAAGGGAATACTAAATAAGTACTCTGTATCTGTGCAAACACAGCCTAATGAATGTGGCAATTCACCGGCCAAAAGAAATAAGGTAGAATACCTTTCCGCACAATAGTCAACATTGTACGTTCGAGAATCTGAGCGACCTATCCCCACAGCAGCACAGGCAAGTCTTGAAAGGCAAGAAGTCTTGGAGTGGAAATGCACTGAGTACTAATGTGTGCATCACCAATCATTCCCAGTGGTTCTGTGCATACCCCATCTCCATATTCTTGCCATATATTATAGCATCCTTGCATGGAACTAAAACACAGCTTCAGAGAAAATGTCGCCTTTAAAAGAGCAGCGTAAGCCAACTGGACAGTTCTGAAGAGCAGACGGGCAGTGCCTCAAGATTTGGTCACACAATGGACCAAACTGCAACATGGACCTCAGCACAGCAGAGCATTTCATCAGACATCAGCTTTCCTGACTGCTCTCACCTTATATGTGCCGACTGATTCACAGCGAAATTGCAGTAAAACCACACGTCAGATCCTTTGCAGAAGAGCTTAGAAACCTGGCTCTCCGTGTGACAGCAGGTATCGTTTGTTCCAATATCTGCTTTTCTTGATCGTATAAATGCTTTCAGCAGGCAAACAATTTGTGTACTTGAGGTCATGTGACCAATCCTCATGCAGTTACATCTGCGGTGTGAATCCAGCTTTACCTCTGACAGTCCATACACTCTGGTCGTGCAACAGCAGCATGAAATCTGTTAGTTGCATCACCAGATCAAGTACTGTGAAACTGCAAGGGACAGAGAGCGCAGCACTGCTGAGGACGAGATTTCTGAAACTACAACAAAATGCTGCCACAGTGAGACAAGCAGGTCTTGGGATACGTTGCTTCTTCATCTTCAACGGGATAGCCCCAAAGTAAGATTACTGAAGTTACATCACAAACTACTGGAGGTGCTAAGCAGGTGGCTGTTCAAAACCCTTTATGTACTTATTAACAGAACCACAGCTCAGAAGCACAGATTCACACAGTACAGAACTTGGCCATCTGCCCCACATTCACCTGCTGCTACAATCCACACACAAAGAAATTCCTGGGTTCTGCTAGAAGTGTCTTGTACCTCTACTTCTCTTAATTGATACCATCACTACATTACAACTTGCCCAAAGAGTGCCGATGGAGGTGCGCTTTAATGAAAGCATTGCAGAATGCCTGCATGAAAAATTAATGACGCACACCAATGTGTACAAACCCCATCTTAAGAGGATTGACCAGCAGCATCGAGAGGGAGAAAAAAAAGTCACTGACATCGATATTAGAAAGACATGCACAAGCACAGGAAGCGTTTCACGCACTCACACCTGCTACAGCACGATTAAAGCAGACAGCGAATGCAAGCTTCGACTTTGCAAGCAGATGGTTGCATAGGGGTGACCAGAATGTTCCAGTGATTGACCAAACATAAAGCTCTCGTCTGTCTACACCAATGACATGCCTGTCCAGATGCCTCAAACTGGCAGCAACATGCAGTGACTTGAATGGCACCACCGAAGAATTTATTAGGATTGCCTGGCTTCCTACCAATGTGGCTAAAACACACACGCATCGACACACTGGACTCACTTACTTGCAATGCAGATTGCTCAACAAGCACAACACCGCACACTGGCGAACCGCCCAAGCAGAGCTTGCCCCCAAAGATGCGGCAGCCGCTGATGCTCAGATTGTCGACCTCTCTCACACGACACTGACAGATGGAGCGCTGATGTCGCAGCAGTCGCTGTGTTGCACTTCACAATGACTTGCATGAGCAACGAGGCACTCAACAACGGGACGCGGATGCACCGGCATCCACCATTGAAAGACTTCAGTTTTGTGTATTGACTGTTCCGTACCGCCATCATGCATTCTTTTGTGGTACTCTCTTTCCCTTCTGCTCCACAAGATAACTCTGAACCATATTGCAAGGTTCCTATCACACATCAGTTCGGTGTTGTGCGTGGTCCTCTTTGTGCGAGCTACAAACACATATTTTCCTGACCTTTCGCTCCATCTCTGAAAGCATGGCACTGCCTGCAAAATTCCAATACCCTTCCTTGGCATCAGCAGTCTTATTCGGTGTTCAACCTTTTATGACCCTATTAGATGTTCACCGGTAATGCGTTACTCACATTGACAACACTACACTTTCCACCGACTGGATTTGTTGAACTACTGTTGTTCGAGGACCATTATATTCGACACTAATGCAGGAAGTTAAATGGCTGCACCTTTGCACAAGAGTGGAGTTTTGCAACCACCTAGAAACGCAACATGTGGAATCGTTTAGCCTAAAACTGCAATGTCTAACAATTTGCTTTATACAACCAGAAAAAGAGGTTGGAGCCTTGTTTTAATAACAGCAGTATCATTTCATAAAGCTCAGTTTCCTTATTTCAACCTAGTACAACATCACAGCATTGCTCCAGCTCAACAGGAACGCACTACAAAGACAAACAGCAGAAGATAACGCAATATGGCCTCCCCATTTCTTGGAAAATAGGCGAGTTACCCTAAATGCCAGAGAAAAAGTTTAATGCAAGATGTGTATGCCAGGCAAGACTGACCCAAAGCGTTTGACCACAATTACAGCGAGTGTTCACCTGTACGAAAGAAATCGTAAACATGCACATTTATGTACTAGAGGGAAACTATAGTTGGCAGTGGTGGCCCAACAAATGCTTTTTTTTTTTTTAACCTGCGCTCTAAAAGATTTCACAGCACTTGTGGTGGACTCTTACCTGGCATGAACAATCCCCATCCGATTCCACAGGTCCTAATCTAATCAAACGCGCACGAATTACGATCAGCAAAGCTCAAATTATATGTGATGCCAGAGAAAGGAAATGACCACAAGGACGGTGATGACAATCACTCTGAAACAAAAAAAGAGCTTGAGATGCGTAGTGTTCTGAATTGTGGTCTCCAGACTTAGATCTGCTTTCAAGTTTTTTGAGCGTGACTTTCTCACCGAAGAGCCAGATAGGTCCTCAAACAAGATCTAAATTTCCTTAAACATTTCTTATTCTAAGAAGCACAGACTGTGTGTTCAAATGCACCTCTCAGATTCACCGGGCAAATGTTTGTATGAGCACGTCAATGATTTAGATGTGACCACAGGTCATGCACGGTTGTCGTATTGAAGTACAATGCGCCCTTAATAACTGGTTGAGAACAACGCCCTTTTTTTTTTTACTGCATTTAACATAGATACAAGATCCACAGACTAATAAACTGTGCCTAGATCGCGTATCATATTAATCCTCTAGCATCAACCACACTTTATCTGTATGTAAAAATAAGCTTTGAAGAAAGCCACAATTAAAATGGGATAGCCATCACATTACTGCATACAGCATAAATTACTGCTGAAGCACAAGCGCAAGTTTGAAAACTAAAAAAATACAAGACATTACGTCTTAAATTCTACCTTAATTACAACACTGCACACGCGAGTATAATGCAGCAGCCTTGCTGCTCGTGCTCTTAGTTACTAGCTTCTTTCACATTACTATACTATTTGTTCTTAACAACGTCCCCACATCTGAGAAGCTTATTCACAATAGGTTATCCACAAAAGCTGTGTAACGATACTGCTATAATTGCTGCACGAAAATTTTGCCTTCTTGAGGCAACTGATAAAACAAGAGCATATCGGGGAAAATATGAAAAAGAATGAAAAAAAAGAAAAAGAAACAGCTCAACGCATCCTGAAAGCATGGGAGGAGAAAAACCCCACTATGTTTTCAGAGAGCCGATTCTTGAGGAGACCAAGGACTTTGAGAAACAAGTGCTCAAAGGAAGAAATAATCTAACACTTTTCGCACCAACAAGCCCACACCAGCAGTACACGTAACGAAGGAACACAGCAACAGCCCTAGTTGCGACACGACATTAAACACTTTCCAACGGGCTAGTCACACCAGTCTCCTAAAGGCTATGCTTTGTACATGAGGAGCACACATGGCAGGATAAATCTTGTTGTGTACCTCGCCATCAGATCACCGTCGAGCGGCACACACATTTTTCTCTTCCAGATAAAAGGTACTGAAGCTACAGCTTCTTTAATGAGTTCATGCGGTAAAGCTAGACAGCCCGAATATGGGTGGCCAGTAGCGCCATCACCGGTATCACCTACGTCACCTCGTCTTACAGCACTCCTAGAGATTTAACTGCATCTTTGTCCTTTAGTACGAGCGGGCCTTGCACAGACAGAAGTTCTAATCACTCGTCCTTAGCGACACCAGAGCAGCCCCAGATTAGAGCAGGAGGTTCGACCAGCCGTCTGAGCTAACGCTTGGGTCAGCGCAAACACGGTCTGGCACTCACTTGCCACAAAGCCTCTACAATGGCTGGAATGTTTATGCATGAAACTTCAAGAGATCCATGCATACACAATCTGTTGTGGGAGGGTAGGATGGGGTCTGCAGAAGGCTGCACCTTAGTCTTCCATGCAGGTTTGAGAGTGCAACTCACTGTCATAAGAATGTGGATGGTGACACAGAAGGTTTAGGCTGGGAAGGATCAGCCCACCACTCCAATTAGGCTTTGGGAGACCAGAGTGTACCAAAAATGAACAGAATCGGTACTACTTGCACAGACACATGACTGGTTTCCTCCATTTCTGCAAGAGGTCTGGCAAGAAAGTAATGATTAGCTGGCTTTCAAGACCGGACAGACATTCCTACGTAGGTTGCCCTGATAAATGAAATCGGAAAGAAGCGCACTGCTTTCTCCATTAAAAAGTGTCAGTTAGCAATAGATACTCTACAACTAGCACACTGAAGCGAAATTAGTGCAAAGTGGGAACCAAGCTATTCAATGGCATCAGAAGAGAAATAAATGGAAGGAGGTAGATGTAGCTGTGCTCCTGCGAGCCATTTAACACATGAGCAATGTTCAGCAAAAAATTAAAGCACTGAACTCTGGAGACACCAGCACTCTCTTAATGCAACGGTTTCCTACGGGTTCTAAATGCTGGGTGCAGCCACAGGCTAAAGACAAGGCCCACAATGCATCCTGCCTTAACTCCCATCCGAACGGTGTCGTCCACGGTGACAGCATTTCTTAATTAGACGCACCACACTAATGCTTGCACATTTATGCTTTCTATCCGACACCTCTTCCAAAACTTTCTGCGATTTTTAAGATTTCGTACACATTTCTGAACCTCCTGGCATCACACTCGCAAACTAGCTACGAGTCTGTGTCACGAGTGGTCAGACTTATTATAGTTTGATACGAGAGATTACGATCATCAGCAGTTGGCCATGGATTCTCCCCGGGCCATGCGCGGAACAGGCAAGACCAGCATACTTCAGAATTTTCTGCAGATACAGCTGAACTCGAGACATGAGATTTGTGTCGCGTAACATAAAAGCGCTGCGTGCTGGGAAAGCCTTCTGCAAAGGCGCGTAAAAAATAACTAATATTTACCTAAAAAACATGGTGGCAAGCTGAAGCACAGTGCATGCCACATGAGAGAAAAAAATAAATGCACATAAAACTAACATAACGACCTAAAACTTCAGTAAATGTTCCCATTTTGGCCTTTTCAAGCAAGGGGCACAAATTTACATTGTTTGCCAAGCTCTCATGCCCAGACAAAATTTCTACGTTTTCATTCATGCTTCCAGGTTATGCATCCAGTAGTCGTTACTAAGAAATCAAAACGCAAGAGGCGAGTTTTGCCTAACGTGTCTGAGACTGAAGCTCTTATCGCAGATGTGTAGAACCAGTGCCTATTTTCCTGGATAAGAACGAATGATTTTCGACCATGGAATATTTAAAGCCTGTCACTAAGCTATCCACACCGGGGTAGAGACATTGCACCTCTAAACACTTTTCAAATGTTTGCAGTTAGAAGACCTTGAAACCATCTGCCGACCTTTGCCTAGCCTGATGAAATTGATTCACTGGCGAAGAATCGCGATGAAGCTCCGTGATGAAGGGACCTTGGGATAGCGTAGCTGACCTCGGTTTCAGTCTTAGCACGGACCTGGACTCCAGACTCGCTTTGAGTGCTCCCTACAACACCAATCTATCGCACCAGTGACAACCACAGGACTGGGAGAGTTCCTACGCTCTAAGTGGAAGCAGCAATGTGAAACACCTATGCCAGCATCGGGACGACAGCCTTTCCCGGCAAGCCATCTCATTTCGCCCAACAAAGCGGTTTCAGAAAGACCTAAGTGCACAAGGCACACGGGAAACCGGGAGTACACATGCTATGCCGGCAACTAAAGTTGCACGAAACCGCACGGCCAGTTTTGAGTCGCGAAACATTTCATGCTGGCTCTGTACCGCCACGTCAGCCGAGGCGTCAGCTGTGCGCGAAGTTGTTCCAACAGATTTGCAGCTGCCTCGGTGACAGGCAGGCAGACCAGAAGTGGCAGATATGTGTTCTTATGTGCTGTTTTTTCACCGTTGATCTACGCTGCTTTTGCAGGTTGTGAGCCGTCTTCGTTAGTCGATGGTTCCCACGGTGGCGAACGGTGTGGCGACGGTGATGGGTGCGACAGTCGTGGTAGTCGGGTGCGCAGAAGCCGCATCGCCGAGTGCATCCAGCAAGCAGAAGGAGGCAGCGAGGAGTGCGATCCCGAGCAGGTCGCCCAGGGCCGTCAGATAGGGGATGGCCGCATTGTCCGGGTCCACTCGACGGCTCCACATCCAGTACACCATGCAGCGCGCCGTGTACAGCAGCAGTGCCACCTGCAGGCATTGCAAGTTATTCCATTAATGATGCAGGACTTTGTACAGTGTTGAGAACTGTCAAGCAGCGCACCAATGCATTTCGTTACAGACATGGAGGACGCATTTATCAGAACTGGGGCTAAGCACAGGATTTCTGCTTAATGAATATTACTTCATTACGGCCCAGAAGAAATTCCATAATTGGGACAACGGCACTAATATGATTATATACTAAGTTAATTCACAATAACTTGTTTTATATTGAATGAAGTTCTCCCATTTTCGTTCCCTTCTGTGAACACAATAGCATGGCACACAGAGGCTGATCTTATCAGCATGTGCACCATGATGATAAGATCTTGCATAAGACTGCAGTATTTATAAATAAATAAATAAATTAGTGAAATCTTGCAATTTAGCTATCACTGCTCCACAACTTGTTTTGCAAGCAGCTTTTGCCTCTTCAAGTAATCCAGCTGATGTGACAGAACTGTGATATCTACCATGAGAGGTGTTTAGATAGTCTGTTTCTGTTAACGCCGATGTAGGAGTTTCCATGCTGGTCAGAGCTGGAACACTGGTGAATTCGGTGCTCTTAATACAGACCCTGTATAATGAGAAAATTATCCTTTTCAGTAATAGAACAGGTAACACCTGAAACTGACGATGAAATACAGCATGGACCATGTTTCACCCAAACGGTGGATGGCACTATCACTGTGCTGCAATGAGCCAAACAATCTTTCAGTCAGCACGACCACAGACTAATACGTTCTTGTAACAGCTTTTATGCCAAAGCAATGCTGTTACAGCTTGTACGGCACATCCTCTTTTATCGAATTACCGCTCAGATCAAATTTTTCTGCCATTCTTTTCACTTCGTACAGCCATGAGATGTCTGTCGACGTTCGCGTTAACTGCTGCACACAAGTTCATAATGCACACGTGACTGGTTACTACCATGGTAATTTTATTAACTGTGCCGTTTTCCTTCAGACAAGGGTACAATTGCCTAACTTTGCACTATATGACTTGTGGCTGGCAGTGCTGGCACATGCCTGTGCAACGCACCGACACAGCATCAGCTGGCACTCACAGCCACAGTGCCAGCAAAGTGAAAGTTGCACTTTAGAGTGTTCCCTTTAACAGTGCACTGCACTGTATATTTAGTGGCCTCGCACATAGCCCTTATGTGTTGCAAGGACAGATGCGAACAGAAAATGGATGAGAGTGGCGTCAAGCATGGCAGAGACAGCTGTCTACTGCGAGAAGAGAATGTGGAGAGTTGATGAGACTAAAAAGAGATGGTTGCGAGAAGCCACCATGCTGCAGTGAGCATGAAATAGGATGAGGATGACGTAGACTCCTTACCTGAACTAGAGCGGCCGTCATGTAGCAGGCCAGGAACATGGGGGTGATCACAGTGTTGCCAGAGGTCAGAAGCCGAATGGTGTACACAAAGATGAGGTGCCCTGGCAGCACCATCAACATCAGGAGCCGCGCCGTGCGAGCATGAGAGCCTGAAAGAGGCACACAATCACAACATGCAGATAAGAGGAAATGAAGCAAAAGTGTGCGATATACATTAATTTAACAACGAATAGACTGATTAGAGCTTAACCTTTCTTTTGCGAAATGCCTGCAGATTTTTTGCACCAGATGCTGAAAGCCTGTGTCTCTGGCATTGCCACTGATTCGCTTGCAACAGTTGCTTGCACTTGGAGACAACACACTGTACTCATAACTTTCGCCAGCGATCATCAGTCGTCACATTAATATAATGCGTCAATTGTTATTTAACATAAAACTCTTACCCAGTGGTAGTGAACGTTAGAAGCGTTCACTACCATGCTGTATTACTGTCATGATATATTTGTATCACGAACCCGAATGTGCGAGGCATGTTCCGAGGCCAGAAATTCTGCAAGACGCTAGTGTTATATTCCTGAATATACAGTATATTATTTATATACAGTTCAACCTCGATATAACAAACTTCAATATAATGAAATTTGCTATATATATGAGTATTTACCTTTCTATAAGTTCTTGTCCATAGGGTACCATGTATTTAGAACTTCAATATAAAGAGGTGTGTTTATACAAGATTTCAATACAGTCAACTTCCATTAATTTGACGCCGACGGGACCAATGAAACTTACTGAATTATTTGGTGGGTCAAATTAAACAAGATGCAGAAAACACAACAGAACACGTAGCTGATTTGCCCGATTCTAACACACCCGTGAAGCAAATGCGCGCCCACGTTTTAGGTGTCTAAAATAGAATATGAATGTAGAGATAACATTAAAGCTCCTAAACAAAGTGGTGGAAATTTAACACGCACCCCATTTTTTACCAAGAAAAATCAGCAAGGGTCTTATATGTGTTGCACAGTGGCGACTGGTTTTCTAAAGTCAGCTTTGCCACCCTGTTTTTTTTTTTATAAAGTCAGCTTTGCCATAATACAACCGTGTTATGCAGCAAAGCAGACAAATGCCACGAAGTCTGTTTTCCTCTTAATTTTATTAGGGGAGAAAAAAGGTGCATGCTAGTATCGAGTAAATTCCGTGATCAGACATTGTAAGCTGCCATTATTGCTTGAAAATCTTCCTAGGGCAAGCCATAAATAGGTGTTTCCTATGGGAGATGATGTGTGTTCAACGCATTCACTGTCCCCTTAAAACCTGCCGAGAAACACGCTGCCAGTAAGAGGGTTGGGGTGACCGTAGGGTTCAGGCGTGTGCATGCTGGTTTGTCAAATTCAAATTATTCGTCGAAGGCCAATTTTGGGATCGTAATAACAAGAGCTTGGGCCCATAGAAGGTGGGTGTACCTTCAGTTGAGGCCGAATTAACCGAAAAACAAAATTAACAGGAGTCGAATTAACGGAAGTCTACTGTATAACGAAATTTCACTGCCACTGCGAAGGAATACCACCACAATAAATGGAAACTTCCACGGATGCAGATGGTCAAATGGTTGAATTACAAAATGCTGCTTGCGAGACTTCGTGACATTACATTGACAAGTATACTACAACTGACATTAAGAGGAAAAAATGAAGCATGGCAGGTCATGTAATGCGTAGGATGGATAACCAGTAGAACATTAGAGTTACAGAATGGATACCAAGAGAAGGGAAGCGCAGGCGAGCACGGCAGAAAACTAGGTGGGCTGATGAAGTTAGGAAATTTGCAGGTGCAAGTTCGAATCAGCTAGCGCAAGACGGAAGTAATTGGAGATCACAGGGAGCGGCCTCCGTCCTGCAGTGGACATAAATATAGGCTGAGGATGATGATGATGATATTACTCATATGTCGGACCTGTGCCTGCAAGCAATAAACAGTTGAGAGTTTGCGCACATGTTCATTCACATCCTTTGCATTCTCCTTTGTGCAGAATACCAACGTAGTAACCCGAAAGAAAAATTTTCGAGCACTGCCATTACCTATTTTTGCTCCGAGAATTTACCCACAGCAATGAAGAAGACAACAGAGCTTTAGTCATAACGCAGCCAAATTTCGCAAACAAGAAAGTACAAGAGAATCCGGACTCTGCACATGACCCCCACTGTCACCGAATCAGGCAAAGGCTACATTAGGCTCTCTTCAGCATATGCAAGCAGTTTGTGCCTCCTATTTCTAAGTTTATTGGACCATTCAACACCGGTGGCAGAGAGAAACTCACTCTTGCCGCAGAAAGCCGAGCAGGGGTCGATGCAGCTCTGGCCGTCCGAGCTCGGGTGGCTGCCCAGCTTGGAGCGCTGGGCCAACAGGGTGGTCAGCTTGCATGACTGGATGGCCACCAGGTTGCCCCCAACCCCTGCACACACACACATGCAAGCAGTCAACATGGCATTTTTGAGCAGTCTGGAGCATGGTAGCATAGAAAACTATACAGTAAACTCGGTTAAGCCGAATTCTCGGATATAGTACCGAACAATGTGGGAACGTTTGGTTGGTTTTCCATAGACACAGTGTAAAAAACAATCTGCTTAAAAAGAAATAATTCGCATATACTCTACGGTTAAGACGAACTTTCACAGTTATCACCAACACTGGTGATTCCACACAGCGAGGATTGCAGTACTGGCGGGGAATCTGCGGGACACCAAAGAAGAAAAAAAGAAAAAACAGCCCCTGGCGCAGTGGCGAATCCACTACGCAGAGGGAGGGAATGAGAAAAGCGAAAAAGAAAAAAAGAAAGAAAAGAAAATACTCTTACACGTTGCAATGAGTCTCTCAGTCGAGTAGAAAAAGCGATATTTTCGTTTTTATGTCACCAGCATGGTCGTCGGCCATGTTGCCAGTGCGTCCTCGAAACCAAAACTAGCGAAGTCTAGTCGATCTATTAGTACTCGCCGGCTGCAACCAAACCGCAAGTAAAGCCAAGTCAAGCCAAGCCACTAAGCCGTAAAGGCTGCAGTTGTGATTTGCGCTAGTTGTTGCGCGAGTTCCATTCGCTCTTATTCACCATTCGTGGCCGGCTGATAATGCGGGCGGACTGCGCTCTGACCACTGATGAATCGCAAAAAAGCGTGAAAAGAAATAGAATAAGAGGCATCGCTAAAAAACTGCGGGCACAGGCCATCTAGGCCAAATGCAAGCATATGTGCACATAGCAAGGCGTTGGCAAACTTGGGCCGTATTCTCAGACGAGCACTCTCAAAGATACATTCACTTTCGCAGTATTTTGCGTGACTATCCCCGGACACATCAACGGGTGGCAGCACTTCTGCCCTGTGATAAGATGGTGTGCTTGGCAATTTACCCACAATGCCGTCACTCGTAGATGCCAATGCTTCTTGCACTAGTCACGCAAAATTGGAGGTATCCCCGACAGTGACGATCCGAGAATACAGCACAACTTTTTATCGACCACTTGTGTAACAGTCACTTATTGAATTCAGTATGTCAGACGATTATTTCAACTTTATGGCGATCTCTGTGAAGTCCGTGACATGTTGCCACTTTATCTTTCTTTTCTGTTTTATATGGGGGGGGGGCTTCTGATAAAATGAACTTTTCATAAGACGAACAAGTTTTCACGGGTCCTTTCGAGTTCGTCTTAAAGACAGTCTAATGTATATCATAGCAGACTGTATCAGATACGTGTGTTCACAGACACATATTCACACAGTCTGGGCTTTCTGTCCATACACGAGTTTAAGCGCACGGACAAACTTGGTGTGCATGCCCGCGTACCCGATCGACGCTTCAACAGCCATATGTTTCACCCATACAGACCATTAGGGCTAATTGACACTGCTGTCGGCAATGAAATTTACATTTGCGTGCTGAATCGACGCAGATCACTTCTCGGTAGCTGCATGATACTCAGAAAGCCAACACACCACCTTGCCAACGAAAGTGGGTGCATGGGATGGCACCACTGCTTTTCACAGCCACCATCTATGTGGCACACAGTACATTAGTCTCTCGTTCCCGACATTGTTCGCAGATGCACATCTGCCTTTTCTGCAACATTGAGCAACCCATCATGAGACTGACTAGCTATAGATTTACACAACAGGCATGAAAGTGTCATGTGGCTAGTGTCATGTCATGTGAAAGTGTCATGCGCTGACCGCCCGCCTGCGAACATCTGAGCAAGCCACCATATCTGCTTGGACGACGGATGGACAAAGAAAGGAGGGGAGGTGGCTCGTGCAAGTTTGTCGTGGCCATCCTGATTTCAGAACTTTTGACAGGTGGCAAATGACACCGACGCAAATGACCCAACAGTGAAAAGGCTCTTGCTCTTGACTGTCGGCGTTATTGTGGACAATCCGTACGGCGCCAAAGATGGCGGTCGAAGGAGCACGTAGTTCATCGACAGAAATAAAATGCTGCTTGGGACTACTGACGGTAGACACTACGAGTAAATAAATTTCTATTCTGGGAAGGTAACATTTGCAGGTTTCAATCTTTTCTTATTGCTAGAATAGGAGGCATGCTACATATTTCTTGATAAAAAAATAATCATGCGTGCTTTAGATGTCTAGTTGTTTAGGAGCTCTAATGTCTTTTCTAAGTTACCGTATTTACTCGATTGTAACGCGACCACGATTGTAACACGAGGGGTGACTTTTCATTGCGACCACCAAGAAAAAAATAAAACTGCGAACACAACGCGAGGGATGACTTTTTGTTGTGTCCAGCAAAAAAAAAAAAAAAAAAAAAAACGAAAAGAAGAAGAAAACCGCAAGACCACCAGATGCATGAAAAAGTCGCAGTTTCGCCTGAAAGGTGAAGCATCAATTGCAATAGCAAATTAGTACAGAGCTATACGGAGTAAGGACAGCAGATTTATCAGATGTATAAACTTGGATACATTCACTTACTAACTGAATTAACAAGCATGGTGTCAGTGGGCACAAAAGCAAACATGAATAGACCACACTCGATGACTGCGCATAACTGTTGTCAAGATGCTAGTGTGAGCAAACGCGTCAGCAGCAGCGAGCTCGTGTGGTCTATCGCTTAAACGGAAACTGAGCGGCAAAAGCACAGCGTGTACAAAGGTAAGAGCCGTGTGGAGATTGCTTTCAAGATATGGTGCGCGCAACAGCCGCGCAAAGTACGCAGCATGGTGGCAGAGTAGAAGCCGCGCCCTCCTCCCTCCCGTGCTGCCTTCCGGTTTTCCTCCTTTCGCATGGGAAAGTGAGTCGCCAGTTCCCCTTGCGCCCGATCGCAAGATATGCATTTGGTGCCGCAGCTAAACGTCGCCTCCGCCCCTCCCTCCCATCCCCCCACGACCTTTCACACGACGAAAGACTTCGCGTTTGCTCTCCATGAAAGTGCGCTGCATCCCTCGCGCGCTTTCACTCGCACATTTCACTCGTTGATTAGGATTGGGTGCATCATTGCAATTTTTAGACAAGTTGAATTTCGCTATTCGATTGTAACGTGAGGAACGACTTCAGGTAGCAAAAATCTGGAAAAACACTCGCGTCACAATCGAGTAAATACGGTAGTTTTCTACTTCGAACACATATAAAGTGAGCTTGCATTCGATTGAGGGGCGCATTAGAACCGGACAAATACGGTCAAATGAATCAGTGGTGTGTTCATAGTCTTTCTGCATCTTGTTTAATTGGACCCTCCAGAAAATTCGACCAATTTGGTTGGTAAAATTACTGTAAGTCGACTGTATTAGGTATTCGCACACCCCTAGTTAATAGGTTTAGATCTGCAACACTTTCCATGTAGTAAGTACGTTATATATTGCGACATAAAAGCACAAAACTTAAGGTTACATCAAATTACGAGATGCTTAGCTACACATTTTCTTTCATATATGACATACTATTTTTTGGTCACGAATGTGAACAGTGAGAGAAGTAAGTCTTCATAACCTTCATAGCGCTCCTTGCTTTGTATGAGAGAAAGAAGAGCACTGTTATAAGAGTAAGGTAAACACGAAATGTATTTCGGGGTCTGTTGTGAATAAGGTTTGATTGTAATTATACATCAGAATCTCATTAATGCAAACTCTAAGGGGACGGAAATTTATTCTGATAAAACGGAGTTTGAGCTAAGGAGAGCCCCTTTAAATATAGCTCCTGATCAATGGATTACTTTAGAAAGCGGTGCCCTTTAGTGGTGGCTGGTAAGGCATTATGGGAATCGCGAGGAAAGGCGCTCCGTCGTCTGCTTCACTTACAGCCACCCGCATAGGATGTGCCTCGTCTCACTGGGGTCAACCCTTTCTTCTACCGTCTTAGCTAACCATAGCACAGAGGTTACATAGCACAACGATAAGTGCGACGCAAGTGGCCAGAAAATGCTGTGCGGACATCGCAGCCATCATGTCTCCGCACAGTCTGTGTGCTGAGTGTATCCGTATTTCGGCACCCACTTTTTGCCTGCCGGGTATGTGCAACGAAGCTAGCTCGCGAGTCGTGACCTGCTTTTTGCTAAACTCACGAAATGCACAGCCACGACACACTGCTGAGCAGACAATGGCACGCCATCAGAACATGAAGTTTTACATACATTCCTACAGTTAAACTTCGATATAAAGAAGTCTGTAAAATTGGCAATTTGCTTCGTTATACAGAAATTTCATTTCGCTTCTCGTCGCCGCACCCTGTGGCAGCCACGATATCTAGCTACGGTATCTAGCATGGCCTTCAGAACCGAAAGTGACACTCAAAGTTCCCATAATGCTCTTGGTGCTACAGGTGACACTGACTTTTCTAAACTAGTTCACTGTGCGGTACCGCGTGCTAAACCTAAACCGTCACTGGGCTCGCACTAAAAAAGTCTTGTCTTTCCTCCATCAATGCGCAACCGGAAGAGGCCTAGGTTCCGTATGAAGTAAGTGCAATAAGACGGTGCCTCACGTGCTGTTTTCTGTGGGTGTAAGCATGAGCCGAGCATGGTGGCCCAAGCACTGTACTCCCACGTGCCCAATGTTGGAGATGACATGATCAAGCCCGCGCTATAAGAGAGGCAGCGCAGGTGAGCACGCGCACGGTAGTGTGATCAAGCGTGTGCTTGAAGGGACGGGGGGGCGTAAGTGAGCGCGCAGTAACGTGATCAAGTGCACACTGGGAGCTCCTTCCTGCTCCTTTTCAGCCAGATGGGAAAGGAGGGTGTGCGCTGCTGTGCTTGCTCTAGTTCTGTCTTGGCTTCCTGCACGTCCTTCCTCGTCATTTTTACAGCGCGTGACATTACGGTGGCTGGCGACGCATCCAACTTTCACCTTAGGCTTGGGTCTGTCCGAAAAGTGGTGCATGGGAGTGAGAGATTTTGTTCGAAATAACCAATGTGTCGTTTTTGTAGTTATATTTGCGAGAGTTTTTCTCTGTTCAAATACATGGGACTTTGCTGGGACCAAAAAAGCAGTTGGAATAATCCGTCAATTCAAATTAAGAGATTTTTGAATTATCGAGATTTCACTGCATAATCACACACATAATTCACGACTGAACACCCACCATTTATCACAGGCTGAAAGACTGCAAGGCCATGGTACGTGGTGACGGCAGCGTCTAAGATGCAACCACCAACACTGCAAACGGAGAGCAACAACAAAAGAGGTTGTTTCAAGGACATGAAGCAGTCAACCACTTATAATATCAACTGAAAGCTTGACTTCAAAGCGCTTTTGTATGATCCGGCTCTGACAAGATTGACACGGTCCCCATGAAAAGAGAAACTTTCCGTGCAGAAGGATTCAATCCATAATGACAATGGATTGCCATGAATCGCCATCCACCGCCATGGCTATGAGTGGTGCTGCCTAACACTCGCATGGCTAAATCTAATACACATCTTACAAACATCCAACGTGGTGGACGAGATGATAATCGCTGCCGTAGCTCAATTGGTGGCAATGTAAGTGTGGCTGCCATTGGCTGAAAATTTTCTTTTTGTCCACAGTCATTTATCTTTTCCTATTGGTTCCTACATTTCATTTAGAAGCCACAATTATTTCTGCTATTCCTTGGCATCACTGTCTGTTGGCTTCATACAGTTTATTATCAAGAGAATGTCTCTAGTGCTGCATATCAAGCACTTGTATAGGCGTTTTTATCGAGGAGAGTGAGAACCTCCTCTCTGGACTGAGGCATGGGAGCACAGAGGCACATGCAACAACTTCTGCAATGCTTTTACCCGGGGGTTCACACTCAATTACCACAGCCCAGAGGGCACTATGGCAATACTCAGGGCATTCTCGTTGAAAAGGTCTATAAATATCAATAGTTTCCATAATCCCTGTCAATGTACATAGTCCACTGGCTAGACAAATAGAAGAGGGCCACCCACGAGTCTCACCTGGAGATTCCCATGGCACAGATGACGGGGACCCATCCGGTGCAGAGCACCTCTCGGGTGTAAGGGTTTCGCTTGGACAGATACACCCAGAGGGGAACACCCGCCAGAAACACGGACACCACCAGCGGAGACAGCCACACCACGTCTGCAATGAGAGACAACGGCAACACAACCTGAACGCTTGAAGCAGAGGCCTAACGGAATGTGAATGTGTTGCCATCACAAGATGGCAACAGATGTACAGTTCTTGCTTTTCTTGCGTACCATGCTCCTGTAGTATCAATCTTCAATTACAAAAACCTCACTCCAAACATAAGTCATTTTACATGCCAAGCTAGCGGCAATAAGTCGCATAACATGTTTTTGACATTCAGGAGAATTGCCTGCATTGTGCAGTACAAACTAGTGAAGGCGTTAGTCTAGGCATGGGCCATCATCTTGTTTGTGATTGTTCCCTAGTCATTTGATAAATGCAGAATATTCAACACGCAACAGACTGTATGGAGGACATGTGTTTCATAGAAAGCAATAAATTGCTATCTGAGAGCGATGACGATGGACATTCTCTAAATAAATCTACTCTGTGAAGGTAAAGCTAGCTGGTTTCATCTTTTTATTATTGCCAGAATCGGAAGCATGCTGCATTTTTCGTGCTAGAACATCGTAAGTGCATTATATTTCTTCTTTGTTTAATAACTGAAATATCATTCTTGCAACAGTTTTCTAATTTGAGCACAAGAAAGTGGGTGGGCGTTCGATTCTGGAGCATGTCATAATCGGGCAATTTCTGCCAAATGAATCGCAGTATATTTTGGCGTTCTTCCTGGCTCTTGGTTAATTGGCCTGCCGTATAATTCAATCAATTTTATCGGTCCCATCAGGGTCAAATTAACGAAAGTTGACTGTACTTATACATTTCAATTAAACACAATTAACTTAACCAATGCTGTCACTGGCTTCATTGTTTTCTTCATATGTTTGTAACCAACAAATACAGAGCCCTTTGGATCTTATTCTTCTAGCTAATTAAAGATAGAGAGAGAAAAAAAAAAAAGTCGCAGTTTTGCGCGAAAGGCGAAGCATCGATTGCGATAGCAAATTAGTAGAGTAGATAGCTATACGACGTAAGAATAGTAGGCTTATTGGCTGTGTAAACTTGTGAACATTTGCTTACTAACTAAATTAACAAGCACAGTGTCACACGCGCACAGGCAAATATTAACACATCTCTCACTTGATGACCGCAGACTCTTGTTATCAAAAAGCTGGCGTGAGAAAGCGCGGCAACAGCAGCGAGCATATTGACCTTCATGCTGCCTCTCACTTCAATGCGAACTAAGCGGCTAGAACAAAGCGCACACGAAGCTACCTAGACTGTGTACTCATCGCAGATCGCTTTCAAGACGGGGCCCGGGCCATGTGCAGCCACCGCTGGAGTAAAGTATTACCGCCCCCGATGATTTGTGCACGGCAGAAGACTGGTGTGCTTCGTCCCCACCTTCCTTCCTTGCACACAGGAGATCAAGCCTCGCACACTTGCCCTTGCACCTACAGCATACAGTATGCGGCCACGGTGTCACACTAAGACTTTGTACGGAACATCATGGCAACAGCGAAGCCGGAAATATGCTTGGAGTGTCCATATAATTGATATCGCATGAAAAAAAAGAGTACAAGAAATGGTCAAATAGAATAAAGACGACAGGACAACTGCTCACCCTGTTGTCATTCTTGTATTACTCAATTTTTCCTGCTCGTTCTTTTTTTCTACTTGAAGTGAGACAGTCTGCTTTCTTGTAGACTTTCCCCACACTGCATCTTCGCAACTACAGTGAAATCTCGGTGATACGAATTCCACGGTGTTGTGTAAAATATTTGTATCACCCAAAATTTGCGTCATCAAAACATGCACAAAATCAAGAAAAAATTTATTTATTTTTAGCAGAAAAAATTCCTAATAGTGGAACCCCGTTGATACATTCCTTGCTTCTGCGTTTTCGCGGCTGCTGCGTCGCATTTTAGCAGTACCGACCTAAATCCCATTCACTTCCATGTATTTAAGTTACCCTTGAAACGTTGCCAATCAGTAATGTTCCTGCATCTTACACTGCGTTTGAATGTGGCGGTCACCAGTGGCGCACCGACGGGGGGGGGATTCGGGGGTTGTAGCCCCCCCTGAGGCCGACTTAACCCCCCCTTTTGTTTAACCCCTTTTCTTTTCTTACGTATTTAAGTACTGCAACTAAGATGTAAGACGCGCAATCGTCTGCACACTCGCAAAAAGCGAATTTTTTGACAATTTCCCGTGAAGAAATCAAAATTAGTGCTGTTTAGATGGTATTGGCAAACTGTCAACCCCCCCCTGGCAGAGATCCTGGGTGCGCTACTGGCGGTCATGTAAATTTAGCGGTGCAGCCAGCTTGTACATTGCAGCAAGTGACCGGTGCGTTACAACAAGCGATTGGCACGTTGCAGATACGGCAAGGTCGTGCGGGCACCGTGTCTTGAAAGCGATCTGCGCCGTGAGCAACATGCGCCGTTGTGCGGGCCTCATCTTCAAAACGATCTGCGATGTTGACAAAGTGCAGGGAAGAAGTTTGGGCGTGTTGGTAGGTCATTGTAATTTTAACTGGGATTCATAGCGCTAAAACGACACAAGGACGAGGAAGAACACGGCACGGGTGCTAACTTTCAACAATTGCTTTATTGCAGTTGGTAAGCATATATATATATATATATATACTCACTGGGAAAGGCACTGCCAGGAAAGGAAGAAAGTAAGGTCGCGAGCTAAGCAGATGTGTAAGAGCCTTAATTTGGCCAGCGTTGTTAAGAAAATCAATGGCACTGACGGAGACTGCTTAGAAATGTTTTTCACCGCCAAGACCCATAAGGATGACTGTCCTTCTCATGTCATTGTTTCCGAATCTGGGACATGGCAGAAGTGCGTCGCGGAATTCCTGCAAACTAACCTGAGACTCCTCGAGGTGGTGGATCCGTTCCTAACCAAAGATTCTTCAGCCGTAATCGACTTTTTAAATGTACATGACAGCGAGTGTTTAACTGCATTCTCGGTCGACATAAAAGATTTGTACTATTCTTTGCCACATGAAGGTTTGCTCTCTAGCGTAGAGGCAGCAATAGACGAGTACAGCGCTGTCCCTTTTTCTAACACTTGTGGTGTTAGTGGGGAAAGGTTTTTAGAGCTTTTATCATTTTATTTGAGGTCCACGTTCGTGGAATTTCACAATAACATTTACCGTATTTATTCGAATCTAGGCCGATAGCTTTTTCAAATAATCACATACGAAACTCTAGGGTCGGCTTAGATTCGAGGATTTTAAAAAACGCGCCAGTTTTTAACTGAAACTGATAAATATGGTGCATAGTTAGAGCCATCTAGAAAAGTCAGTATCGCAGCCGCTACTAGCCGCGCCAGTAGCCAGCTGAAGTACACGAGCGACGTCGCCTATTTGACCTGCGTCGTATCGGTAGTATCGGTATGGTGCAGCATCGGCGCGCGGTGTGGCGTTATCGTAATGGCACCAAATGGGCGATGCCACTATAGTGCCGCTTTCTAAATGAAAACTGTATTTACTCGAATCTAACGCGCACTTTCAACACTACCCTAAATCTGCGTCGGCATTTCAAAATGGCCGCCTCGCACGCGCGTCGTGCCTAGCTACCGTAGCATGCGGAAGCTTTCTCCGTGTGCTGCAGTACACGTGCTTAGGCAATAGTCTACCGTCTGTCTTCAGGTTCTCAGCGTCTGCTCTATCTATCAGCATGAAGTACCGAGTTCATCATGATGCCGCATTTAAAAGGAAAGTGATCATCTGTGCGGAGACGGACGGAAATCGGGCCGCATTACGGGCGTTCGGAGAATCCGAAACTTGCGAGCGGGACTGGCGCAAACAGAAGGAGAGGATTTTCGCCAGCAAAGCAATGCGGAACGGTTTCAGTGGACCGAAGCAGGACGTAATCTGCGACGATCCACTCCGGCGATACGATCAGGCTTGGCCCTATCTTGAAAGCAATCTGCGACTGGTAAAGTCCGCCGCGCGCCGTGTTTTTGCCGCGTTGAAGCGAGGGGCATGCTAGCACGAAGGCGCGCTTCGTCTCCAGCGTTTTGACAGTTCGTTTCCGCCGTCAACGAGCGAGGTGTGTTCATGTTTGCTTGAGCGCGCGTGACACCGTGCTTTTTAATAGCGGTCTACTAATTTGCTACCGCATTCGATGCATCGCCTTTCGGGCGAAACTGCGACTTTTTTTATTCATCGCAACATCAGTGCATCAGGAGGAAATCTATTTTACCAAATTTTTCCTCACGGAAAACGGGCGCGCGTTACAATCGAGGAAGCGTGAGAATAGAGTAAATACGGTAGTTGTGCTAGCCGTAGAGGCATCGTCAAACGTTCAAACCGGGCGGAACTTCGGCATCGGTCTGTCGTTGGAGGGGGCCACGGGAGATGGTTTTTGCGTGCGCCGCAACTTGCGCTCCTTCCAAAAATGCAGCATCTCTAATGCGCTGGATGGTACTTGATATAGCGCCCTGTTTGAAGATGTCAGCAGTAAGGAAGATAGCGACGAGGCTAGCAGCGATGGTGACAGAATGAGCTCGGCATGTTCAAATTTAATAAATGCTGTTTCATTTTGCGAATGCTGTCCTCGCTTTTTCGTTCGGCCTACATTCGAGGTAAGTTTTTTTTTTTTCGGACTTCGAACTTTTGGGGGGTCGGCTTAGAATCGGAGTCGGCCTAGATTCGAGTAAATACGGTACCTGCAAAAGCAGGGTGTTTGCATAGGCTCATGCATAGCCCCTGTATTAAGTGATTTGTTTTTAGCTCGTTGTGACAAAGCCATTTCTGCGCAGCTGGGGGACTTGGGCGTTGTTAAGGTTTTTAGATATGTGGATGATTTTTTGGTTTTTGTAGATAGATCACGTGTTGATCTGGCGGCCAGCTCTCTTGAAGACGGCTGTTTAGATTGTTCAAACCCTGCTGTTGATAGCATTCTTGCCGCGTTCAATGAGTATTTTAGGCCACTCACGTTCACCACCGAATTTCCTGCGCAGGGCAATATCAGGTTTCTAGATTTGCGTTTGCATTTTAAAGCTGCACACGTGTGTTGGGTGTATGAGCCCAGAGCAAACAAGCCGCCCTTAAGGTACGGTTCTGTTCACTCAAAACTCGTAAAAAGAAGTATTGTACGTTCTTTCTTGTCATGCGCTCTTTCTAAGTCTTGTACCCACATGTTGGATGAAGGACTTAGTAAGCAGGTGGCTCGTTTGGAAGCAGCGAACTATCCAAGACACATCATTATCTCGGTTGCTGAAAGCCTGCATCGTCGAAGGAAGGCAACTTCACGCCTGAGTGAAGAGCAGAGAGCGGATGACGAAAGAAGGAAGAAAGAACTAAGGGACAAACAAAAGGTGGCTGTAATTCCATATTTTCATAGGGTTTCCCACAACCTAAAAAAAAGTAGGGCAATGGTCGGGTGTAAACATTGTCTTTACAGCACCTAACAAACTTTTGAGTTTGAATGGGCTGAGCTGTCCTACGAGGAAGCGGAAGCCAGTTTGTGCTACTACACACAAGGAACCTTTTGTCACGTGCACTCGGAACGTAGTGTATAAGATTCCACTTTCGTGTGGGAAGTACTACGTGGGCCAGACGGGCAGATGTTCAAACGTGCGGCTGGCGGAGCATAATAATAAAGTAGAGAGCACCGCAATAGATGGGCACCTGGCTGCCCACTGTAGAAAATGTGACGCGAAGGAACCATGCTACCGTCTCTTTAAACAAACTGTTGTTGTGTACCGCCGCAGGAATAAGATAACGAGGGAAATTATCGAAGCAGCAGAGATAGCTAGAGGATGTGATGATTGTGTTAGCACGCCGTCTATTCTTTTATCTAAGAAAGAGCTTGCACTTTTGGCATAGTAGCTACCATGACTGTTTTTTCCTTTTCTTCTTTCCTTCAGTGCGTCTTTTGCAGTGCCTTTCCCAGTGAGTATATATATATATATATATATATATATATATATATATATATGCTTACCAACTGCAATAAAGCAATTGTTGAAAGTTAGCGCTCGTCCCGTGTTCTTCCTCGTCCTTGTGTCGTTTTAGTGCTATGAATCCCAGTTAAAATTACAATGACAAAGTGCGCCTAGTGCCGGATAGCTTATAGTATGTGCTGTGCTTTTGACGTTTAGTTTGTGTTGAAGCGACAGGCACCATGAAGGTCAATTCGCTTGCTGCTGCTACCGCACTTTCTTATCCAGCATTTCGACAGCGAGTTTGCGCAGTCCTCGAGCGAGATGTGTTCATGTTTACCTGTGCATGCGTGACACCGTGCTTGTTCATTCAGTTAGTGAGCGAATGTCTACATGTTTATACGGCCGAGAAAACTACTGATCCTTACTTCTGAACGCTGTCTACTCATTTGCTATTACAATCGTTGCTTCGCCTTGCGGGCGAAACTGCGACTGTTTCTTTAGCAGTCCCTTGAAAAACGTATCAACGGGGTTCTACAATCCGAGTGCGTTATCTTCTTGCCCAAATCGTTAATGATCGCCTTCAGGAAGGCGTAAAAGTGCGCACACATAATCTCACGAATGTTTTTGCACGCCACTAAACGCCTCAGCACATCTAGTGCAGGGAGCGCTTTAGCCGTCGTGGCTGCTGCTGCGGTCGTCATTGCTGCAGCGGTCCTTGTCTTCTCCCTCGCTGGTCAAAGCATCAGGCTGTGATGAGGTCCGGTCCGCTCGATGGGGGGGACCAATGAGAGATTGCGCAGCCACATGACGTAGCCGGTTGCTTGGCAACTATGGACCCCGCCCATATCTCGCTATGCCGGCTTGTCTGTGCCGGTTGCTCCGCTGGCACGGCCCGCCACTACCGCTGTTTCTCAGGCGTTTGTATGATCTGCAGCGGCGCGGCAACGTGTTCGGAACAGCCAATGTTTTTTGTACTGTGAGCAATCTATTTTGGCCAGGGAATGTTACGAATTCGTATCACGCCAAAATTCGTACCAGCCATGATCGTATCACCGGGGTTTAACTGTAATGGTGACGGCCACTGCCTATCACCACCAACGTATCACGATTACATGCCAGAAATAGAAATACACTGCGCCCTTTGAACAGCCTGCAGCATTCTCTTGTAGAAATCTTCATCCAAGTCTTGTTAGGTTATGATCGGCCCTTCTTTTTCAGTAAGAAAAGCTCCCCAAGCTCCAAGAGCCCCTCCCAGTGATGCCGAAGCCCCCCCCCCCCCCCCTCCACTGTCATTACCTGAGTTCTGTTACGCACATCATTTGAGGTTTCTCTTGAGTTGCCTCTACCTTTCTTTCCTTTTAAATTTTATTGTGGCTAAAAGCTTGCTGCATCACTGTTGGCGCGGACGTGCACGGCTTTCATTCATATTTTCGCTTTATTTCTGCAAATCCTGACAATAGGAGGATAAGCGCATTAGAAGCACCAGCAGCGGCTACCTGATCCATTTTTTTTTTCCTCTGCAACATTTTTTTTAACTTTCCACTGCGAACGCCATGCACAAACACAATATGTTTAAATTTATACACAGGACAAAGTTTATTATATTTTTTTTAAGGAGAGGGAGGTAGCCAACTAAGAGTTATTTCTAATGGTATGGATAGCCTATGCCTAGAGAACAAATATGCTGCTGTACGTTCACCTCGCTTCAAGTTCACCTCCCCCCCTCCCAGAAAAATGAAGGCTTTCTCCTATGTATTGGCCCCTTAGTATCCGTGGCGAAAGCCTGACTACCAACCACCAACGAAAACGGGCAAAAGAGCCAAAGAAAGCAATTCCCTTTGAAAAAGGACTAAAGGAAAACACTGATGCTCACTGATTTGTTGAAAGAGCAGGCTGCTGACGCCCGCGAGCAGTGCCAAAGTGGTGAGGTCGCCGAGTGAGGCTGCGATGGGTGTTGCCACGTTGTCCGGATTCAGATGCCACTTGCGAGCCAGTATTACAACACCTACCATCAGGGATCCTGCGAAAGCAGAAGGAACGATTGATTGATTGATTGACGGAGGGCCTAATTCTGAAACCTTCAATTCCTTGCGCCTCCTTAGCATGAAAATATGGATGGAGGAAGCAAGTACTATCGACCAAAAAAGTTTACGGACCACGGGATGTCAGAAAACGCCAAAAATCTGAGAAGCCTTTCAAAGTAGCCAGTAAAACTGTGCATCACAATGTTGTTCGCATATACCAGTAGAGGCTGGAAATGGCAATACCAGGCTGCGTTTTGAGGATGCGGAGATATTCAGATTTTTGTCAGATCCCTTGGTCCATAAACTTTTTTGGTGGATAGTTCATTCTGAAAGCTCCCTTCACCCATCCTCCCAAAAGGAACCCTTAGCTTCCAGAATTGACGCAAGGCAGCCCAACCTTAATGAAGGCTTTTTACAGGGGTAAAAAAGGCCAGTTTCAGATAATTTAGGCATAGAGAGCAAATTCAGACTCTGCGCAAAATTTTACGCTTGAAGTGTGAGTGGGTGCATCCCAAAGTGCTGGCAAAAATCTGTTTCCTATACCGAAATTGAAAAAAATGCTGTCATTACGAGCCAGTGGGAGTGATGTACTACTGTAAAGAAACAGTGCCCGTGTTGTCTGCTTTCCTTGCTTGCACCGTTCTCGTGTCTCAGCATGGTAATGGCACCAATTTTTGCCGACGTAGTTTAACTGCGCCACGCATTGATTGAGTCTGCTTTAAGCCGGACAATATCGGCACCTTTAGCTTGGTCACCCCATGCGTTCTTCTTCGAGTGAAGGCAGAACGCATCCAGGCTATGCTTGTTGAACATAAACCGCCAGATAGAGATAACCGGCTTGAATTAGAGAAGGCTTCGCACTAAAAGAACATTGCGGGCTTGCAACGGCTGTTGGCACAGAGCACGAAGCAGCTAGCAAAGTGTACTAACTCTGTAGCTAGCAGACGTGCGGGACTTGTTCACTGATACACAGGAACGGCATACAAGCAAGGGAAGCAGATGACCAGGGTGCTGTTTCTCTACAGTCTGCATAGTACATCATTTCCGGCGACTGGTTATGGCGGCGTTTTTTTCAGTTTCAGTATGAAAAACGTGATTTCTGCAAGCGTTTTGGGAAGTGCCCACTCGCATTTCAAGCGTAAAGCTTTCCACAGATGCTACTGTATGTTTAAATTATCTTAAACGAGACTTTTTATGTGCCCCATTTCGTTGCAATTGGCCTTTAATGTCATTTCTGCCTTAGTATTCTACTTTCAGACACCTAGAAAGTGGACGTGCGTTTGATTCGGGGCGTGTTAGAATCAGGCAACTCTACTGCCAAATGAATCAGGCCGTTCTGGCATTTTTTCTGCATCTTGTTTAATTCGACCCACCGGATAATTCAATCAATTTCGTCGCTCCTGTCCAGGTTCAATTAACACAAGTCAACAGTGTAACGAAGCGTGTATATACACGATTACAATATAATGAATCTTCACTGCCGACATGAAGGAATACCGAGACAATACACAGAAACTACCGCGGGCGCAGATGGTCAAATGCCCCCCCCCCCCCCCCCCCTTAAATTACAAGCGGCTGCTTTCGGTATGGCGCGCGTCACATTTTTTTAGTGTGGCCATGGCCGCGCATGGCTGCCAGCACAGGTGAGCACATATGCAGTCTGCGTCTGCTGTTGCGCATGCAGTTTTTTTCTGTAGAAGATCCCTTGAAAGTAAAGTTAGTTGCAAGTCCAACGGTCACCCCATCCATTCCTTTCCTTCCTGTTTGCTGGTTTCTAGTTCATTCCCTAGAAGCAGGCGAGTACAAGGAAACCATCAGCCTGTAGCCAATGTTCGACAAGGAATTTGACTTCGTCAGCGGTTAACCAATTCAAGTCTGTCTCCTTCTGTGGCCCTCCTGCCTTGCTCGAATGTAGCCAAAGGTTTGGAGAGCTGGTTCACAATTTTTACCGATATTTAGCGATGCAGATAATGTACAGACAGCGCTGCGTCATCACGTTCTTTTCTTCTTGTCTCCATGTCATCCTCAGCACTCCTTTTTCAGTTTACATGGTGACTTTGCATTCTCCACTGGCGTGTCCCATCTAAACCTAATACTGCCATCAGGCAAACAATTTGCGAAACTGCTTGAAACCCATTCTCCATTTTTCATCTTCGATCATCAACCAGCTAAGGATGCAAGAAAACCAACTAAAGAGCTAAGGAAGAGTGATTCTGAATCACCCTTCTTTGACTATAGTGGTGTATGTGCTTCAAGGACACTCCATGGTGATTCTTGAAACAAAAATGTTGGCAGCTAGCTTCTCGAAGCGTCTACATAAACTGCACCACACTGAAGGTGCGTCCTCAAGCAAGTCCTCATTGTAGGAATCAGTCTGGAGCGCTTTGGGAGTTTTGCAAGTCCAGCGTCTTCATCAGTCAAGGCTCAGTGAAGCCATTGTAGAGCAAATAAAACGAACACAAAGAACAGAAGACTGGACACCACGGGTGCTACACTAACAAATGGTCTTAAATAAAAAAAAATGGAGAAAAAGAAAGTAAAAGGGCCCACTGTACGACAAAAGTAACACCTTTAATAACGGACAACTTTCTGCGGCAATGAAGAGAAAGCTAGAGGGGCAAAGTTGCTGCATGCGTGTCACTATGCAAGGTATTCAGACCGAATTCGACAGCAGTTTTCACGTCTTGGGACCGACAATGAATAAGCACACCTTTCACCTGTGACGGCACCGCATTTGCCCTGAACACGAAAGAGAAACGGAGAAAAATAAGCCAAATTGAACACTGAGTGATCCACTTTATCTTATCTTGCTGTTGTCAATAACATGCTTATGTCTTCTCCTCCCCATGCTTAAACTAACGTGGATGAAAATGCGGGACTTTTTCTGGAGCGCTCTTACGTGCGCTTTGCCTCTGCAGCTTTGTCTTCACAGCCGCAGAATGTTGTTCGCGAGAATATTAAGTTAACCTGTTCTTGGGCGAGCTGGTTGATACTTGGCGAAGCCATTGCAGAGCAAATAAAACTAACTAAAAGAACAGAAGAGCGGATATGTGACCATGGTGTCTAGTCTTCTGTAATTTCTATTTGTTCTATGTGAGCTACACTGACTTTACCAAGTATCAACCAACTCAGCCAAGAAAAGTTTATTTTGAGCCAACGCTCGTTTGTGAATACCGGAGAGAAATGGGGGTAGCCCTCACCGAGGAGCAGGCTGGCCACGCTGGCGGTGACCATGCTGCTTGCACAGAGCATCACCGCCTGGGCCGAGTCAAAGTGGCTCTCGGTTAGGTATCCCATCAGGACGGCGAACAGGGATGCTAGGAACGCCACCACTGTCGCCTGGCACTGCAAACACACACAAGCACACAGAGAAGGCTTACCATAACGTAGCGTTACTTTGTAAACATTGCCTAAAATAAACATATAATGTGCCTAATGATTCATCTATTGAGACTGCCATCAATTCAAATTGACACGTTCCCTTCCCGCGTAGAAGCGCATTGCCAAAGTGACACTCGGTGTGGGAAAGTCAAGGTGACGCCGAATTTGCCCATGCGGCCAGGTTATGAGCGAGTCAGTGAGTAAGTAAGTCTGTGTGTGAGCGTGTACCCATGAGCATGTGGGTGTGTGCTTGTCGATCTTGGTAAAAGCTGTGCCGCGCAACTTTACCATTATGCAACATTATGCTAGGAAGAGAGCATACCTGAATGAGGGCCATATTCCCGGCGGCCATGGCCACGCATTCGGCAGCGGTGTCCATGTTACCCAGGTTGGCCTGTGTTGAGAGTCGGGCGGCCAACGTCATCTCCAGATTGCCCTTGAGGCCCAGCAGTGCTGGCACCAGGATGAACAGCTCAGTGACGTGCTCGAACGCCGGCCACTGCTGCACGGCATCCAGCACCAGACCGGCGCCTACCGTGCCAAAGCCGGCCGTCAGGAACGGAACAAAAACCTGCACAGCACACAACAGGTCAACCGTCCAAGTACTGAAGGCTGGTGTGATTTTGTTGAAGAGATTGAGATGAGGTAACTGAAGACTAGAAGGTGTCATTGATTACAACACTATCCTGTGCCACGAAATGATGATGCTTGTCTCTGATAATGGATATGCATCTAAATGAATCCACTAGTCTAGGACACCTATAAACTTGACTCATAATAGCAAGAAGAATGCAACAGATTAACATTCTTTGGAATGAAACACCATGAATGCTAACAACCCACACATCTGCAAACAACAGCTAGAGAATTTCACAAGTGACTAACTGAATACAATAAGATCAAATGTGCTATCTATAAGTGGAGATGGTCAACAGATGTGTTTCACTACTGAGGAAAGCAGACAACTGGGCCTTTTGTGCACAGCTGGCAGGAAAAGCAGCAGAATGGTTTGTCAACCCTTATCTAATCTTATCTCCAGCCTTTATCACAAACCTATCCTTTAGACCTGATGAAGAGTGCACAGTTTTACTCGAGAAGCTCTGTGAAAAATGTTCATATTATTCACAAGACTTGAAGGGGTTTGTGCTAGGCTCTCTGAATACATAATCGTAAAATAAACATAAGTGAGTTTGCACATTAAAGAGAAGTGATGGACATTTACACTATCTGTGCGCCAGAAAAAATTGTTACTTTCACCTTACTAGCTACAATGCCTGTCACTGCCCTTTAGTCTTTCTTAAGTGGTTATGCCAATACTGTCCGCACCTGAATTGCTACAACGCGAAGTCGTTCTTTGGTGATGGCAGTCTCTTCCTCGGTGGCTACGTCGGCAACTAGGTCGGCCGCAATGTCCAGGCAGATCCCATCGCCAGGGGACAGCGGTCTATCACCGCCACCAAGCGCCACCTGGTGTGAGCAAAACAAGAAACCAGGCACTAAACATTGAACCAGTGCACTGATCATCAATACTTTCAAATATTTTGCACTAACTCGAGCTCAATAGCCTTTTTTTTTTTTTTAAATCAGTGTGCTCGCTTCATTTCCTGCCTGAAAAGACCACATTGTGCAGTTTTGAGTAAACATTTTCATGCACACAAAAGCTTACTGGCTTCTTATGGTGAATATTCATGTGAAAGGTTACACAGTTCCCCCCCCCCCCCCCCCTTACATTCATTCTTCGTAGACGTTTCCAAAAATAAAAGAGAGCATCATCAACAATGAAAGATTATTGCATAAAGGAAGTGTGTGCCGCGGTGATCGCAAGTGTGATTCCTTTCTGCTGCTCAAGATCACAGGGTACAAATGCATTTTGCTTTTTTTTAATCACAGCAACAATTTTTTTGTCTCCAGTCTCTTCACATCCCTCCTCCCTGTGGCTCATAACAGCCATACACAGGTCAACTTAAATACCTAATGCCCAGTTTTTCTTTAGATCAACAACCGGTGATTATAACTAATGTGCAAAAATGCAAGCCCATTCATTTCAAAAGTGTCACTGAATCCGATCTGCTGTTTTCAACACAGAAACAGAACACGCTGTGCTAGTATAATCGTCAAGCATCATATCGTTTACATTATATGAATAATTTTTGTGTAATGTTACGTGAGTGCACTTATCCGCTACACCAATTCCTCCCAGTGCGTCCATCAGCAATTGCACATTTTCTCGTTCAATGTTCAATGTCATGTTGCAGCTGAACATTACATTGAAGGGCCAATGTCGGTCAGTGCTTTCTGCCTCTAGCCTTGTCACCCCCTGATCTCCGATGTGCAGAAAACAATAGGTGAATGAAAAAAAAAAATGAAATGAAATCAGGTGCAATAAAAAGAAAACCAAGGAAGCTTGGTGTGCATGCAACCAACCTTGTTCGGCGGGCAGGGGGTGTCCTCCTCATCCAAGAGCTCGGGCCGGGGCTTGCCCTCGAGGGTGGTGAGGCGCGGCAGCTGCCCATTGAGCAGGGTGGCACTCTCCGAGTAGAGACTGCCGTCGGGGGTGCTTGCCGGCGGCACGACAGCAAACAGGGCCTCCGACGGGGTACGGCTGAAGCCCTCATTGGCAACGCCTCCTCCAAGAGAAAGTCCATCAGGCGTCACCCTGCGACACCACAGTCAGAGCCAGTTGCATGACACACCCCAGGCTTTAGTTCTCTATCACCGCTGGGAGAAAATGCGGCAAAGCCCAAAAGACAAATACAGTGGAATCTTGATGATACGAATCTCACGGGGTCACGGAAAATATTGGTATTAGCTGAAATTCGTATCATTGAAACAATTAAAGCTAGCTAAATTATGGGGGGATGAGGGGTACAGATCGCGAAAATCGCAAGAAAAATTGAGTTGTGAAAACAACGCGTTTCGGTATCTGCAACGCCTAATCTACGCTGTATCAAAATGGTTTGGCTGAAAACGCACTAAAAGTGGCCGAAAAAGATTTATTCGTCAATGCCCAGGGCGAGAAAACGGCTTTAAATCGCGTGAAATCGCTGCAATTCACGGAGACATATCCAGTATTTCCCGCCACCAAGCGCCGCCATCTTGGTATCGTTCGAGAGCTCAAAGTTTCGCCGTTCCGCTTCTCAATTCGTCCGTCGTCGCCATCTTGTAACAAACGCACAAATACAAAAGAAGCGCGGGTCTGCATAAGGTAGTCACACGGGCCCTCTGATGAAAGTGGGCCTCCGATTGGCTGCCGTGCTGAAAGGCGTCTCTCCATTGGTTGCTGCTGTGGCAGGGACAAGATGGCAACCGCAGTTGTCTGCTTCGTAAACCACGCCGGCGTCTTCACTTGACACGCAGAATTCGGATTACTGACAGCTGCCAGGTTAGTGATGGATCGTCGCTCGTTGGAGAAGAAATTTTGGACGAAACATGCCTTCGGAATACGGAAGCGCAAGCCTCCTACGGCAAGAAAAATACGGCGATTAGCGGGAGAAGCAGAGGAGCACCCGACTGAACGTGCCGCGCTACCTTGCATCGTGGATTACGTGCTGCGCTATCTTGCACCGTGTGACTCCAGCAGCGAAACCGACAATCGCCCTGTGCCATCGGCACCGATAACGCAGTCGACGGAAGACGCGTCAACGGAGGCTCCCACGCCTCGGCATGCGGCCGCGCGAATCACCTGAGATCTTATCTCGGTAGACATAGCTCGCTGCGACTAGGCAAATTGGTGCAAAAAAAAAAAAAACGCGGCCCGAAGCACAGCAGCCACTCCGTCCGATGGGTGGCCGCCGAAAAGGAGGAAAAGCACAAAAGCAACAAAAGCGCCACCACTTCAAACTCTTCACGCCCAGTTGCGGCCTCCGCGCTGTCCAGCGCCGCATCCGCGCCTCCGCACCAAAAGAGAAAGGGAGAAAGCGCGTGACTGCGTGCTGTTCTCTTTCGCGGCTGTCGGTGGGGCGGCGTTAATTCGTATCAACCGACGCGGGTCGAAAATCGATTCGTAGCAACCGTTCTATAGCACGTTGCAAAGTAATGGGGCTCGGCCGGGACCTCGGAAAAATTCGTATCATCCGGAAATTCGTATTAGCTGTGATCGTATCATCGAGATTCCACTGTACTGCATTTTCTGTGACCATGATGGCTCCAGTCTGCTATCCAGGCCCAAGTGGCAAAACCTAAGTGCCACTTCGGAAAAGGGCAATGATTTGCGACAAGATTTTACACAGTGCGTTTCTGCCGGAACACAGCTCACAGGTGAAACACTCTTAATGCTTTCCTTTAAGCTTTGCCTACAGCGTTCCAGGGGTGCTCTTTAAAATGAACGTGAGGGATCCCGGAAATATGTTAATCTTATCAGGTGTAAGGCCTAATAGAAGGGCACTGCAGGTATGGAAGACTAATCGGGGTCCTAAAGCTGTTTGAGTTGTCACACAATGCAGCTTAATGACTCTCCTTAAATGCAGTATGTTGCAAGGCATTTCTGGTCCAACTCAAATGGTGATGCCACTTGCTGCTTATGCTGTCACTATAGAGCGATCTGCAAACATGAATGTGTGCCTAGTCCATGACTTCTAACTCTCTCGAATTTGTTATAAATTTACAAATTTGGGCCCGTTCTACGATTTTACAAAGTTACGTCACGTTCTACCCTCCCCCCCTCCCTCCTCTCCCCCTAATATTCAATATTTGATACATACTTACTACTGCTATTCGAAAACGAATAAGTGTTGCAGGACCCTCTAAAAGACCCTAAAGGGAAACAATATGTCATTGTAGATAAAGTATGCTTTCAAAACTCTATTTTCACGAATTTCACAGTAAATGGTTGATCACTGGGACAAAAATTCAAATGAAACCCCCCCTTTTCTTTTGCATATTGTGCCAGAACGCCAGCGCCGGTACGTCACTGTGATGTCACGGCTTTCAAACCTTTCTGTTGTATTTGCACCATTGTGCTGCAATGCAAGTTCTGCAAACTTGTAAACGCTTTCGCTAATTTGGAAATATGGAAATAGCCAATTCACTAGGCCCAAGCAGATGTCATCAAAGTCTACAACATCCCCGTGAGCTGGTGTGGGCTTTTCGTTTCTGCATCTCTTCCGATTTACCAAGCCTCTTCTCCCGGAGAGTTTTTCAGTATTGTAGAAAGGCGATTTAATTTTTCTCTGTAGGGCCCCTTCAAGGCAGATGTTTCTTTGCCGAGCTGTCAGACGTTGCGGCGCACTCACCTTTCCAGGGGGTGCTCCCTAGCAGGGTTGACTTCACGGGGCGTGGTGCTCCCCTGACCTGCAGCCATGGTGGCCGGATGAACCGCTGTCTGGCAGCCTCTGCAGCTGGCTCGCCACACAGGTCGGAGGGAAGTAGCTTTCACACAGCCCTGCACACACACCCGCCCATTCATCGACACGCAGACCCTCTCGAAACACTTGAACCAGCATTCATTGAACAACTAGGCCAATCTACCAGTGCTGAAAAGAGTTTTCACTCGTACCATAGACAGGTATCGCTGACGGTGAAACAGCTCCTGATATTTCGACCACGGTTTACTCAAAGAAAAAGATGCTTATAAGAGAACAAATAAGCGGATGACAAACACAGACTCTAGTGCTTGTTCTCTGTCCTTATGTCCTACATAAGTGCTGTTCCTTTCACTGACTGAGACTGATGCATCGCAGATTGTATCCGTTGTTCTACTGCACTTTTCACATGTACACATGGTACTAAATATTTGGGAATTTCAATTTGTTTTTGTCATCATGCTTGACTGTGTGAAAAATAGAATTAAACATGCAATCCATCCCTCAAGATACCTATAGTATACTTACAACTACAATTGCCATTCACTCTGCTAAAACTACAACTAGCCACAGCTTTTGTAGTGAAGTTTAATTAATGCTGGAGATGTAAACCCTGCTGCGCGCACAGCTTGTTGAACGTCATATCACGTTCAATGTCCTCAGAGAGCTGCCCCCTCCACTCATGCTACGACACTTGCTGCTAACTATAAGGTGGCACAGTGGTGGCAATGACACATCATGTTCAATGTCCACAGGAAGCTCCACTCCACTAGCATTATGACACTAAATAAACCTCTCTGCTCTTCACATCCAGACTCAGAAGTTAAATGCTGTCACAGCCACCATCGCACACACAAAAATCAACTTCATAAATAACAGTGCCTTGACAAAACTGAAAGGCAAAGAATGACAAGCTATGTGACAACCAGTCCCGTGCCTAGTGCAGCGATCGAGTGGCTTCCGATTTGGTTTTGTGGGTAAAAAACGATGCAGCATTTGAGTCAATGTTTTGCTCAACACCGCACCAAGCGACCAAAATCTACTCTGTTCTGAAACAGTTGAATGCAAAGTGAAACGCTGACATACCTTTGGTGAGCAAACTGACGTACATTCTATGAAGCTCGGGAATCGTCTGCAATTCAGAGAGAGAATGAATCGTCACAACATAACTCATAATCCAGAGGCTTAAAAAAGTAATAAAGTTAAAAGAAAAAAAAAAGAAATTCAGCAGCCTTTGCGGAAGTATCCTTCCCAGAATGAGCCACTACCCTCCACAGCAAAAAATGCCAGCTGTTCGCCGAACAGCTGCAGGAACAAGCGGCAACCATACATGGTTAAAAAAAAACAAAAAAACAGTGCAATGGCAGTCAACTCGAAAGCGACGTCACTTCCAGCCAGTTCTTGCCATGTGGAAGAAAGCAAGTCACCGTTTCTTTTTTTTTTTTTACATCCTGCAACTGTGTTGCTTGATGCATGAGCTCACTGTGCCAACACACTGCCCTATCCATGTGTGGAAGACATGTCTCCACTTGAGAAAGCAATGCTTGAGAGAATATCCAATACATTGCAGCAAACGAACGCAACTTCCGAGGAAGTACACACGCTGCGTGCAAATGCAACAGCTCCGGACAAAGCAAAATGGCACATCAGGATCAAAAAGGTCTGGCAAAATGAAGCGCTTGACCGTAAGCTCATCTTACTGGTATTTACACACACCCCACACATGTCCATACAGGTCCTACAGGGAAATTAACCAGGAAGCTTTAGCTCCGGGCCAAATTCGATGCAGCCTATTCAAATACATGTAAAACGTGGAAATGCCTTTATGATACAACCCCTGGACCGATCTGAATTAAACTTGTTGGATTTGAGAGAGAAGTTAAATTCTAGTGACTGCAAGAAACCGAATTTTGATTTAGAGCCTGGGATTTTTTCAACAAGTTGACAACAATTGGCAAGCTGAAAAAAAGAAAAAAAAATGCTACGCACAAGGTTTACAAGTCTACAACTCTGCTCATAGAACAGACACGAAGTTATGTCAATTGTGGCCATTAGAGAATCTAAAGCGGACATTAAATATATGAATTTACAGCTTACGTTAATTTGTTACAATGGCCCCCTTCACGTGGGCTACGCAAAAGTCTCACTCACAAACTAGCAATATATTTCAGAGCAGTGTATAATACATTGATTTTGTCTGCTTTAGATGTATTATTTAATTTTTTAGTTTTTAATATTATTTTAGATTTAATATTATTTATTTAGTTTAAAGGATCTATATTGTTTTTTACTGCTAAGTTATGAGTTGTAAACTTTATTGATTGTTGAAAATTTTGCAATTTTCAACAAGTAACCGGAACAAGTGACCGGTTGAAAATTTTGCAATTTTCAACAATTTTTATAAAAACATTGATGGACTAACTAAAAGATCTGCTTCAAACAGTCACTAGATTTTAAGTTTTTCTTTTAAATTCAGCAAATCTCATCAAATCTGGTGCAGTGGTCGCTGAGAAAAACAATTTCTGCGTTCCCATGTATTAAGATAGAAGCCTCCGAGCCTAAAGCTTCCTCTTAAATTAAACTAGATTGATTGATGTACAGGTTTGCAGTGCTGGAATTGCAAATAGGCTAGTGGTACTGTGAGCAAAGCTTTAGCAAGTTGGAATAGATGCAAAAGCTTTAAAAAATTATTCGTGACGATTACCAATAAGACAGTATTAATTTAAAAAGTAAACAATGACTTGACCCAGCATCCAGAATAAAAGAAACATTCCCGGCATAAAAACAGCCAAAATACATGAAAATAGTACAAAATCTGCTACAGGTGAAATCATAGGTGATGTGGCCACTTGGGTACGAAATTGCAGTATAAAATGTCTGGCCTTCCTTTTCCCTGCTAATGAAGAAATTACAACAAAGTTTTGACAGCATAATTTGCCAGTCTAAGTTGATACAGTGTCTAATATAGGTCTATATCTCAGCAACTAGTGCCTACTATAAGTATGACAGACTGTTTTGAAGGAGCACTACTGACACATATATTTTAGGTTGTAGAAACTCTGTCACACACTTAAAATTATGGCATTTTGCAAGTATCATGGCCGGGAAACACTTGAATTTGTTACTATAACTGGTCTCAAAATACTGGACTTTGTTACATTATCATGATGTCATGACACGTCTAAATCCTGGGGGTACAGAAACCGAAACTCGTTTGCAGAAACAAGCATTACAGCAAAATATTTTAAGGAACTTTGAAGCCTGCCAGTATTTTAAGGCAAATAACATTCTTGACATTGTCAGACCAGTTTTCTTTCCAGCTATCTAGCTATTGCAACAAAAATGTGGGCCGATCCCAAATATAATGCAGTCTGAAAACGAGGGCCGTTTGCGTGGGTACGTGCCACTCTTCAATGAACCTCTCCGACGCCAACTTGGGTCCCTGTGTATGTGCGACTGGGTGGTCTTTGTAGATGAGTCCTGCCCGAATTTTCTCTTTAGGGTTCAGAGGTTTTGGACTTGCATTTAATGCAGAAAAACTACAAGTCCAAAGTATCACGTCAGTGCTCCTCTGAGACACGCTCTGTTAAAACAAGTTCACTCCTCAGCAGCACAGTTTAGGGAGCTTCCTTTTGACCTTCCACAGATTTTTAAAGTTTCTTTTCACTCAAACTTGTGGCAGCCAGTAAAGCAAAAGGTTGTTACAACACATATAAATGTAGTCAGAAAAATGTGTGTCAAAGAGAACTGATTACTGCTATCTTTGAGTCTGTGCAAGGAGCAATGCGCATTGATATAAGAAAATGGCAAGATAAATTGTATAAAAAAGATACCGAAGTGTTCAAATGGTAGAGCGTGAATTTGAAATAGCCAGCACAGAGTGCGAGCGGGCACAATAAACCAGAGCTAGAGCTTTTTTTTTTTTTTTTGTCCTGCATCTTATTCTGTCATGTCGGGTGCGTGTACGCTGTGGTGGGCCGTCATTGCAAGAACAATGCCCTCTTCACCTGTCAGTTATTAAATATCATCCATGTAGATCATTTGCACACACACGGATCGATGATCCTGTCTTTGTGAGCCCAGTCCAGCCGCATCTTGAAGGGAGACATATGACACTGACAACATTGACGAAGCAGGGCAATTGACAGACGGCACAATGTGAGCTTACAAAGCTAACAATATGCGCTTCATGCTCGACTCATTTGTGTAACATATCGGGCCACTGTCATACGGAAGTCAGAAACAAAGTGCAAATGCAAGTTCTTGCTCAACAAGTGTCATGCATAACTGGCTTCTTAAAGGCAGAAGTGAAGTTTCGACATGGATGTCTCTCCATTACGCTCTTTACCTCAAAAAACTTAAAAGTTTCACTGATCAAGTGATTGATGGTAGTGCCCACTCTTTGGATGCTACAGTCAAACCTCGATTTAACGAAAACCAGCTACGATAGATTCGATTAAACTAAGTGCTTGCACTTTTCCCTGACATATATTCAAGCCTAATATGTTCAAATGTCGATGCAAAGAAAGGAATTTAACGTCTTGCTTGATTTAACGGAGTTTTGTTGAAAAATATGTGTAAAGAAGCATGTTACCAGAAACCTCGTGCTCAAAATGCCTAGAAATTTATGTAAGTATTGCTATAATAGACTCATCAACATGCTGGTTTGAGGCGAGCTGCTCTGTCACTACCGAGCCGAAATGTGTGCCTTCTTAGTGAAGCTTCAGCATAATATTCATTAGTTTGATGCCAGCAAAGATTGCATCTTTTCCACTTCTGAACAAATACGTTATTTGCATGAGTATTTTAAAGAAGTATGTCTTGGATTCCACTGAATTATTTAAACTGAGGTTTAACTGTATAATGATTGTGAAGTGTTAAAGATGCCCCATCTCGATTTTTCTTTTTTTCTTAGCATAACTGGGTTGCATACCAGAAGACCTAAAACTGCAAGAGAAATCAAGCCGCCTTACTTCACGAGCTGATAACTCTGACTCCTGCACTACACGAAAGGTTCGACGAGCTGAACTAACTGTGCTCTGTGTGTTTCATTTGTTTCGAGTGTCGAAAGCTTCACAGGAGATATGTATGGCAAAAAAAGAGCTCCCAGAAAAGAGTCGCATCCATTACTGCTGTGGTTCATACTAATTTGTACAAATATAAGCATTATCAGAAGTTCCAAAATGACATCCTGTTAGCAAAATTCCTCCAGGTAAAGGCTGCCTGCTGGAAGAAATCATTTTCCACTTTCAGCCTCAATAAAATTACTCGCTGCATGGGAATATTGTGCTGGAAGCAAGCAACCACAGGAGGTCACTGACATTAACCGGGATTTGCTTAGTATCTCAGCACCCGCTGTGGTTGCTTAGTGGCTATGGTGTTGGGCTGCTAAGCATGAGGTCGCGGGATCGAATCCCGGCCACGGCAGCCGCATTTCGATGGGGGCGAAATGCGAAAACACCCGTGTGCTTCGATTAGGTGCACGGTAAAGAATCCTAGGTTGTCCAAATTTCCGGAGTCCTCCACTATGGTGTGCCTCATAATCAGATCGTGGTTTTGGCACGTAAAACCCCATAATTTAATTTTTTTAGTATCTCAGCCTGATTGAAGAGATATGATTGATCATTGAGCGAGAGTGTTTACCTCCAGAAATAAAATGCACATGCATATGTGCATGCAATACGTCTCCAAAACGCTCGTAAATGCAATGCATGCCAGATATCCGTACATCTGAGGATGATGTTCGGTCATTTATCTTTAAGGCAGTCCTTATCTTTATCTTTTTACCACAGTATTCAATGCTGAAATGTTCCAAGCAGCCACATCCCAACCAACATGTAGTGCTCAGCTCCGGCCCGTGACAGAAGTCGATAAAACGGCCTTGCTACAACTGGCTGAATGGAAGCGGGCAAAATCTGTCTTTGTGAGACTGTGATGCACCTATTATTATATTCCCTACCTAAGTCTGTCTGATCCCCCTAGTGGTGATGGCAAGTGACGTAGTGCATTAGGACTATAATAAAAGCTAATTCAAGCAGCCCACAAGCTTGTCGATACATGCTGTCAGGACCTGAAAGCTAGCAGTAGGTATCACTGTCTTTAGCTCTTGTTCCAAAGCACACAACACCAATGCACGTTTGTATCAGAGCAATTCAAATCACACAGCTTTGACAGATTTGGTCTGTTTTTGATGTTCTCAAGATAAAGCAGCAAGGAAATCTGCTTAGGTGTGAAGACGAAACGCACAGGCTTGCATTTAATTTTGTACTCTTCCTATAAACGCACTTCTGACACCACGGCACATACCTCTGAGCGTTAAACAGGCATGACTTCAAGGTGGGATTACGCATATCAGAAACTCATCGCTGATTTTTGCTACCCGGAGTCCAGTTTTTTTTTTTTTTTTTAATCCCATGCAGAGGCTCCTCAAAATTGCATGAAAGTGTGCCCACATGCTGTTACTATGAATTAAATTTTGAAATTTGACTTGTGGCTGTAAATGCAAGCCTGAGCAAAGTGTCTTATGCAGTGAGACTGAGAATGCACTTTGAAAAAATGGGCTGTAGACGGCGTGGAAAGTCAAGTAAGCTAGAACAATGACACAATGAGATGAACAATGACATAGTGGCAAGCAGATTTCGACACGCTGTCACCAGGACTCTTTAATACATTCCAAAAAGCACTGTATTCCTGCCTTTTTACAGCTGCACGTAGGCAGCCGGAAGATCACCATAGGCCTGGATTTTTAAAGGCGTCTTTACTGTATGTCAGCATACTTCCTTTCAATGCCCCTTTTTTTGCCAGCATTTTCAACAGTCGTACATTGCTTACTCTAATTTCACTGGGGAAAAGCATATGGCTGAGGAAAATGCTAGTCACGAGTGACATATAATACAACAACAATGAAGGACAGGGAAATGTTGACTCCAACGTAACTCCTAGGTGTTTGAAATGAACAGATTATTTTTAAGCACCAAGGTCGAAGACATGCCTCCACCCTGCAATGACTTTCGAGGAACTATGGCACGCACATTCGAGGAAATAAGCTATTGTTGTTGGAGCCACGAAATTACGACTGCGATAGCGGCGCTACGCGTGCTCAGTGGTGTTGATGACCGGTTTTTACGCGGCACTCGACGCATCAACCGCGCTTATGAATATGCGCTATACGAGCAAACACCGCGCAGCTGGATCTCAGACGACCGCGCACTGACGCACAATAAGACTGCGCAGCTGTTTGGCAATCGGCCCAGTACGCATATAAGATGCCCTCTCCAGTGGAACACCAGGTGGAAACCCGCAGAGCACTCGACTCGTGAAGTCCTCGGCAAATATAACGACACGTCGATGATAAGACGCGTGCCAAACAAGAAGAAGCACAGTGGAAACGTCGTTGACGCCGCCCGTCCCCTTTCTCGGAAAAAAGAACTCTCCCACGAGCTTAACGCGTCTTCGCACCGCGCGCAGTTCGTATTATTTTAAGCGAGGAGGCGCGCGACAACATATGTGGACCAGCAGGGCACGAGCAAGAAGACTTGATCCCATTACGCAATGCCCCGCAACCAAACGCATTTATTCGCCGGCAGCGCGGAGCCTGTCACGACAGGCAAAAAGGCTTGAGGGACAGGCGAACTCGCGTCATCCAGGAACCCTCGTGTTAAGAGTGGGTACAAAATGAGAGAAACAGCGAGCGACACGCCAGTTTCTTTCTTTCTTTCCCAAGTCTCGATCCAACCTTCTCTCTTCTCACGAGTCATGTCCGCCCCTGAGAGACCGCGCACCATGCGAATGAATGAATGAATGAATGAACGAGAGAGCTGATGAGGCAAATGACGCTCACACGCGCTAACTACGCGCAAAAGGGGTCAACTCGACGCACGACCGAGCCGCGACGAAATTCTTGCGCGCGGGAACCACATCCCGACGGGGTGTGCGAAAAAAACGCAACGATAAAAGCGGACAAATAGTGGGAACGTCGTCAAAAGCGGAATTATGGCACTGATGACGCAGAAAGACACCGCCGCCAAGCACGCAGACATCGCGTCTCCGCTTTCCATATAGGCTCTTTTTCCGCCGACTTATTCTTTTGTTTCGTACCAACGAAATAAAAGAAAAGAAAAACTGGTTGCATGCGCAGCTGTGCTGTCGAAGCGCGTCAAGGCAGCTGAGCCACCCTACAGAGCGATTGAAAGAGAGGAAAAAAAAGAAAAATTTCCGCTGCCGTCGAAGGCTCGGTTTCAAAGGCAGCGCCGTAAACAAGACTCCGCTTAGATGCGCCAACGTCAAAAGAAAAACGCAGTAGTTCACTCGATCCGTGGGAAACTGTTGCGCAAAATGCACGTAGACAGCGCGACGCGACCCCAGCGTGTCCGGGCAGGCCACGCGAGAACCGAACGGGACAACTTACCGGCGGTTTTTCCCCGCCGAGGATGGGCATGCACCTCTGACCTCTGAGGCGACGGCAGGCCCCGAGTAGAAAGCCACCGGATGACCACACGGTGATAAAGAGGGAAAAAAAACGAGATAAGCGACATAACCGCAGACACGTCGTACGCAGAGAATTCTCAAAGGTTACCACGCGACTGGTGGTACCGTTAGCTTGACATTGTTCCCATTAGGAAGTAGGAATGTCCGCGAGTTCCAATTGTTGGCACATTCACTGCTTCGGAATCCAGCGTCCAGAAACATGTCAAGTCGCGGTTAGCTGGGGCGCAGTTAGCCAAAATCTCATTCAATCGCGTTCACGTCACCGTCCCTTCGAGGCAGCAGTCGCACGGAAAGACGAGCCGGCGCATCACTTTCATCTTTCTTATTCCCAGCAATAAAAAACGGTCATTTTTCACAAAAATTGCGCACGACAACTTCCAGAGTTCTCGTGTCGTTCTTCGATACCATTTTCGATTGCCGAAACGCGAAATTCAGTGAGTAAATCTCAGAAAAATGATGGCAAAGCGGACTCACCGAGGCCTATCCGAACGGACCGGTTGCTTCAGTCACCTGGCCATTGACGGCGCTGGCGCCCGTAGCCATCGCAACGCGACAAACTCTACGTCACCGACGGCCTGCAACGCCATAGGTCCTTACGCTGCGTCGTTTGTGCGCATTTCCGCTATTGGTGGAATCGATTCAAGACGTCACCGGAGAAATAGTGATGTCACGTTCAAGGAAAACAACGTAGTAGTGCGTCAAAAAGCATACGCGAATCCCAAATAACACCGAGCCGCGCACTAGAGTAGTATTTGAAACTAGCTCGAAAGAGTTCAAAAACATCCTACACAGTTGAAGAAATGTTGAACCATTTTCAAGAGTTTGTAGCTGCTAGAATGCTCAGTCATTCTATCGTAACGCTTATTCTCCAATGAGGCAGTGGGCCACCAACGCTGAGTGTCACTAGAAAAACAATTCTGGACTTAATTTGTTCGTGAAAATTTATAAGTATTACTTCCTAAGGCTGGCTTGGTGTAGTCTATAGCAATACCCCAAGGCATTTGTTTTAAAAGTTGCAACACTCTGCTGAAGAACAAAATCAAACCAATTATCTTTTCTTATATTACTACTAAACGATTGTGGCGACATCTGTCGCTAAAAAATTAAACGACGATTTTGTTACTGTAGCGTAAATTTTGAAAAAAAAATAGTACATCTTTTTTACAAAAGGCGACTAAAGTGTTTGTGAGTATCAAAGTTAAAAAGCAGACAAAAAAACCCCGACGAAGTGGTGTCGCTGACCCATGTGCCTAGCTGTATTTCCCGTAGTTGCCTTCGACACACACGGGTCGCTGTGTGGGGGATTTCCGCAAATAAATATAGGTAAATTCTAAACAGGTACCGCTAAAACAACTATAGCGGTATGCGTGAACGGCACCTTCCGCTTATGCAAAGTTTTCTTTCCCAGATTCCGCCACTGAAACAGTTACAAACTGGCAAATAACCATATGCACGTCAGGGCCGTAAGCGTGGGGAGGTCATGTTGGTTCTGACGCCCGCCGAAATTATTGTTGCAGCAGTATACTGTCAAGCACAACTTACATATGTGTCATGATAAGAATATGTCAAAACATATTTATGCTATTTTTTGGCGATGTAATGCTCCAGGCACAAAGATGAGTTAATATTTCGAAATGACCGCCGGCTGTCCCCGCAAAACCGCTCCCTAAAATAATTCATTGTTAAAGCCCTGGTTGATTCCGTTTATTATATATGCATGTGGCAGTAAGAACACCAGTCTCCTTGTACGGAAACTAAGACCTTGGAAAAGGCTTTCGCCTGTTAGCTCATAGAAACACGCCGAACACAACCATTCTTACGAAGTGCGCCTCCTGCGAGTGGGATTTGCCAAAATGCACTCTTATGCCGTGAAGCCCACCCACACAGGCAGTACAATTTGGGGCACCGAACTTTAGCGTTTACACTACAGAAATACCATATACAATATGGTATATACCATATACCTCGTAAGACAGAAGGTCAAAGGAAGGTGGAAACTTGAAATGATGAGTAGAAGTCGAACAAGCAATTAATGGCTTAATGTGACATTCCTTGTTCGACTACTCCTCATCATTCACCTTATAGTTACAAAGCTTAAAGTATGAACGCTTCCCGTTTTTCTTCATTTTCAAGAAGAATACGTTCCTTGTCGAATGGTTTGGATATATAGAATACGGCGTCTATAAAATATTTCCGGCTCCCGCAATCTATTTCGGTGCGTGCAATCTGCAAAAGCTTAGCCTTCGAGATCGGTTTTTCTTATTGAGACAAGGCTGTCGCTAGCGCGTGGATTTGGGCACCACCTGCATTACTTCTTTACAAATCAACAAGCTTCTTGATGGAGCAAAGTCACTTTGCTATGTTACCTTATTTTTGGCGCGAAACATATCTCTAATCCCGAACGTCGACGTGCGAAACACCCATGTGCAGGGCCTTAGCAGCGAACGTCCTTGGATTTCTAAAGCACTCCCTTGGTGGAGTTTGCAGTTGTAGTTTGGAAGGAAAAAATATATTAATTTAATGCCAGGTGTCGCTTGCGGATGGTGTGCTTCTTTCATTTTCGCGACAGCGAGTTAGCGCCTATGAGAGTCAACGTGTTCACAACGCTACAGTGTACTGTAACAACGTCATTCTAATCTGCAAAGCGCACACAGTGCTGTCGTAATAAAAACAACAACTTAGAGTTTCAATCGAGAGGCTAAGTCTTAATCTAGCTTCCTCTTGCCTCAGAGTAGTAACGCATATCTCGAAGGTCATGCTTTTGTGGAGCCACCGGAAAAATGTCACGGCTGCTATACTGTATCTTGTAAACCCCACTAGGGTGGCTAGCCATACTGGTTCCCTCTCACCCCACCTATAAAAACATCGATCGCCTTCGTATACAGTCTTCATATGACGGCTGTCTATAGAAGACTGCTATAGTAAAGCGCGCGAAACGCTGCGAAGGACAACTCTAGTACCTTCCAAATGCTCCGCGAGAACTGGCAAGCACCATCGAAAATGCCAGCGCCAGGCGCGGGACGTTTAAATTTGGCATTTGTGGCTTCCGCAAATATTTCAACAAATAAACTGCCCGGCAACTATACAGTGGGCTACGTCTGACGCCGAAGTGAACGGTTCCGGATTTATTTTGACCACCTAGGGTTCTTTCAGCGATAACTTGAGTGATCACGTTTCCGTCCCACAGCACTTGAACTTTCTTATGCGCTCATGTATTATTTGCTCTTATCGATCCTTTACAGCACGTGTTCCAGCTGAAGCATATCTCATCTCGCTCTCTTGCAGCAAACTTCAACAGCGATAAACGACGACGCGAAGCAACCAGGCGGGTGGTGCTAGCTACAGTTGGATAGACTCACCGCAGCGGTGGCCGAGCGGAGCATCACCTCGTAAGCGGGGGAGGTACCGAGTTCGAATCCCGGTGCCGCCGTGGAAAAAAAAAAAACATTTTTTTTTTCTAATGGGTAGAGATGTTCCCTGGCCTGGTGCTCGGCTCTCGTAGGGGTTGTCTCTGGGCGCCTCTTGTCCAACCACTGACGGCCTTGTTGAAGAGCATCCGCCGCGGCTGTGGGAGGCAAGTGCTGCCGCCGGGTGCCTGCCGGTAAAATAGGCACAAGTCCCAGGGTTGCCAGGTGGGGCTATAAATAACCAAAGTGGGCCACTTTTTTTTTAGTTAGCGGGATTTTTTTTTAGTTGGCTATTTGGCTACTTTTGGGATATTTCCTACCTTCGGTTCAAAAACTTGTTTTCCAGTGCCTCTTCTCCCCCTTAGTGGTTGGTCTACCTCAAGATGAATTTGTGAATAAAATGTATATTAAACAGTTCTTTACTATATCCTCTGCGCTATCCACTCCCTGTTTTTTTTTTTAAATTGATTTCACTCTTAAAGATGCACTGCTGAGTTGACCATGGTTCAAGGTGTCAGCAGCCTGTGCTAGACAGTTACGGCAGTCAGTAATAACGAATTCCTTCCCTTCCTATTAAAACGAAGCTTTCATTATCTACTTTGCGGGTTTCGCGTGACTGCTGAGTTGGTTCCTATCTCGGCTGGTAAATTTGTGGATTTAAATACAAAGGGTAAATGAAAGTACCCACAAGGTGGCTTAATAGGCATTGTATGCTACCCAAGTATATGCATAACACCTGCACATATAACGTCGGCTCACAGGAGCATACCTCTAAAGCATACCGATCTGGTAATGGAGTTATGAGTTATACTTCAGATTCTTTGTACTTTATTACTATCCTTGTTTTAGAAATTCGGCATATGTGACACTGGGGTTGTGCCCGTTCTCGACCAGTCTTCCACGAAGGGTATGTTCCAATGTAACACAAGATGGTTCAGTGTTCCTAAATGTGGCCTGATACGTGTCGTACTTATATTTTTCTGTGCCTATACGCCTGCCCTCACCAAATTGTACGCATCGGCGTTAGTTGTGAAGCATTTAGTTTACCGCTTTACTTAAGCTTCGCTTGACATAGATCCCGACATGTGCATTAATTGGATTGGAAATTAATTTTTCTTGATTTGTTAATTTGCATCGTCTTGCACAGCTTTTTTTTTCATTTTGTTCATGCCGCTCGACAAAATTTATACATGTAACCACGTTATTGAGTTATTTATTGTCGTTGTATACTTGTTTTATCTTGCTTCATTTCTTTGTTAATTCATCGTACTTTCATTTTGTTCACGTATAAACTCTCTCTAAATAAATAAATAATAAATAAAAACGTTTTTTTTTCTGCATTTATTGTCTTTGGTTATTTTGGGCTATTTTTATGGATTGCGTTTGGCTACTTTTGCGCTATTAGTGAGCCATAGTTTCGCGGGTCGTTGTGCGAGTACCTGTCAACCCTGACAAGCGCGATCCCGGCCTGGTGCTCGGCCATTATGGGGCCTCAACGCTTGGGAAGAGGTGTTTGTCCTCAACCTGAAGCCGTCTCCACCTCAATAGGTGCTTGGGGCGCCACATGGGAAATGACCGCCATGGGAGCGGTCCAGACATCACTTGATTTCCGTGCTCACGAGGGTTTCGACGGGAATTCAGGGCGCAGGCTCCTTTTCCCAAGCGTATCACCCCTGAGAGAAGCCGAACGCCAGGCCGGGGTACGCTTGTGCTCATTTGAACCAGTGGGTGCCCGGCGGCGATAACGAATGTGCGGGGGTAGACATGTCGCAGAGTGAATGGCAGTGTGGAGCAGGGCTAACGCAACCAACACAGAGCAATGTGGTAATGAGGACCAGTGGTTTAGAATGCTAGCACTCTACCAAGTTCGCGCCGTGCCCAATGAAGGATACCCACTACATAAGGCGATTGGTGACGTTTAGCATTATTTACTAAACGTCCCCGTTCGCCGAATACCCTTACAAAAATTTCTGGTAACCTTGAATACGAATTTTTTAGGCAAATGTTACTAGAACCTACCAACGGTTTATTAAATGCTTTCATACCGTTTTTATACTTCCTAAATACTTCATACAAACATCCTATCGACGTTTGGTCACCGATATTGAAATAAAAATTCCTTTACAAACTTTCTTTAAACGATGAATGAACATAATTCAAACATTAAAATTAGTATTTACTAATCATCTTAATACTTAGACACCTTACAGTAACATTCTCGCAACTTTTTATTCCTCGGCCTAGAAACGTCTTAGCAAGGTTTTTCCAGCTTTGTGTTGTTCACCCTAGAAACATCCTTGCAACTTTTTTTTTACGCTTTAGAAGCATCCTGGTGACATTGACCCACTTTCTCCAGCATTTTTTGAAATATTCTGGTACTGTTCTGATGTAACCTTGAACATGAGTGGGATATAAATGTACGTATTTGTTAGCAAAACACACCAATCTTTCCAAACACTGATGTTTATGTTCCAACCCTTTCATACATACCCTCAGAAGCCACAAGCAAGCAGCGATGATAATGTGTTCTTGATATTCCACGTGGTCAAATTAAAATGCCTTGCTGTGAGCCTAAGAGAGGCAAAATGCAAAAAATAGTTACAATATCCTTATGCATTGCGTATGTGGACGAGATAGCATGTAGCAGTCATCCACAAGAATTTAACTTCAAATGACCGATAACGAAAACGAAGATTACAACTGACTGCTTCGCCACACATACTTAGAATGGCCTTAATTCCCACCTCTGGGGTTCAAAGCCGCTTTTTGGGTGATGTCCTTGTGAGCATTGGAACGCCAACTAAAGTGACTAAAGCATTGCTGAAGCAGTACTGCTGCACAGAATATGCACCTGTTACACGTAGAAATCATACATTTGTGTGAAGTAGCCATAAACTAGTTGCAGTAAGGATATTAGAAGTTTTTAGAACGGCTTCAGCCAGAAATGCCCAACTGTCAATAAATGCGATGACATCACTTATGCAGCACACAACTTTACAGACAATCTTGAAGAGTCCTTCAAACAGTCCTTGTTATTACAATGTCCTTAAAGGGCAACTCCGGCGATTTTTTGACCACATCAATGTAATCACATTTTTAGGTTCCCGACACTGATGCGTCTTGATAGTGTAATTATTCCACAAATCCGAAAATTAATTTAAATAAGCAAGAAAACGAAACCGAAACCTTACCGAGCAGCCGAGCGAACATCTTCGTTTGACGTCACGAGCGGCACACGGGCGGGGAAGGCACAGCGCGGGGAAGGCCAAAGCACGGCCGCTGGATTAAAAAAAAAACTTTTTTTTTATCCAGCGGCCGTGGCCAAAGTAGAGTGTACTATAAGGTCAATGCTACCGTGGCGTTGGGAAGGCGCGAAAGACATGCCGATTCCGCCAGCGCGGAGAACGAAAGCGGTGAAGAGCTGACGCTCAGCTCATTATAGCGATTGCACCTGACTGCTGGCACAATGTCTTCGGGTGACAATGTCAGCTGTACCAGCTCTTCAGAGCTGTCAAAGAATGACAGCTACGATTCTGACGAATTGGATAGCCACGAATCGCGGTTCGCATTCGACCTGCAACCACGAGAGCCAGCGCCCTGCGCAACACATCACGCTGCAACGTGATGATGATCAAACTTTATTTACTAGGATGGCTCATAGGCCTAAGATGTAGAGGGATATGGGGTGTGGGAAATGAAGCGGGCCAGCCGTCGAGATGTGCTCCGCTTAGACGTACAGAATATAAATTTATTAGTGAACCAAATTTATTTTTTGAGAACACGTGGCCCCGGTTACATACCCCGCAGGCTGTATTTGTGCAGGCACAATTAGCACCTTTAAATGTTCGCATTAGGGAAATCATTCCGTTTGATAGGTCCACATTGTCCCTTAATATAGAATTTGCGGACATTTTCCCCAATAACGCAAAACTACTGCCACCAACATATTTGAATGCCCTTTTGCAAGACTATTTGGCGCATTTCCCAATAAATGTAATAGCGACTGATGCTTCCTCGTGTGAAGAGAAGGCAGGCATGGGAATTTACTCACCATCCCTTGATTGGTCTTTCTCACTTCGCCTGCCAGATTACACATCAGTTTTTCAGGCCGAACTTCTGGTAATAGTTCTTGCATTGCGAAAGTTACCGCTAAATGTCACAAAAGTTGTTATCGTCACAGATTCCCTTCTGTATGCAGCGCGCTTAACGCGTCCACAAATTCGACAGCTTTGAACACGTTTTACACATTAGCTCCACCCCACTTAAGGTTAGTTCATTTAGTATGGGTACCAGGCCACCGAGACATCCAGCTTAATGAAATAGCCGATTCTTTAGCACGAGAATCTTTAAAAGGTCCGGCAGTATCTGTGCTGCCGGCAACTGCGCATATCACTGCAGCCAGATAAAGACAGTTTTCTTTGAGCGAAGACAAGAAAAGCCTCGCGTTAGCAAAATCTACAGATTTTATACATCTAAATTATTCTTGGAACCGACAGTGGTGTCCTATCCGGCAATTCGAAGTAACATTTACAAGGCTGCGTTGCCGTATTCCACAACTAAATTTTTACTTGCACAGATGTGGTCTTGCGGCATCCCCATTATGCCACCTCTGCAATGAACCAGAATCCATCGATCACTTTTTATTATCGTGTCGGCGCTTTTCTAATCATCGACAACGATGTTTGGAAATCCCACTCCGCAATCTAGGACTGCCTTTAAGCAGTCCAGTTATACTCTCACTTGGAGCCACGGTGTTAGGATATGGCCACAGGAATGTTTGCCGAGCAATTTATAATTTTCTTTGTGACACAAAAAGATTGCCTTATTAATATTTTCCCATCTTTTCATGATTTATTTATTTAATCTTCAATGACTTATAGATTTAGCAAATTCAAAAAGTAATGTCACAAAATCACAATTATATTAGAATAAATATTATTATTCAAAATTTACGTCTATCCTTTACTGTATTTAATTAATTATTAAAGTCATATTAATACTCCTATCTAGGTAAGGCTGACTAACTTAGTATAGACTACTTAATTCTTTTATTATCGGTTCGTTTCACATCTTCAATTATTTATTTATTTTTCTTTAATTTTTGTTACTTATTTATTTCTAAACTAATTTATTTTAAATTTCTATCATAATACCACCCGGTTCGTGGCCTATCCCCCAGAGTGGGTTGTGTCATTGATTGAGGCATCATCATCATCATCATCTACACCAGGCTGAGGATGCCCGACTCCACCGCAAAGGCGTAGAGCGTTCTCAGTACGCTACTGGATTTCATAGCTAGCCACGTAGCCTCGATGCTTCCATCGGAGGGCCTCGAACTTCGGCCAGTCCCACAACAGGTGCCGGACTGTTGGTGCAGCCGTCGTTTTGCACGTACACGCAGGGCAACCATTCTGTACAGGAGGCAAGTGAGCCACAGCGTCTACCGATTATGCGCACGCAGTGCGCCAGTACGTCCTCCGGAGTTAGTGGTTGCTACGTCACTGTGGCGGTCGGAAGCTAAGATCTCGCTCGCAGCGGCGTACGCCGCTTCGTTGCCCACAGTGACCACCACAGTGGCCGGGGACCCTAGCCACGCACGTATCAATACCGTGAGCCGTTCGCTGATGCCTGCTGGTCTCTGCAATTATTGTGTCAATGGCGTCGTTGAGAGGCGCACGCAATACGCGCACCACCACCCGTCTGTCCGTTGAACACGTTGACGCACATTGAACTGTGTGGTGACGTCCGGGGGTGTCTCAAGGGCACAAGTCAGGGCGTCGAGGATCGATAGTAGTTTAGCCGTCAAGACGTCCGGAGGTCCTTGGTCGCCAAAGTCGTATTCCTGGACGCGCGTCAATTGCAAATCAATGCGGTGAATCCCAACTTCTGTTCGTTTGCCGTCGGGCGTGGTGTGGAAGGCAGCGTCCGCGTAAATCTGAGCAGCTTCAGCGCAAGCAAGGCTCTCCACGTGTCGGTTCACGTAATTCTGTCTGCGTTCAGGGTGGCCACGGGGATCTATGCGTCTCGATAGAGGTCGCGAGTCGACCAGCTGCGGGCGCATTTGCGACGGCGGCGTCAGTGGTGCACTTTCTAGCTGCGGGTCCGTTGTCGCTCGAAGAGCGCGCAGGAGTGCCCGACCATGATACGTTGACTGACGACGAAGCTCGTCTAAGCAGCGGCGATGCTCTATTATGTGCTCTAGCAGTGGGAGTTGCGCATAACAGCGCAGGTCATCCAGCCGGGTGTGACGCGGTATTCCCGTTATAACGCGGAAAGCCTTGTTGTTCAAGACGTCCAGGTTCTTGACGTGCTGCTTCGTCAGCCTGTAGGCAAGAGCTTCATACGTGTAGCGCGACATACGAGCGTCGCAAGTACTAGTTGACGTGCGGTCATGGTTCCGACGCCTCCGAGACACCCCGATATTCGGCAGCTACGCCCAATCTGCAGGTTGATGCAAGTGTCGGGCCGACCGCCTGCTTCGGATGCGAATTGAAGAGAACGTACAGTGTTGACAATATATCCTAGAGTAACTCAGGCTATGTTTTGTTTTCACAATAACCAATTATTTAATTGCATTTATTTAAGCAAATTTTATTGCTATAGCAATTATATGGACACTCCAGGCACATTTCTGCCGTCGCCGTGAGGTTCCGTATAAAGTCCAATGGCGATAACACCGTCGCCGCGCTCCATACGCTGTGTGTGCGAGTGAAAGCGTGCGAGGGGAGCCGACGATCACGGCTCAATTTCGTGCGCGCGGGAGGGAGAAAAGGGCGCCGGAAGTGCGCCGTCTTCCGTCGCGCGCGAGACACCCAACGTTGCGAGGCACCGGGTGCAGGGGAGAGAGGGGGGGGGCGTTCTAATCCCACCGTGGTTCTAATCCAGGTGCAACTGCGTATGTGGCGGCTTCGCGTGGTCGCGCGGGAGTATCTTGAGAGTAATCTGCGTTGGGGGCAGTGTCTAGCTATAGGTGCGTCGGCGGCTCGTACATTTGTGCGTGCTCTGTGTTCTCGTATACTCAGCTTGCGTTGAAGCGATTGACAGCACGAAGGTCACTTCGCTCGCTGCTGCTGCCGCACTTCCTCACGCCAGCGTTTTGGCATCGAGTGTACGCGGTCATCCAGTGTGATGTGTTCATGTTTGCTGTGCGCGCTGACACCGTGCTTGTTAATCAAGCGAATGTTTACAAGTTGATGCGGCCGATAACAGTACTATAGCTTACTTCGTATGGCTCTCTGCTAATTTGCTATCGCAATCGATGCTTCGCCTTTCGGACGAAACTGCGACTTTTTTTTAATTAATGGCTCAAGACCGCGAGTGTGATACGCAAAGTTGTAGAGCTCGTTCAGAAACCACCTAATAAATTGTTTTCTACGCCATATGTCTCACGTAGTTTTTTTTTTCTTCGCGTGCCAAAGAAAGCTCGCGAATTATGACAAGAACAACGTGATGGGGCGCATGCGTACTGCGCTATCGTGCTGCGCTCAAGCGGTGCAATGTGTGAACATGCAAGTGGCCACGGCACGCTGGTTATAGGCACCTGGGCCTCCAGCTCTTGTCGCCTAACGGCGCAAATACATGCTACTGGCCGAGCACTGCCCGATAAAGCCACAGTCGGGCTGCGGCCCTGTTTATATGGAAAACTTCCCTATAAGCATTTTTACAAATTTTCAACGAAACCAAGGCTTTGGCTCGCTGCAGCTAAAAAAGCACGTGAAATCTTGGAAGCGTATTTTATGCTAAAAAAAATGACGCGGGAAACCACGTTAGCACACCTTCTGTGGCGTGTGGGAGAAACAAATGTGAAATTCAAAGACTAATGTTAGATCGAGCCATACTTGTCGTGGTAAATCAGGTGTGCGTAGATTAGCTTCATTTCCGTCTTTCACTTCATGTTTCATGTTCATTTCAGTCAGCCTATCGTGCGTGTATTTGGCGCGCGCTAGCTGAATACGAAATAGTAAATAGAACGGTGTTAACTTGGCCAATTATACATTTATTTTGCAGATATATCGTATCAACTGAGCCGGAACACCGTCACAACCGGTTTTTCCTGGGTTTTTTTCTTTTTTTTTCTTTTTGCCACACGACAGCTTTTTTTTTACAACATTGACACGGCAACGTCACCATTTTTTAAAAACTTTTTTTAAGGCTACCAATAATCTACTGGTAGACTATTGCCACATTTACCAATCAGCTATTCCATCATTTTTTACACTCCGCCATCCCAAAACAGGCTTCTTTGCACGCACACCAGTAATGCGGAAAAGTAAGCTTTCAAAGGGGCATGACGGGAACGATTATCTGTTCCTTTATTTCTTTTATTTCCCTTTTTTTTCCTTTTCCCTTTTTTCCTTATAGATTCTATAGCTAACAATCATCTACATTTACACTATTATAACGATTAAATGACTTAAATTTGCCAATTATGCACTTATTTTGCAGATAAAGGGTGTGACACTTTTCTTGCGTTACGGTCAGATTTTGCTGGGCTACTCGCCAAAGAATGCTTACGCATTGAAAGTGTGGTTTCCTTTTTTTCGCTCTACCGTCGCCGCAGACAACACGCATTTCTGATCAGTCTCGACGTCTTACACAGATATGCTAAGTGGACCGCAAGTAGGCGAGTAAACTCGGTATGCGAACAGCTGCTTATGTGTCTCTAATGGCCCATATTGTCACGCGCACAATGTTTTTGGCGACGACCGTTTTTCCCCGGATTGCCATTGTTGTCGAACTATCGCTGGGCGCCACATACTAGTAGGTACATGAAATTTATTTAATGTTGTGCGGTACATCCCCGTATACAGGAATATATGGCGCATGATACACGTATGGATAGCGGACGTGCTTGACCCTTCAGATAAGAGTCGGCAACCGACGACTGTGATTGCCGCTATCATTGTGCTATGAGCGTTGATTAATTGTTTTCTGCGCTCGATATAGTTCACTCCATAGAGTTAGATGCTGAACTGAGAGTTTTGGTAGTGTTTGATTCTTCGTCGTTGAATTGAATTCTGGGGTTTTACGTGCCAGAACCACATTTTAATTATGAGACACGCCGCAGTGGGTGTGTCCGGAATAATTTTGACCACCAGGGGATCTTTAACGTGCGTTTTTGCATTTCGCCCCCATCGAAACGCGGCCGCCGCGGCCGGGATTCGATCCCGCGACCTCGTGCTTTGCAGCGCGACACCATATACCGCGGCGGGTATTCTTCATCGTCCCCACAACGTGACAATATATGGGCTATCCATAAATATGTACGTGTAAATACTCGAATTAGAGGATACGGATGAAACAGTTCTTGATATATTTGAACCTTATTCTATTTGGGAAGTCATTGTTCGAGATTGTCCAATATTCATTCCTGTTCTAACATAAGGCATGAAAGCACTTACTCCAGCCTCGGGGGAGATATACCGATGCGAGGAAAGACTGTACCGAATGATTTTACCGCACATGTAAGAGCCTCGGTGACTTTACATAGAGGCACCGGATCCTGAGCGAACGCATTAGGCTGATTAAGTACACTCAATAATTTCCCGTCATTCAGGAGAAATGTCAGGTTTTGAGGCAGCCTGTTAACTGTTTCTCTGTTTGTTGTCAATTTGTCGTCTCTATTTAGGCAAAGCAATCTATTGTTTGGCCCCATCTCACGCATGTTTGCATCCCTGCAAAAGAATGTGCGGCGCTGCGCTGTATACAGTGTCACCTTAACGCTTGTTCAACGAACGCGTTCTACGTGCACATGGTGGGCGCTGTTCCCGCGTTTAATTACTGTGATCCTGATGATGCACCATCTAAGTGAAAGCAGTTATTTCTTCTTCGAAAGCCCCCTAGTTGACCGGGCGTCTAATTGGTGACGGCATTACAGACATGCATGTATCAAATAATATAAATAAGCCTCCTTTTTATTACCAAGGGGGCTCCATGCGAACTTTAGATTTTACTTTGTTTAAAAACTATATAGTATTCGACATTCGGTTAGATAGTCATATGTAGTCCTTTCTCTAATATTTTTTTTCGGATTCGCCAACTTTAGAATAGCTTTATTATAAACACATGCTTCATAATGTGGAGCCTATAGTAACCGAAACTTGCTAACACTGTGATTGCTCAGATGCGACCATTGGCTTATATAATAGTGGGAAAATGCGCTGTTCACTGTTCGAAAAGTAATCGTTATTAGATTCGCTTACGGTACTATTCCGTTCGTTTTCCACTCAGTCTCAAAATTTACTTTTCACGCACGTTTACATACAGCGCTTCCTCGGCTCTTTATAGATGACAGCTAATTGTAGCTTCACAAGGTTTAAAGTCAGCGAATGACCTCTGTTCCTGTCGACGCGATATGCAGTGCGGAGCGGCAAGTATTTTTGCAAAGTACTTGACAGTCTGTACAGTCGTCCACCACCAAAGTACAATGTTCTGCAGGTCAGTGCTCACAAAGGACGTCCACGCAGAAGGCCAGGCGAGTTGCTTCTGTCCTTGAAGTGAGACCCACAAGGCGGACTATCAGAATACCATGTGCTAATTCTGGATTGTTACCGAGTTTTACGCTATTTCTAATTATCACCAAACCATCAGGTTACTCACAACGCCGCGCAGAGTATACTCAACCGGAACTGCCGCTTGTTGCACGCGACAAACGTATAGAAGGCGAGGCAGGAACCGAGGAGGTGTGCTGTACACTGCATCAGAAACTCACATGCCAGCACACGTGCATATACACCGACTGGGTCAGGGACGTGCTATGGAAATCCGGTTAATATCAATTGAGGTTAGATTTCTTGACGGAAGGCTAAAACTGCACGGAAAAAAACGAGGACAAGCGGAAGGAACACACACCACGAACGCAGAATGACAAATGTGTTTCTTCCGCTTGTCCTCGTTTTTTTGTTTTTTTCGCGCAGTTTTAACCTTCCGTCAAGCATGAACCAACTAACCTGAACGTTCTACTAAAATTAGATTTCTTATATCCGGTTGTATCGACCTATATAGGTTTATTTGTTGTTTTTTATCGTAATATTAGCGCGCCACGTTATGTTACTTTTCTTTGCCTCTGTTTTACAGTGAACCCGTGGGTCAGCGAACAGATACCGGCCCAGGACACCATCACTATTTCGCTCGAGAGAGAGAGAGAGAGAGAGCGAGAGAGCTATGAATACAAGGAAATGCAGGGAGGTCAGAGGAGTACTGACAAAAAAAAACTGTTTGGGCTTTGCACGCAAAACTAATGCTTCAACTCATTTATTGTACCTAACTGCTGGTGTAAAGCGTTGGTCGCAACCATTATCGTTAACATACCGTACCTTTGTGAAATATCCCTCCATGAATAACACTGACGAGACAGAAGAAAATGATTCCGCATTGCAATGGGACCAATTGTAGCAAGATATCATCACCAGCTTTGCTACTGCCGGTCACGGCACAATAACCTGGTAAGCCGTAAAGGGTAAGAATTTGCACGTGCACCTCGTGCGCGCCCGTATTACGTACGCTTTGTGTGCGGTCAGTGCAAGACAACCAATGCAAGTAGTGCTGAAACGTCTTCGGAATGGCGGGACAAGCCAATGACGTCGCGCGTCACTGAAATCAATCACCGAAACCCGTGACGTAGCATTGTTTAGAAATAGGACCTACGTTGATGGCTACATCGATAGGCGCTGCCACTTTCTGATTCGTGGCTTGCACAAACTTCAAAATTAAATTGGAAAACCCTTCAAAGCTGTATTTGCTATTGATACATTACAGATAATATCTGTGAGCTTGCAGCAATGTAATCTGCCAGTTATTTCAAGTTAGAAATTTCGTGTCAGTGCCGCTTACTCTGCGCTAGGAAAGGGAAACCGTGGGAGAATAAAAGGCAAAGTAAGAGAGAAAGTACGCCATATATGGGCGAGTGGAACACGCGCGAAAGAAATTGTGCTGAAGTGTTGTAGTCGTTCGCATAGGTTGCAGCTGCCGAATGAAGGGCAGCGAATTCTGTGTTGAGTCGCTTTTGTGTTGCCTATCTTCTGGACACAAAAGGATGTTAGCTTGTGGAGCACTCCTGTACTCGAGATATGCCAACGTGCACTCAGTGTATAGAGCACATGCATAGCAATTCGAGTCGACGTAGAGGGCTGGTTGCCTAAAGGCACACGGATAACGTCCATTTAAATTATAACGCGCAATATCGTTAAAAACTGCTTACGAAACATCCGTTCGTCAATGTCTGATCTGTGTACGGAGCGACAACTACTACGACAACAAGAATTAAAAAAAAAACGAGAAAAAAAAAACACGATTGCTTGTCGCGCTCTGGCAGTTCTCGAAAAATCAGAATTTCTAGTTCGATCAAATAAAACCAATTCCTGCAGCCTTTGTTGGAATAAGGAATTCGTGCGTCATTACGGGAAAGAAATATATCTCTTGAAAACAGCTATACACAAACAGTGATTCGAAAATTGGACCAATTACAAATTATTTTAGCTGTTTTTAAATGCACACTTTGTTGAGGAAAAGACGAATATTACTGTAAGCATTTTGATTTCCTGTCAAAATATTAAAACGAGCTTGCGCTGCTTAGTTTTCTTCGCAGTGGAAAAGCGCTTTTGCGACCAACTGACTGCTTAACTCTTTGGTTTTACCTTGTGAAGAAATAAATGAGCTATTCAAGAAATTGGCGAAGGTTTCAGAAATTATATTTTCTTCTCGTTTGTCAATAATAAAGTTTATTACATCACCTTGCTTTCCAACAAAAGTTCCGTGCTACGAGTTCCGTCGGATGATTTTATAAATATTTCTACGTTAGAATTGGTCCAGGTTGTGGGACGACTGTCAGATTATGTTTTCAGTCCATAAAGTGTAACATATCTGCTATGTTAAACATTTTAGTTAAGAATTTCCCTGGTGACTTATAGACATGGAAGGTTGCTAAAATAATTCAAGTTCCCGAAAACCACGGGGAAAGATGTACAATTGATAACGTTTTATCAAACTCAAATTTGGTTAAGTTATTTGAAAGTATGAAAGTTGTACAGGACAAACACTTGCTTAGTCCCCGTCAAGACGGATTCAGACCAAGATGTTGCATCTGGATCTTGAAAGCAGAACAAATTTCACCCGGTGCTAGAAACAGGTCGCTGCTCTCGTGACACTAGACATTTTCCATGGTGTACGCTATACTAGAGTGGAAAATTTTATTGAATAGATTACAAAATTCTCAGTTTTTAAGTTTTCTTGTTGCATGGTTACGTAAAATTTTTAAATGGAACAACATTTTACTGTTATTTATCCTGGCAAGAGCGGTCTTCAATGGTCCTGTTCTATCGATAGTTACCGCGTCAATGTATACTTAACTGTAGGTTCAGAAGGCGCACAATCACAATATAGCTTTAGAACCCCGTTATAAGTATACTCTTAAAAAAGTTTGCACCCTTGGGGCTAATCATATCCAACATCCATAATCTTCATCTGCTTTGCTTGTGTTTCCTTTCTTGAAAATCTGCGCTCGCAACTTTCATTTTTTTTTTTTTTTTGCTAGCATAGTTAGAGAATCGGGTTGCTGGGCCTGGGAGGCCGAGGTTCAATCCCCCCATCGGGCACAATTTTGATTTTTTAAGTATGTGCTATTTGGCAAGACAGCAGCAACAACCACGGTCAGAAACGGCCGGCAGGGTTTGCAAAGAAAGATTCGCTTTGAATTCGCTATTATTTTTTGTGACCTGGAACAACAATGCCCTCCAACAATCCCCCGACATCATCTCTTCGCTAGTGCGTGACACGGTGAGCAGTCTCATCTCCAATTTTCTCCAACATTGTTCATCTTCTACGAGGCAACTTATTTTTAAAGACAATGTCGTCCTTGGTAAGGTTACACCCCTCCCCCACCCCCTCATTTTACGTGTCGGGTATGTTTTCTAAAAGCCTCTTTCGTGGGCCTATCACGAAGATGGATCTAGTAGCGGAGCTCCCGGTAGTATCCGTACAGGTGGTACCCCGGTGCGGTACTACCGTGCGGTACCAGTGATATCTGTATCACCACCATGCAGTACCACCGCATTGTGGTGGTAACGTCGTTCGGAGGTACCTTTGGTATCGGCGGAGGGGAGGGGAGAGTTCTGGCTTTCTTCCCTCGCGACAGCCAGCGTTTTGAGACACTTTCGTTGACGACGCTGCCCATCTGCATAGAATAAATTCTATGTTTAATAACCCAATTCTCACCCAAAATTCGCTAAAGAAGAGATTGCCTTTCATCGACGTCAAATAGAGGTTGTGCCACCTTCCACTTTTTTTTTGTCTGTTTGAGAAATCATGGGTTTTCATAGGGCATCGCAATGTAGACTCTGTGAGGCATGAACAGTCACTAAAGGTGAAACAGCTTTTTTTAAAGGTAACTGCAGGGGATCTATAATGTAGTTGGTGCCAAATGACGGTGCTTTATAGTTTGCACAGGATTTGACGGAGCATGCGTGCATTGAAGCAGCAATATCCGGTGCTATTTTACACTTTGTCAATGCAGTTGTTTACAATTTAAGTTATGGATATATATATATATATATATATATATATATATATATATATATATATACTACATAACCAAAGCGTATGGTGCAAAAAGGAGCCTTCATTCTTCGTCCTCCTACCTAGCGATTCTGCCTCTTCCTGATTACGTATGGTGCATGACGACGGCGTGTTAGTTGTTGCTGAAACAATGATATACAGTCTTTAGCTTTGCGCCTATCTGATATGCGCGAAAACTTTTTTTTCTCCCACGGAGGACGGAGAATAGGGGCACCATGTTTCTGTGATATTGTGAAAGTGAATCAGTCTCCTTGGTGTAAGTCATATATAACTTGAGAATACTTAAAATCGCAGTAATATGCTTAATGAGTTATGCAACAAACAAAACTGTTAACAGGGCGGCACTTTATTTTCAGAAAGATGTGGGAGTTTACCCACGCGAAACAAGTTACTACAATGGAAAAAAAAATATCCTATCCTATCTCTGTCTCTCGCTTCGCTCTTGGAGAGTAGCTGTTGCTAACTGCACACTACTGGTGTGTTTAATGGAAGCGAGAAGTTGAAATTCGAAACAATTGAGCGTCCCAATCGCACATTCATATGAAAATTGCACGGCCTTACGTCGCTTCCTGCAACGTGAACATAAAGCCTAATACATTTAGCTCCTGCTTTCATATGCCCCACAAACGTTTCGTTGAAGTCTTTGTTAAGCGACTCGCTATTCGATTTTTTCCTTTCAACCGGCCGCGCCAATTTTCGCTGTATACCCTATACGCGACGTCCGTGTCTGTGGGACAATAGGCGCACGCAGAAACATAATAAGTGGTCGTATGAGACAAAAGTATACTCCAAGTTAAGTAATATGACCCCATTATTTCATGTATACCGAGCTACGCCTTCACCGAGCATCTGAAATGAAATGAATGGATGCGCAAGAGGGATGACATTGTCCCACGATGGCACGATGCAACAACAGCGAGGCTGATTTCAATTAAGCAACCTGTTCCTTTTGAACTTCAATTCTGACGTAATTCTCAGCGTTCGAAGTGTTCGGCACGCGTGCGATGATTATTTCGAGCTGCTCCTCTCAGCTGTCTCTGGTGCCTCGGCTCAGTGAGTTGCCTCGATGAAAGGATAGCGAGCGACGATTTAGTGGAACGTGCGAAGTTTGCCTTTTGACCAGCGCCTGTCGTGGACTTGTAAGTTAGTGATGTGTTTGTCTGATGTGTAGAGAACCGCGGTGACTGTAAAATTGTAGAGCATATTGAAATAGCTGGCACGTTGCTGGCAAAAGTTTGCACGAAATAACAGAGCGTAGCCGATAATCCAGGTTTCAAGGTAGCACTGCATGGCGTGTGTGGTGAAAGCGGCAAGAAATCAAAGTGCGCTCGTAACACCACGATTCCGATAGGAAAGTACTTCATATCGAATGCGCTTATTCCAAATGTATTGTACGTGCACACCTCTTTGTTGAAAAAGCATTCTCTATCTATTCAGTCCGTAACGCTCCTCGGGAAACGAATTTCAGTGAAGTGCTCGTTGAATTTTCCTTGCTTACAAAGATAAACAAGTAAATATTTCCACATATTGGATTACAATTTTGGGCGGTGATTTGTTTTTTTTTCTTTCAACTGGAGTCTTAGTTTCTGGCGTCATTGAATCTTTGTTTTTCACATATTGCCCGTGTGATGTTCCCAATAAGCAAACACAAACCGCAGTATATTTACACTGGTTAACAAGCATACCCACTGAAGTGCAATATTAACGGCGGAGTTGTCTAATTCAGTTCTTTCAGCTGCAATTGTCATAAAATTTCTAACATGCGCGGCTCATTGTCAGTGCTTGTACTTTTTCTTTTGGTGATGACGTACAGTACATCTGGAATTTATCGTACCATTTCGCTCGGCCACCCCGATAACAGCTCTACGCCGTTTGAATACTGGATTGAATGTTCACGAAGATTTGGTCTTTGTTACCTGTTCGATCTATGGCAGAGCCATGGCAAAGCAGCTGAGAATGACAGAGGTGTTTGCGAAAGCAGCGACATTCTGGCCGTGCAAATGCTTACAGCTGCGCCAGCTGCTGAGACAAAACGTTGCTTACAACGTAAGGTCCACAGTTTTTGCATTGGCCGCTCCTTGGGAACAGGCAGAGTGCGCACAAGGCACTCTGAACAATCGACTTATCCGTTGCATGACGGATTGGATCACCCTTCCGATTACATATTACCAGCCTAATTTGACAACCACCGTCGTGCCAAATCAAGTGTTTCGAGTCTGCAAGGGCACGTCTCACAGATCGCGCTCTCCTGAAGCAGGTCTGACATGTTTGTCTTTAGAAAGGGCGACAGTGTCGACTGAAAGAAGTTGGAACGCAAAGCTCGCTAGCAAAACTTGGTTTCCCTCGGCATTCAGCGGACAGCAGGTTGTCTTCGCCTGTGTTGGAAACATCACTCCAAAGCGCATGCCTTGTACGAAGGACACCTTATTTCGTGAAGTTTTAAGTACCCTGCACGTCTTAAATGCAACTCTGCAGTACAAGATTTTCGGGAATAGAATTGCCGCTTTGCGTTCCGTCATTTGGGGTGATGCTGATATACTCCTGACACCCGTGAAAATGGAGGAACAGACTTTCGAATATGCCCTATATCCGCACCCACTACAGTACACGTACGAAACGTTCTACTTGTCGAAATATGGCCAGGAGATGGAGACAGTGTTCTTTGCTGTTCTAAATCAGTCTCAGGGCGCCTTTCTTTTTCTCCTTATCACGATGCTTGGCGTGTGGGCAGCGCTTAGCCTCGGTGACTGCGTGCACTTCGGTGCCGTCCGCACAGAGTCTATGCTAGACGCCGCAATGTTCCTGGTTGCTTCTTTTCTCGCCACCTCCACGCCCGTAGACACTCAAGTGAGAGGATACACGTTCAACGTGCACAGCGCGAGGCGTACGGCGATCTTAAGCGCCTGGATGCTGGGTATTCTGCCCTTGAGTGCTTTTTACCGGAGCGAACTAACTTCTCGCCTGAGTGTACAGGTCCCACCAGACCATGTCGACACACTCGAAGAACTGGAAGCTGCCCTGGATAAAAGCGAGATCGAACCTTGCATTGTGAGGGACGGTTGCTTGCACGCACTTGCTGAAGGCCAGCTTTCACATGGGAACCGCTCGTTGGACTTGAAGTTAAAGGAGGCATTCAACCGCCGACCTAACGGTAGTCGTCGTGTTTTCGACTATCAACGCGATTGTCTCGAATGTGCGGGAAGACGTGGTTTCGCCTGCTTTCTCTGCGGTCTTGGCTACTGTGATTTAAGGAAGACAAGACGCAACTACGTGCAGTCGAAAGACTCACTCAACATTGCCCTTGTCACTACTCCTGTGAGAAAGGGATATCGTCTCGCTCAACCTTATCGCCAGTTCCTGCAGAGATTGTTTGAGACAGCACTTCGCCCTTTCTCTCACAAGGGCCAGTATTGCCTCGACGCTAATTCACGACCAAGCCATTTTGACAACATTGACATCAAAGAAGAAATTTCGCAAGTGTTTGGACTATCGGCATTTTTCACCATTTTCTTGTCCTTGATGTGCGTGGCATTTATTGTATTTTGTTTTGAACTCACGTTGGGTTGTCATCTTGCCAGTGCGTAGTATATCGCTTTTTACAATAGAGTGTACTCGTTTGCAGAATACACGTCAGCTGTTATTTTTTTTTTACATTTTGTTGTTATTTAGCATAGGTGCTCACTATCTGAGGGCGACAGCAAACATCTCGTATTTATGTAAGTTGGCGTTGCGCTGAATACATCTCTTCTCATATTAATCATACGTTTTCGTGCACCAAGATTGGCAGAATTGTTATAGTCGATTAGTGAGTTATCAAAGAATGTTCCATGCAGTCAAGAAATCGCTACCACAATTAAAAAAAAAGTTTGTTCTTATGAGCGACTAGCAAAACATTTTGGCAAACTTAGAAAATTGTCTCGCCTTAAGTACAATAGATACGTTGCGTAGCAAAATGGTTGCGTAGCAATGGATTGCTGGCAGCTAAATGGTTGTCATACAATAAGGCATAGTGTACATTATTGTATCGTACATTTACAGGTTTCGAATGTTCTACGTACAGGGCGCGGCATGTATTTCAGAACATATATGGTCTTCATGCCATATATGCTTGTGAAATGTGTAGGCATTCAGACGGTTGAATGTTGGATGTTGAAGTGTTGGAAATGGTTGCAAAGCGTTAGATTGAGCAAGCCACCCAGGGACGACCATACACGTCCCACCACGACAGTGCGCTGTCATACGTGGCTTTACACACGCGACAATAGCTGTCTGAATATGTTCACGAATACGCCACTCCCCAAAATGCAGCACCGAAACTCTTTATTTGGTGCGACAAGGGGATATGGGGCTCTGTTGAATGGGAGCGGAACGAGCAACCTCACAGCACCCTAAATTCTTGAAGCCAGACAGTGTATGAACGATAACCAACATTCATAAAGATTCATAAAGCCGTGTAGACGCTCTCGGAGCCGAATTGAGGCCGTGATTGAAGATAATGACAGTTTCATTGAACTGAATTGGCAACCTGTGTAATATACCAAGTCAGGACCGTCTGCTTAATTTAGATGCTCTCAAATATACCTGCCGCACCCTGCATATCATCTACCTGATGAACGTTCCAGAGAGACCTATTCATTTTGCTTATAGACCATCTGATGTTGATATTTTGTTCGCAACGCAGCGGTATCTGTTTGCGGTTACAGCTAAACAAGTGTACGTAATGCGTTTTACGGTGTTTCTCGAACAAACTGAGGACTCTAATATTACTTGACATACCATCTCCTGTAGTTGTCTGCAGGGAATATTGTTAAATTTTGGTCCAAGAAATGTCTTACACGTGTACTTACTTTGAAGTGCTGTCAAGCCTGCCGTATTGATGGCAGCAGTGTTATGCCACGTGCCATTCGTTGTTGTGAACCAAATATACGATGGGAACGCGGTTAAGGCCGATCCACACGATGGACCAAATCGCTCTTTTGGACCGCGGTCTGCGCATCACGTGATAGGACGTCACCAGTTCGTGCGGACCGCCGTTGGTCCGCACAAGACTGCGGACCTCGCGGTCCAACGATTTGCCGAGGCTTTTCCTTCTTCAGTTTTGGCGGCGGACCGCATGCAGACCGCAGCGATTTTAGCGTAGACAACGAATGTTGCCTGGCAACACAGTGTCTTCAGCCAAATCCAAAGTTTTCAGCTCAGCAAAAGCCAGTCGTTTTATATACTATGGTCCTAAAATACTCTAGGACCATATAATAGAATATTCTAGGGACCATACATACAGACCTACACCACGGCGCTACGTCACGAAAATGCGGTGGCGCTGTCGTCGGAATTTAGTTTCGCATGGTAGGCACTCCGCCGCCGAGCCGCCGCCCGTGTCGCGCAGCATCCGCTGGGTTTCGCGGGTATTGTGCGGTTCCATGAGTGAGGTCTTTATTCTATGATCTCACAACGAAGGAAATGCAGTATGTCGACGTGCTGAGTTGCGTCGAAATACGCAAGAGGCTAAAGTTTTCATAGGTTTCCTGTTGATGAAAACCGTCGCAAGCAATGGGCCGCCGCGGTAAAAAAGCGAAAGTTGGATTCTCATACCAGATCACCCAGTGCGCGCAAAACGTTTTGCAACCATTAATCTTCTCTTTATTTTGAGTGGCGTGCATGAGCCAACCTATGATCTTAGGATCGTTATTAGCGCGTCATTACAACCATGAGTCAGCCGTAAGCCCACGCATTGTGAAAAGTGCAAATGCGACCGAACTTCTCAGGCTTGTTTACCAAATGGCTGCATTTGACATTGGCGTGGTCAGTATATAAACATGATGGTAAACGCTTTGTATAGCAAATCAGTCCTGCTGAAGCCCACAGAGTGGAGGATGGTTCATGAAAGGGAAATACTGTCATCCACCCGACCGTAACGCGATGCTACAAAAAACCCTAACGGGTTTTCTTTGGTGCGGCAATCTCGGTGCGCCGCAAACTAAAATTCTCTGTTGACGTTCTCACGAATTATTGAAGCACCGATAGCACGATGTTCCACTTCGCTGTGCTCCCTCTTGCTAGGATGCAGTGTATAGTGTAGTGTAGTGTAGTGTAGTGTAGTGTGTACTTTGCAGTGCAGTGTGTACAGTGTAGTGTAATGTATACAGTGTGGTGTGTGCAATCTGATGTGCCGTGCTGTTCAATGCAGACCCTGAGTGTGGCTATGTAGTATCTGGATGAAAAGTGGTTCGTGGTAGTCAATGCTGTCGTTTCACAGGAAAAGTAGCCTGTACGAAGATGTACGAGTCTGTTCCTAACATGGCAACAGGAGCGCACATTTCTTGCCGTTATAAGAGCGGAATGTCTTTTAAAATGCGTACCACTTTTCTTTTCTTTCACTCTTCCAACGAGGAATAAACGGAGATAATAGCCCCCGCCTCCTTGTGTACGGCAATGACCTGCGCTAGTCAGTCATCTATATATGCACAAATTTCGAGTATTTTTTACTATGGCCCAGAATCTGCAAAAAAGAGAAAAACTTTGTAATCTGCTCCTCCGGGCAGACTTCAAAGACATAGCAGCATGAACTCGAACTGTGTGCAAGTTCCGTACACCACCTAATGTGGCAGACGAGGAGCAACAAAGATGAGATGGAATTCGCGGGTTCCCGGAAGAGAAGACTGCTGAGATGGCGTGAAAGTGCGGCAGCCTTTTTGTGACGAAAACGCCATCTCACTTGCTGCGAAGAGTTGAATTCAAGTCCAAAAGTACAACGAATTTACCTTAGCCACTCACTATACAATACGCGTAAGCTTTACTGCGACAGACATCTTATGCGTCATGACACCTGACTTACTGAAGCTACAGGATTGAGAAAACGTGGTAATCCAGTGAGATCCAAGTTATGGCGGAATCAAAAGGACATCAAACGGCTGATGCGCTGGCATAAGGCGGGGCTCATGAAAATTCGGAAACCCGCCTTATCCGACTATCCACGCCCAACACACGGTGAATCTTACGAGACCTCAAGTGCGAACTGTGTATGTCGAACTGGTTCACAGAGAGAACAAAAGAAATAATCTGAGATGCAGTTGACCCACATTTTGAGTACCATGCAGCTATAGACCCTCAGCTTCAACGATGCATCGACACCCTCTTACGTCGTCTCCGCCTCGGAACTTCTTACACGAAGCACTTTTTTTATTTCCAGTTAAGCTTGTGACCTCTCTAACATGTTTGTGTGTCCAAGACGATGAGGATGTATACCGCATACTCAGGCACATTACACGTAGACATCGCCTCGAACAAGAACTCCGTTTGCTTGATTCACATCGAACTTCCTCACTTGCCATCAAAAGGGCTGCACCGCAAAGGAATGAAACCAATTCAACGCTTCTTTGAAGGCACTATCATTTGCGACGAATATTGAGCCTACTTCATTGTGTGTGCCTCATCCTTGCATCTGGGAATTGTGTACCGCAGACGTTCGCGGATTTTTTTGCATCAAGAACTTCGATAGAGACTCTTACTCTTAGTGCTTCTACATATTCTTCTGTTCTATTTAGAAATCACGTAGTGCAAGAATTGAAATATATTTCATTAATCCTATAATATTCACCAATTGAAAAGGGGTAGCCATTGCCCGCCAACAAAAAGACACATGCCATCAAGAATGTATAATGACAAGTGCAGTCTCATGACATGTATGTCTTCACAAGTCTCTCAAGTAGGGCTCTCTGATGGCTATGAATTTGGCTGGAGACAATTCCCACAATACGTGGGTATTGGCTTCAAAACTTTCTGTCCGGCAGCAAAAACTTGTATAGCTTCATGTGGATTTACTTACCCTGTACGTGTGCTGCTTTCAGGAAAGTTTCAGTTGTGTGTTAATTTTTTGTTCTAGTTTGTCACCCTAAACGAGCAGTATACTATTAAAGAACTTGAGAACTGTTGACGTACAGGCTGTAAAGTTTCGTGAATGTTACGAAAGTTTCACATCTTTAGTGTCGGCGATATTGCTATTAGCTTGTTTGGCCCTAGCACGCTTAGCGCCTTGAAGTTATGCTTGCAGATAGCAGTGAGTCACAAGGGTAACCTTGCATTCTATGTGCTGGTGACATTCCTTCCACCCCACTTTACTGCAATAAAATTCATGCGACGCACTCAGGCTACTGTTTTGCTGTATAGAACCATTTTGCTGTTCACTGCAAACGCTGTGTCTGCATGCCTTTGAGAATGCAATCATGAGCAGAAGTCAAGGCAAGAAAGTTAGCGAAATTATGGCAGCAAAACATTTTGAGAGCCTGCAAGCAGGTATGTTAGCGCCGCTTCGGTAGCTTTTGTCGGGAAAAGCACTTAATTGTTTCTTGCCTTTCGGACACTTTTGGAGCCCGGAAAGCAAGAAGTCTTTAACACGACAACTTCTTCATTACCGGGCGCTTGAAGATTGATTTACACAAATAGCTTAAGGAATGGTGTAAGAAAACGTAATATCTAAACATTATCACAAATTACACGCTGCCAAAACGAAGTACCAGTACTTGCTTGTACTTTGCCCTACTGATTAATAGAAACCGAAAACAACTGTTTTAAACACGTTCTCGAAGCTGATTACACTAACCATAACGCAACCTCACAATAACAAAAAAATGAAAATAAGAATGATGCATCAAGATTGTGTGAATGAATAAGTGCATTCAAACAGTAAAATGTTGAACCACCATTGTGAACGAAAGGTCCCATGTTGAGCTATATATTTTAACTTAGTAAATCTACCCTGCTTAGACATGGGGAGTCTGAGAGTGTTAAAGTCAGTGCATGTACCTATTTCGCACAACCATAGAGAGACGAAGTTGCGTACACAGCAATGAAGATAAGGCCACAACCTTATTATTTAATCCAGACTTTTCTTTCCGTAGTATCATAGACTTTATAATTATTGTTTAAATGTTAAATATGATTGACATTTTTATTGCGATAGCAATTATATGGACACTCCAAACCAGATTTCTGCCGTCGGCGTCGCCATCGTCGTCGCCGTCGCCGTGAGGTTCCGTATGACGTCAACGGCGATGAAATCGTCGCCGCGCTCCGGACACTGTATGTGCGAGTGAAAGGGCGCGAGGGACGCGCGCTTTCACGGGGAGCGAACGTACGTCGGAGCGCAAACGCGCGTTCTGCGCCGGGCTCCCTGAAGGCCCGCAGAATTAAGCGTCTCTTTCCTCCTTTCCATATATAGAGAGCAAACGCAACTTTCTCCGTCGCGCGAATGGCTGTGGGGGGACGGGAGGGAAGGAAGGGAGGCGATGTTTAGCTGCGGCATCAAATACGTATTTATATAAAAACTCCGCGCGCGTTCGGTGCGAACGCGGGCAAAACGCCGACGGCGTCGACAACAGTTCTGCGCGTTACTGGTGCTGCTGCATGTCCAAGTTTATACAGCTGATAAAACTACTATCCTTACTCCGTATAGCTCTAATAATTTGCTATCGCAATTGGTGCTTCGCCTTTCGGGTGAAACTGCGACAACTTTTTTTTCAATGTTTCACTTTATAACGACAGAAGGCTGAGCTAGTTGGTAAGGATTCATAATGCAAAAAAGGTAAGGCGTGCAGACACGGACACAAGAGGAAAGAAGTGGACAACACGAACACCGACTATCAACTGAAGGAAGCACTGAAGCGAAAACAGAAAGAAAACACAAAACTCATCTGCGCATGCTCTGGAATGGTTGCACCACGTGTCAATCAGGTACACGTGCCGGTCTACGTGAGAGATAACTGCTAAGGCCTTTGATCTCTTCCTTATGTAAGGTAATCGAAGGCTGACTCACGCACGCACTTCCACCATTATTGATATGCCAAGCCTCGACCATTAGACGCGTATCTTCATTCTTATGCCTGTACAATATCGCGCATTCACAATCTTGGCAGTCTTGGCAATGTAAGGAAAGATTGCAAGGCGACACGGCGTTCAACACGGCGTTCGCGTTGTCCACTTTTCTCCTCTTGTGTCCGTGTCCGCACGCCTTACCTTTTCTTGCATTAAGTTTCGCTTTATGTTAATACATTTTTATAAGACCGCACCCCATCACCAAACACCCTATAACCATTGTCTACTTGTCCGGTTCCCCGCAGTGGGTGAGCGCAATTATTTGAGAACGGTACAGACAAGGTTAAATAAGATGGTAGTCTTCAAACTTTAAAGTGGGAGAATGCTGCAATTGCAGTAAATGAGTTCTGAACCAAAAAAAAAAAAATCACTGAAGTCTCCTTCCTTTTTTTTCAGAATCTTTCAATGTGCAGTCGCGATCGTGTTTACGTATATCGCTGGAAATTACATACTGCAAGGAGTGACAGGGGACGCGATAGCGATTCCATACGCCGAAATTGGTGGGAAGCAGACGATTGGAGGCGGCCATAGCTGTACGAAAATAATGTTTTGTTTATCGAGCCGATGCTCGTGCTATGACCCTTTGTATCTCACAGGGACACCACAAAGCCTGAGATACTCACTCTCAAACTAGCACGCGCACAAAAATCATTCATGTGCGCATGCGCCATGCCATGTGATGTGACGCCACGGCTCGGCACCATGCATACCAAGGTTCTGTAGGGACACTTGTTGCCGCAAAGGCAGCGCAGCTTGTTTTTAGGTCGTAATGCACATACACCAAAGCTCAAACACATATAAATACAAGGGCTGCGATTTAAAACTATATATATATATATATATATATATATATATATATATATATATATATATATATATATATATTGTAGTGAAGAGGAATACCCGGCGCTGCAGCCACATCGCCAGTCGTCCGGGAGGCGCGATCTCGAGAAGGTGGAGGAACAGTCGAAGGGTTTGAAAGGAAGCGGATAAGATCACTAATCCAGGCATCCTTGCGTTGCTCCGAAGCCAGGTCGCAGCCTGCTGGGAACGAAAGCACCTGGTCAACGGCAGAGAGGCAGCTATCGCTTCCGGTTGACACGGGCGAACGGGAAAGCGCGTCGGCATCGGTGTGGCGGCGGCCAGACCTGTCGCCTCACATCCCGTTCGCCTACAGCACTGCACCACAGGCGACCACAAACTTCTTCCCATTCTTCCTCTTATATGGCCGCGAACCTTCGACTACCCTCGACACCCATTCTTCCGTACAGACCCGACTCATCCGAATGTACGCCCATCTCTGAAGCTGCCCGCCGCGCAGAGGAATGCCGTCAGCTCGCCCGTTCCTTTACAGCCGTCGACCAATGGCAGCAAAAATCTCGACGTGACGATGTTCACCCGCATTGTCACTTTCTTCCGGATTCCCTTGTGTGGCTTTGGGTTCCTGCCGTTCCTGCTGGACTCTCATCCAAGCTTGTTTCCAAATATCAAGGACCCTACCGTGTCGTAGCACAGACATAGCCTGTGAAATATTGTCGAGCCTGTCACGCCACCTACGGACCAACGCTGCCGTGGTCGCGAAACCGTCCACGTACAACGCCTGAAGCCGTATTACGACTCAATGATTCTATGTTCACCATGAGTCGCCAGGATGGCTCCTTTTCCGATGGGGGGCGATTGTAGTGAAGAGGAATGCCCGGCGCTGCAGCCACATCACCAGTCGTCCGGGAGGCGCGAGCTCGAGATTGCCTGAGCTGTTCTGGTCGAGACACGCTGCCTGCTGTTCTCTTGTCCTGTATTCATATTAGAATATATATATTGGCACGTATACATGTTTATCTTTCACCGGTGGCCACTTTCCACCGGCTAGCAAATGTTAAACGTTATCGCTCGGCGCAGGTCGCGCCTGCATCGGAAGCTTCTCGAACGTTATCGATGCTTCTATCCGTCGTCTGTGATCACCGACACTCATGTAATCTGATTGTATGATTGACGCGAATTGTCTAGAACTTTATCGAAGACACGCGGGCACCAAGGATTAATCTGGAACCTTCGATGACTCACGTATAAAAGCCGACGCGTTTCGCCGCTGATGAGATTTAGACGATCGCTGACTGTGTTCGCCGCTTTCGTTGTGCTTTAAGTGTAGCTTGCTTTTGTGGGTACAGGTTCGCCCAATAAAGAATCAGTTTCGTCATACACAGTTTTACGACTGTCTTCTTCAGCGTCACTACAGCGTATATATATATATATATATATATATATATATATATTATAAACCCGCCATATATGGTGGGTTTAATAGAAGCTTACTTTTTCGCTGTAACTCTGTCAGCATCCAGCTCTAGTACCAAGGTTTCAGAGCAACGCGGCGCTACATGTACCGTTTGCCGCAACTTTATGTGCCATTTGCTTAGCGGCAAAGTATGTCGCCTCGTCTGCGAACTCGTCTGCAAAAACGTAATGGTCGCTGCCCTTATAGCCTTTTTTATAAAAAAAATCTCCATTGACTAAAAAAAAGAAAAACTTGTATGCAGTATATTCAGTTTAACCAACAGCCACGGCGATATCACGACGGCGAAATTGGATAAATAGATAAATATAATCAAAAATTTAAAATTAGGTTCAGGGGATTTATGAGTCAAAACGACGATATGCTTATGAAGCACGCCGTAGCGGTGTACTCCGGAATAATTTTGACCACCTGGTGTTTTCTAACGTGCAGCTGACTCAAAATACCCGAAGTAGACAAATATTGCTATCCGCATCAAAATTTCTATTTGACAATCTAATCTCACTGCTAGCACGCTTTTGTGATATTGTGGATGCGTATTAGCATATTCAGTACAAATTCATATCAGGCATCTTTAAGAACATGGAAATATGCTTAAAAAGCTAAACAACAAAGGAAACTGATGCTGGAGCTTTGCTTTTTCTTTACAATTTTGTAGGCACTTAGCTTGATGACATAACCCACGTCAGTGAAAAAGAAATTCCTCTGATCACTTTTATGTTTATGACTCTCGTTGTACTCTTGGTGAGCTGTTGTGTTTTAATGCACGCTTCTGACGCTAGCATGACAGCGACAAATTGCCTAACTTATCGATCCTTGAAACCCGAAAGAAATGTCCCAGTTGCACACTGACACGAAAGTTGCGAGCGTTTTCGGCGCGTCCTGTGCCGTGAACTTTATAAAGGCCAATAATTTTAGCGCCCCCTTCATCTATTCTAAGAAAAAAAAAAAAAAACGTTTCGTTTTTTTTTTTTTTTTTTTTTTGAATTGCGACACGCAATGAAATGCTTGTGTTCGACTTGCCGTGCCAATATTCCCTGAATCTGCCTATTATCTGACGTTCAACAAGAACGAAACTGCACGCTGAGACATCATAAAATACGTAGTCATGCGAGAGAACAGCACGCAAGTCAATTATTGTTGTATAAATGTCCCAATTCGTCGACGTACTGCAGGTTGTCATTTTGCCGGGTGCCAGGAATAAATGGACGCATAATGAGACCGATGACGCTGTCATGCACCCGCCGGGACGAAACAATTACAGCGAGGCTGCTTTCACCCGAGCTTACTTTGAACTATCGCTTATGGCTTATAATTCCCAGCATTCGAAAGTGTTCGTAACTTGTGCGATAACTAATGTAAAAGCTGCTCCTCTTATAAGTGCCTCTGCGTGATATATAATCCGGTGCCTCGGTGCGAGTTGTCTCGCTGAAAGGCTGGCGAGCGTGGATTTTGTATGGAAGGTGCGCAGGCTGGGTTAATCAGCACCTGATGTGTCCTTATTCAGTCCTACTTTTTCTCTTCTGTGTAGAATCATAGTCGCGCAGAGGCTGCGCTGATCGGCACCTGTCCTGGACTCATTTAGTTTTCTGTTGTGTAGAACGAACGGCTGTTGTACGGACGCTGCGATAAACAGCACCTGTGGTGGACTTGTTCGGCAGTGTTTTTTTTTTTTTTTTTTGGTAGAACCACAGTTGGGCAGAGACCGATAATCTACACCTGTTGTGGACTTATTCAGTTTCGTGTTGAGTAGAACCACAGCTGTGCGGAGGCTTCGCTGTGATCAGGTTCATGTTGTGTACTTATTCAGATATAGAGTTTATGTTATGTATATGACTACGATTAGTCACAAATTGTAACATTTAATTGAAATAACTGTAACATTGCTACCAAGTTCGCACGAAATAACAAAGCGTAGTCGATAATTCAGGCTTGAAATTAAGAATGTACGACCTATATGTCCAAGTATGAACAGCAAAAACAAAAAAAAAGTAACTGCGCTTGAAATATCATGATTACAAGAGAACAGCAGCCTATTCAAAATCAATATTCCAAGCGTATCCTAAATGCACACATTTCTGCTTAGAAGGCTTTCTCTCTCCATCTGGTCCCTAACGCTATACTCCGAAGATCGTAATTTGAGACAAGCATTTATTCAATTTGCCACGCGTTTCCAAAGATAAAGTAATTTCTTTTCTGCATATTACTCTGCGATTTCGCGAGGTAACTCGTTTATCTTCTGGTTCACATGGGAGCTTTAGTTTCTGGCGTATTGCAATGCGGGTCACATCAAAACCAAACCGAACATTTATCGCAGAATTTTTTACGTCTGGTTATAATAAGGTTGATTTGATTAAGCGCGATGTAAAAGGCCGGCACTTTTCATTTCTTTTGTTTGAAATTGTTTGCCTTGGAATTTTTAACACGTGCGACATACTGTCAGTGCTCGTACTTAACATTGCGGTAATAACTTGCGGTGTGCCTAAAAATTATCAACGTCCAGAGAACGGTTCGATGTCGCTTGAACTGGCTTGACATTTGCAATGATTTTGCCTTTGTAGTCTGCTTGATCCATGACAGTGTAATGACGAAGCAGCTGAGAATAACGGAGGCGATTTCGAAAGCGTCGACGAATGTGGTCATGCGAATGTTCACATCTATGCAGGCAGCTGCGACGAAACTTTGCTTACAACGTCAGGACCACAGCCTCACGTGTCTGTCACTCCATGGCGGCCCTGGTCACTCCTTGGGAACAGGCAGAATGCATGCAAAAAATCTGAACAAACTCTCTATGCATTATAAGACCAAATATCACTGCGCTTGTAGTATACTCAATCACTGTTGCGATTGAGTATACTACTAGCGCCAACAACCGCTGTAATGTTGAATCAATGAAGTCACCAGCCTGCGAACACTCTTCTCGCAGATCACGTTCTCCAGGAGCACTGCAGATACGCTTGTAGCTATAGAGGGGACGACAGTGTCGCCTAAAAGAAGTAGGAACGTAAATCTCGCTAGCAAAACGTAGTTTCCCTCGGCATTCTGTGGACAGCAGGTTGCCTATACGCCTGTGTTGCAGACAGCACTGTAAAGCGCGTGTCTTGCACGAAGGACAACATATTTCGTGAAGTTTTACGTGCCCTGTGTACGCGTCTTAATTGCAACTCTGAACCTGCGTGAACTTCGGGAATATAATTGCCGCTTTCAGTTCTGTCATATGGGGTGATGCTGATGTACTCCTGACACCTGTGACAATGGAGGAACAAACGTTTAATTATGCCTTATATTCGCCACCCAATACCGTACACATGCGAAACATTTTACTTATCCAAATATGACCACGACGTAGACACAGTGTTCTTTGCTATTTTGAATCACTCTCAGAACGCATTTCCTTTTCATCTAAAAATATGCAAATGCCACGTAGCTGGAGCGAGCCAAGGTAATGTTGCTTGCCGTCGCTTCCAGATACTCAGATTATTTTTTTTTGCATTCCGCCTTATTACAAAATTAGTCTTAATTAATAAATCAACTAATCAAATATTATAATGGCATGAAAAGAGTCAGCGGGAAAATTGTAGAGCAACGTGAAAAACTCCCAATACAGCTTTCTGTTGTTCAATTACGTGCTGCATAAAAGAGTTTTTCCGATAGTGAAGGAAGCCCGCGAAGACACGCTAAGTGCCTCGAGCGGCCAGTCGCGCGGCAATTTGCCAATTTGCGAACGTCACCCGACTCCTGGCTGATGTCGCCAACCAATCAGGCTCCACTCTATATCCTCCTCCGCGTTGCTCTTGTTACCCTTGCCAGGTTATGGTGAGAGAATGCCGTCCATTAAACAATGCGAAGTGCAGAAAGTACACAGGAAAAGCTATCCCATTAAACGCTGATTTTTCCTACAGAGACCACATTTCCCTTCCATTCTCGATGTAGCGGTGCCTGGCTATCTGGGGTTTTCGTAGTAGCAAGTGCACGGTGTTGCGACCCGGGGTCGACGACGAGAGACAGAGTCTTGGAGCAGACGAAGATGAGACGAAAGCTTTATACAATATGTACAAATGTATACAGATATAGCAGGTAATAACTGGTAATAGCTGCCATTAGCTGGTGATAGCTGGTAAAAAGCGCATCAGACCGACGGGGCGGCCGGTGGCGACTCTCTCTTACAAAAGGCCGGTCCATCCCTTTTTGGTCTCATCGTCGGCAGGAACGAGGAAGGGGCGGAGAGCTGACGTCACCCGCGTCGCATTCTTTCCACGAGGGAAGACCTGGTGCTGCTTGAAATGACCCGCGTCTAATTGCTTCGTCGCGGCAAAGACTCGCGCGGGCAAGTCCACACTCGCGTTTTGCGGCACGCGGCAACGGCGCGTGGAGTGCCGCGTTGTCTCGTTCCATTCGATACTTCTCGTGACAACGCGCTCTCCGTTCTGCCGATTTCGTGTTCCATTGGAAGTGTCTGTGTTTCGTTGCGCCACTGCCGGCCACGCTTAGCCATGTCGGATACGGACGTGGAGCTACTGGTGACTGTGAACACTATAATACTTATTTGTTCTTTAACTTGTGCAACGTCGACGTGCCAGAAAGCGGACGAGAAGGTTTTGGGTGCGCCCTATATGGCGGTACAGTGAGAGCCAGGCGCACACTCTGCTTTCCCGCATGTGCCAGCGGTTGGCGCGCAGCTTCTTGTCTTTAAAATCGACGTTCGATTTGTCATAGAGGCACGCATATCCGCGAACGGTTTCCAAAAACGCCTCCATTGCGAGGCGAATTCTTCGTCGACGTCTCGGTGGCGGTGTGGGAAGGCTTAAAAAAAAAACAGCCCCCTTGACTGGAAATGGCCTCTGAGATTTTACGGCCTGCATGTCACTGTTCAATCTCTGAGCCCATAGATTATCATTCTTTGCTTATGCGACAGGTGACGCCACAACAGCGCGGGCTATTTGAGCTAGAGCTTACTAAGGTACGAGTCAGGACAAAAGGGAACAGAAGACGTAAACCCAAGAGCTGGTGGGATGAGAAGGTTAAGAAGGCCATAGAGAAACGTCAGGAAGCATCCAGGGAACACAGATATTCAAAGCAGAGGGGTGAACCAGAAGCTAATGTAGGCAGAAAATGGAATAACTTTTTAAACTGTAGAAGGGAAGCATCCGATTTGATCAATGAGAAGATCAGAAGAAAGGGGAGCCAATGGTTGTCAGAAGTAAACAAAAAGGATAGAAAAGCAACGAAGAAATTTTGGAAACATCTCAACTCCTTGAGTAATAAGACTAGCCTAGAGCAGAGGTTTATAGTTACAGCTCAAGCTGTTCGACTAGAGGGAGATGAGGCAATGGAACATATAAGAACAATGATGACAGAAAAATTTAAAGAACGAAACATAGCATGTGCTCAATCAGGTGAGGATGGACTAGTCAGTGCAGTGGCTCCACTGGCACAAAGCGAGTGGGAAAGGGCAGAGAAGAGGGTTCCTAGTAGCACGTCGACAGGTCCTGATGGCATCCCAATTATGTTGATAAAGACATTGGGCCCAAAATCTAAGAAAGCATTAAGAGAGGCAGTGAGCAAAATGATAATGGACGGTAAAGCCCCCGACGGGTGGAGACTGAGCAGGATGAGCATGATATATAAGGGAAAGGGGGACAAAGCCGACATAAACAACTACCGTCCCATAACAGTGACGTCAGTGGTTTACAGGGTGGTGATGCAGATTATAAAGGACAGACTGCAGGCATGGGTGGAGAGCGAGGAGGTGCTGGGGGAACTACAAAATGGGTTCCGGAAACAAAGAAGGTTAGAAGATAATCTGTTCTCATTGACACAGTGTAATGAAATAGCAGAAAAGGAACACAGGCCCCTATGGCTTGCATTTATGGATATCAAGGGAGCCTATGACAGTGTAATCCAAAAGGATTTGTGGGACATACTGGGCACTCTAGATGTGGAAGATGGAGTAAGAAATCTTTTTAAATATATCTATAAAAGTAACAAGGTGCTTATAAAATGGGAAAACAAGGTATCTGGGCCTATAGAGATGCAGCAGGGGCTTAGGCAGGGGTGCCCTTTGTCACCTCTGTTGTTCATGCTGTATTTACAAGGATTAGAGAAAAAATTAGAAAGGAGCGGACTTGGCTTCAACCTTTCCTATTTCAAGCAAGGAGAATGGATTAAACAGTCATTACCAGGACTGATGTATGCGGATGACATTGTACTTATGGCTGACAGCAAGGAAGACTTGCAGAGATTAATGGACATCTGTGGTAAAGAGGGAGATAGCTTAGGTTTGAAGTTTAGTAAAGAAAAATCGGCAGTCATGATTTTTAATGATAATCAGGGCAGCGAGCATAGGATACAGGAGGTTACGCTGGAGGTGGTGGATAAGTACAAATATCTTGGAGTGTGGATAAACAATGGGGCTGAGTGCCTAACGGAACATGAAAAAAAATGTGGTTGATCCCTCTTATATAGGAATCGGTATAGAACACGAAAGTGAAACGTGTCTTCACAGAAGTAGTGTAATGTTTATTGCACATTGATATATAATGTCTATTGGTGTTTTGTGGCTAAAGCGCCCTTAGGCGTTGATGCACCCACGCTGACGCCTGGTGGCACGTCTCCTCCATCACGACTACCAACGTCGATGACCATGAGCAACCGTCGTGCATATGGAAGCTGCACTACGCTGCACACGCTAGCACAACGCGAAAGACGAAGCACGTAACTGACACACTAATACAACGCGCAAGACAAAGCACGTAACTGAATCGTCACCGAGTCAAATCAGCGCGTACAGCGCGTCGTAATTGCAGCCTCCGCGATCAACTTCAGAAACATTTTCAGAGCTAATTGCGGAGGCCACGCTCCGCTGTGCTGAGTACGGTGAACGCCACCTAGGTGGCGTTGGTAGTGCTTCTTGATGCCAGCGTCCCTTCGAATGCTGGCATCGAGGCGTCGTAGTGCTGAGACCACCGAAGCGTTCACTGTCGGTGCGCGTTAGTGCCATAATGCAGTACTTCTCTTTTATTGCGATAGCAATTATATGGACACTCAAAAGCAGATTTCTGCCGTCGGCGTCGCCGTCGCCGTGAGGTTCCGTATGACGTCATTTGGAGAAGAAATCGTCGCCGGGCGCCGAACGCTGTATGTGCGACTGAAAGGGCGCGAGGGGCGCGTCTTTCACGGGGAGTGAACGCACGGCGGAGAACAAACGCGCGTTCTGCGCCGTGCTCGCTTAAGGGCTGCAGAAGTAGGCGTCTCTTTTCTCCTTTACAATCACCATATATGTAGAGCAAACGCACATTCTTCCGACGCGCGAGAAGCCGTGGGGGAGGGGGAGGGAGGGGAGGCGACGTTTAGCTGCGGCACCAAGTGCCTAGCGCCAACCTTTCCCTTTCCCTCAAGAACCACTTATCATCATCATCATCATGCCTATTTATATCACAGGCTCCGACAACAGTCACCAACGCCGCACGCATTTTGAGCGAACGCAGGCAAAACGCCGATGGCGTCGACAACAGTTCTGCGTGTTGCCGGTGCTGCTGCATGTCCAAATTTATACAGCTGATAAAGCTAATATCATTTACTCCGTATAGCTCTCTACAAGTTTGCTATCGCAATTGATGGTTCGCCTTTCAGGTGAAACTGCGACCACTTTTTTCTGCTCGTAGGCGGCGGCACCGCCCCGAGCAAGAGCGCGGGTACACGGAGGAGTGTTAGATATATAAGGCGCGTCTGTGTAGCTCTCTGCAAATGCGTTTGTGGCGCAATGGGTTAAACGCTCGGCGATCTATCGTCGCGGACCGAGAGGTCGTGGGTTCGATTTCCAAACTTTGCATGTTTGTGGAACTTTTTCTTCTGGTTTCTTTCTTTGTATTATGTTCTATGACGTATTTCCGTGACGGAAATACGTCAGTGAAGTCTTGGTGGACCCCGGCATAAAACACTTTCGTGTTAAAATATGTGACGGCTAAAGGTAGCAGAAATGCAGCTGTGATGAAAAATAGGGCACTGTGGAATTACAATAGGTACGAAGTGGTGAGAGGGATTTGGAAAGGGGTGATGGTCCCTAGTTTGACTTTCGGCAATGCGGTCCTGTGCATGAGATCAGAGGTTCGAGCAAGTTTGGAAGTTAAGCAGCGAGGGGTAGGCAGACTGGCTCTGGGAGCACACGGAAATACACCAAATCAGGGGGTACAGGGTGACATGGGATGGACGTCATTCGAGGGCAGGGAAGCCAGCAGCAAAATAGAATTACAGGAGCGATTGAGAGAAATGGCAGAAAAGCGGTGGGCAAGGAGAGTTTTCAGTTATTTGTACATGAGGAATGTTGATACAAAATGGAGAGAGAGAGAGAATAAACTTTAATAAAAAGAGCACGCGAGCGTAGGTAGCTCCCCCGCTCTGCAGTGGGTGGTCCCCTCAGTCCAGGAGTCCAGCGGCCTTTGCTGCCCTTCTCGCTCGGTTGACCAGGTTGAGCTGGTCCGTCGAGTCGGAGCTGGACAGCGCTGCCTCTCATTGCCGTGTGGTGGGGTGTGTTATGGGTGTTAGCTGTTGAATTTCCCGCGTTCTTCCTACAAGAAAGATGAGGAACAGCCGACAAAAACTCGAGACGCAGAGAAGCGTTTATTAGCGTCCGCCTCAGCCCAGAACGTCCAAGGACGCCGCCTTGTCCCTTCGAACGCGCTCACGCGCTCCCTGGTCCGATCCTTGTCCTCTTCTTTCTTGTAGGAAGAACGCGGGAAATTCAACAGTGTGTTTGCGCAAGCCCATACCATGTGGTAAAGTGTTGCACATTGATCACAGTGTGGGCATTTATAGGAATACAGCGCAGCATGTATGGCGTGTTAAAGACTCAAATGTGGATATGTGTTTGTTTGGAGTTTTCGCCATATTACGGCCTCCTCTCGCGTCAGAAAATTATGAGGTGGGGGTAGTGTTCTTCGTGAAAGGCGATAGTGTTGTAGGATGTGAGTGTAGGTTAATGGTATGGGCTCTGGTTGGAACTGCTCGGCGCGATCATCTCGCGGCTCCCGGTGTACATGCGCCCGGGCGTAGGCGTGTGCCTGCTGATTGCCGCGTAAGGACTCATGCCCCGGAGTCCACACGATTTGTATGCCTGGTGGCAGCTGGTGCGCTCCATTCAGAATGCGATGTGCAGCCCTGGAAATTTTGGCCCTGGAGTAATTTCTGCATGCCGTCTGAGAGTCCGTCAGAACTATGACGCAATCCCACTGCGGTCTCGTCGTGATGGCTAACGCTATCGCTAGTTCCTCTGCCTCCGCAGCGCTCACTCTGGAAACCGACGATGCATTTATTTCGGTCCCGTGATTGTCGACTACGCTGGTGACGAATGCGGTGCTTCTTGCGGTGCTGGCCGCGTCTAGGTACAAGACATCGGGGTGATTTCCATACTTTCTCGCGAGCGCCTGCGTTCGGGCTTGTCTCCGTCCGATGTAGAAGTTTGGGTGCATGTTCCTGGGAATCGGTGAGACGTACATAGTTTCTTGTATTTGTGTTGGGATTTTGGTCAGTGCGATCCAAGACGTTCCAAGACGCAGCGTCCCGCTATTGTGCGTAGTAGTCTTTCCTTCTGGCTTACCAGGTGGGCCTCTATGATTTCCCGTGCGTTGTTGTACACCCCTGTCTCCTCGAGGCGAAAAGTAGCCGTTCCGGGTGGGAGTCCGAGCGCATGCTTATAGGCCTTGCGTATCAGCCGGTCGAGTACCTCCACTTCCGCGTTCATTAAATTTAAATATGGTTCCGAGTACGCAATGCGGCTCACAATCAGAGCCTGCACTAATCGAATAAGGTCCTGTTCCTTGAGTCCCCTCTTCCTGCTAGTAATTCGTTGAACCATGCGCACGATCTGCGTGGTCGTGTATTGTAGCTTCTGTATGGCGTATCCTCCGCCCCCGTCCTTTTGTAAGTGTAAGCCGAGGATCCGAAGTCTGTCTATCTTGGTAATCTCTCTAGGACCTATTCGCAGGTGGATGGTTGGTGCCGGGGCTGTTGATCGTCCTCGTGAGCGCTTCTCGATTATGAGGAGCTCCGACTTCTCCGGCGCGCATTGCAGTCTGCATGTCTCCGCATAACTTGCTACGACGTCTACTGCCTCCTGTAATGCCTCTTGTTCTCCTATGGACCCTCCGACCGTCCATATCGTGATGTCGTCTGCATACAAGGCATGTCTGATCCCCGGTATTTTCTCGAGTTGGGCTGGGAGTTTCATCATGGCCACATTGAAAAGTGTCGGTGACAGCACTGCTCCTTGTGGCGTTCCTCTGTTAGGTGTGTCTATTCGCTGTGACCTCACATTTCCCAGCCCTATTGTGGCTGTGCGATCAGTGAGAAAAGCCTTCACGTAGCTGTACGTTCTTCGGCCGCAATTCGTGTCACTGAGATTGGATAGTATGGCTTCGTGCCCCACGTTGTCAAAGGCTCCCTTTAGGTGTAGTGCGAGAATTGATTTTGGGCAGCACGGCGTTGCTGCAGTCAGTACTTCCTCTTTGAGCTGCAGAAGCACGTCTTGCGTTGACAAGTTGGGCCGAAAACCAAACATCGTGTTTGGCATCAGTTGACGTTCTTCGAGATGCGTCTGTAGCCTGACTAAGATAACACGTTCCATCAATTTACCGAGGCAAGACGTAAGCGAAATGGGTCTTAGGTTCTCCAGGCAGGGCGTTTTTCCTGGCTTTGATATCAGTGTAATCTCCGCATGCTTGAATTCCGGGGGTAAGGTCCCTCTGCTCCAATGTGCATTTAACAGTTCCAGTATTGCCTGCACGGTTGAATCGTCCAGGTTACGTAGCAACTTGTTGGTGATTCCGTCCTTGCCAGGAGTGGTGTTTCGAGTGAGTCTTGCGATCGCTCGTGTCAGCTCGGAACACGTTATGTGCCGGTCGAGCTCGCTGTTTTCCAGTCCGGCGTAGTCAGCCGCTGGCTTTGCACCAAGTATCGGCTGGCCAATATATCTGCTTTGTATAAGGCACACAATAGCTGATCGTCTGTGCCTCCGAAGTTGTGTAGTACTCGGCTCATCGTGTGCTTGCTTTCTCTCTTGCTCTGGGTCGGATCTAGGAGATGTCTGAGTATGGTCCACGTCTTCGCAGTGCCCAGCGTTCCTTGGAGGGAGTTACACAACTG
>NC_051161.1:112437060-112501120 GCF_013339745.2 Dermacentor silvarum
GCGGCATCCCCATTATGCTACTTCTGCAACGAACCAAATCCTCGATCACTTTTTATTATCGTGTCGGCGCTTTTCTAATCATCGACAACGATGTTTGGAATCCCACTCCCCAATCTAGGACTGCCTTTAAGCATTCCAGTTTACTCTCACTTGGGAGCCACGGTGTTAGGATATATGGCCACCAGAATGTTTGCCGAGCAATTTATAATTTTCTTTGTGACGCAAAAAGATTGCCTTATTAATATTCCCATCTTTTCATGATTTATTTATTTATTCTTCAATGACTTATAGATTTAGCAATTCAAAAAGTAATGTCACAAAATCACAATTATATTAGAAAAATATTATTATTCAAATTTACGTCTATCCTTTACTGTATTTAATTAATTATTAAAGTCGTATAATACTCCTATCTAGGTAGGCTGACTACTTAGTATAGACTACTTAATTCTTTTATTATCGGTTCGTTTCACATCTTCAATTATTTATTTATTTTTCTTTAATTTTTGTTACTTATTTATTTCTAAACTAATTTATTTTAAATTTCTATCATAATACCACCCGGTTCGTGCCTATCCCCCAGAGTGGGTTGTGTCATTGATTGAGGCATCATCATCATCATCATCATCTACACCAGGCTGAGGATGCCCGACTCCACCGCAAAGGTGTAGAGCGTTCTCAGTACGCTACTGGATTTCATAGCTAGCCACGTAGCCTCGATGCTTCCATCGGAGGGCCTCGAACTTCGGCCAGTCCCACAACAGGTGCCGGACTGTTGGTGCAGCCGTCGTTTTGCACGTACACGCAGGGCAACCATTCTGTACAGGAGGCAAGTGAGCCACAGCGTCTACCGATTATGCGCACGCAGTGCGCCAGTACGTCCTCCGGAGTTAGTGGTTGCTACGTCACTGTGGCGGTCGGAAGCTAAGATCTCGCTCGCAGCGGCGTACGCCGCTTCGTTGCCCACAGTGACCACCACAGTGGCCGGGGACCCTAGCCACGCACGTATCAATACCGTGAGCCGTTCGCTGATGTCGGCTGGTCTCTGCAATTATTGTGTCAATGGCGTCGTTGAGAGGCGCACGCAATACGCGCACCACCACCCGTCCGTCCGTTGAACACGTTGACGCACATTGAACTGCGTGGTGACGTCCGGGGGTGTCTCAAGGGCACAAGTCAGGGCGTCGAGGATCGATAGTAGTTTAGCCGTCAAGACGTCCGGAGGTCCTTGGTCGCCAAAGTCGTATTCCTGGACGCGCGTCAATTGCAAATCAATGCGGTGAATCCCAACTTCTGTTCGTTTGCCGTCGGGCGTGGTGTGGAAGGCAGCGTCCCGCGTAAATCTGAGCAGCTTCAGCGCAAGCAAGGCTCTCCACGTGTCGGTTCACGTAATTCTGTCTGCGTTCAGGGTGGCCACGGGGATCTATGCGTCTCGATAGAGGTCGCGAGTTCGACCAGCTGCGGGCGCATTTGCGACGGCGGCGTCAGTGGTGCACTTTCTAGCTGCGGGTCCGTTGTCTCTCGAAGAGCGCGCAGGAGTGCCCGACCATGATACGTTGACTGACGACGAAGCTCGTCTAAGCAGCGGGCGATGCTCTATTATGTGCTCTAGCGGTGGGAGTTGCGCATAACAGCGCAGGTCATCCAGCCGGGTGTGACGCGGTATTACCGTTATAACGCGGAAAGCCTTGTTGTTCAAGACGTCCAGGTTCTTGACGTGCTGCTTCGTCAGCCTGTAGGCAAGAGCTTCATGCGTAGCGCGACATACGAGCGTTGCAAGTACTAGTTGACGTGCGGTCATGGTTCCGACGCCTCCGAGACACCCCGATATTCGGCAGCTACGCCCAATCTGCAGGTTGATGCAAGTGTCGGGCCGACCGCCTGCTTCGGGTGCGAATTGAAGAGAACGTACAGTGTTGGCAATATATCGTAGAGTAACTCAGGCTATGTTTTGTTTTCACCATAACCAATTATTTAATTGCATTTATTTAAGCAAATTTTATTGCTATAGCAATTATATGGACACTCCAGGCGCATTTCTGCCGTCGCCGTGAGGTTCCGTATAAAGTCCAATGGCCATAACACCGTCCCCGCGCTCCATACGCTGTGTGTGCGAGTGAAAGCGTGCGAGGGGAGCCGACGATCGCGGCTCAATTTCGTGCGCGCGGGAGGGAGGAAAGTGCGCAGGAAGTGCGCCGTCTTCCGTCGCGCGCGAGGCACCGGGTGCAGGGGAGAGAGGGGGTGGGGGGCGTTCTACTCCAGGTGCAACTGCGTATGTGGCGGCTGCGCGCGGTCGCGCGGCAGTATCTTGAGAGTAATCTGCGTTGGGGGCAGTGTCTAGCTATAGGTGCGTCGGCGGCTCGTACATTTGTGCGTGCTGTGTGTTCTCGGTACTCAGCTTGCGTTGAAGCGATTGACAGCACGAAGGTCACTTCGCTCGCTGCTGCTGCCGCACTTCCTCACGCCAGCGTTTTGGCATCGAGTGTCCGCGGTCATCCAGTGTGATGTGTTCATGTTTGCTGTGCGCGCTGACGCCGTGCTTGTTAATCAAGCGAATGTTGACAAGTTGATGCGGCCGATAACAGTACTATATTTACTTCGTAAGGCTCTCTGCTAATTTGCTATCGCAATCGACGCTTCACCTTTCGAGCGAAACTGCGGCTTTTTTTTAATTAATGGCTCAAGACCGTGAGTGTGATACGCAAAGTTGTAGAGCTCGTTCAGAAACCACCTAATAAATTGTTTTCTACGCCATATGTCTCACGTAGTTTTTTTTTCGCGTGCCAAAGAAAGCTCGCGAAATACGACAAAAACAACGTGATGGGGCGCTTGCGTACCGCGCTATCGTGCTGCGCTCAAGCGTGCAATGTGTGAACATGCAAGTGGCCACGGCACGCTGGGTTTAGGCACCTGGGCCTCCAGCTCTTGTCACCTAACGGCGCAAATACATGCTACTGGTCGAGCGCTGCCCGATAAAGCCACAGTCGGGCTGCGGCCCTGTTTATATGGAAAAGCTCCCTATAAGCATTTTTGCAAATTTTCAACGAAACCAAGGCTTTGGCTCGCTGCAGCTATAAAAAAAAGCACGTGAAATCTTGGAAGCGTATTTTATGCAAAAAAAAAATGACGCGGGAAACCCCGTTAGCACACCTTCTGTGGCGTTTGGGAGAAACAAATTTGAAATTCAAAGAAGAATGTTAGATCGAGCCATACTTGTCGTGGTAAATCAGATGTGCGTAGATTAGCTTCATTTCCGTCTTTCATTTCGTGTTTCATGTTCATTTCAGTCAGCCTGTAGTGCGCGTATTTGGCGCGCGCTAGCGAATAAGAAATAGTAAATAGAACGGTGTTAACTTGACCAATTATACATTTATTTTGCATATATATCGTATCAACTGAGCCTGAACACCGTCGAAACCGGTTTTCTTGTTTTTGTTTTTGCCACACGACAGCTTTTTTTGTTGTTTTTACACTATGACATGGCAACGTCACCATTTTTTAAAAACTTTTTTAAGGCTACCAATAATCTACTATTACACTATTATCACATTTACCAATCAGCTATTCTATCATTTTCTTTACACTCCGCTATCCCAAAACAGGCTTCTTTGCACGCACACCAGTAATGCGGAAAAGTAAGCTTTCAAAGGGGCATGACGATTATCTATCCCTTTATTTCTCTTATTTCCCTTTTTTTCCTTTCCCCTTCTTTCCTTATAGATTCTAAAGCTAACAATCATCTACATTTACACTATTATAACGATTAAATGACTTGACTTCGCCAATTATGCCCTTATTTTGCAGATAAATTAAGGGTGTGACAATTTTTTTTGCGTTACGGCCAGGTTTTGCTGGGGTACTCGCCAAAGAACGCTTACGCATTGAAAGTGTGTTTTCTTTTTTTCGCTCTACCGTCGCCGCAGACAACGCGCATTTCTGATCAGTCTCAACGTCTTACACTGATGCTAAGTGGCCCGCAAGTAGGCGAGTAAACTCGGTATGCGAACAGCTGCTTATGTGTCCCTAATGTCCCATATTGTCACGCGCACAATGTTTTTTTGTTTTTGCCGATTACCATTTTGCACCGGATTGCCACTGTTATCGAACTATCGCTGGGCGCCACATACTAGTAGGTACATGAAATTTATTTAACGTTGTACGGTACATCCCCGTACAGCTTTAATGTTGTACGGTATCCCCGTATACAGGAATATATATGGCGCATGATACATGTATGGATAGCGGACGTGCTTGACCCTTCAGATAAGAGTCGGCGACCGACGACTGTGATTGCCGCTATCATTGTGCTGTGAGCGTTGATTAATTGTTTTCTGCGCTCGATATAGTTCGCTCCATAGAGTTAGATGCTGAACTCAAAGTTTTGGTAGTGTTTGATTCTTCGTCGTTGAATTGAATTCTGGGGTTTTACGTGCCAGAACCACATTTTGATTATGAGACACGCCGCAGTGGGTGTGTCCGGAATAATTTTGACCACAAGGGGATCTTTAACGTGCCCCCCAATGCGCAGGACACGGGCGTTCTTGTATTTCGCCCCCATCGAAATGAGGCCGCCGCGGCCGGGATTCGATCCCGCGACCTCGTGCTTAGCAGCGCGACACCATAGCCGCTAAGCCACCGCGGCGGGTATTCTTCATCGTCCCCACAACGTGACAATATATGGGCTATCCATAATTATGTACGTGTAAATATTCGAAATAGAGGATACGAATGAAACAGTCCTTGCTATTTCAATCTTATTCTATTTGGGAATTCATTGTTCGAGATTGTCAAATATTCATTCCTGTTCTAACATAAGGCATGAAAGCACTTACTCCAGCCTCGGGGGAGATATGCCGATGCGAGGAAAGATTGTACCGAATGATTTTACCGCACATGTAGGAGCCGCGGTGGCTTTACATACAGGCACCGGATCCTGAGCGAACGCATTGGGCTGATTACGCGTACACTCAATAATTTCCAGTCATTCAGGAGAAATGTCAGGTTTTCAGGCAGCCTGTTAACTGTTTCTCTGTTTGTTGTCAATTTGTAGTCTCTATTTAGGCAAAGCAATCTATTGTTTGGCCCCATCTCAGGCATGTTTGCATCCCTTCAAAAGAATGTGCGGCGCTGTATATAGTGTCACCTTCGCTTGTTCAAAGAACACGTTCTACGTGCACATAGTGGGCGCTGTTCCCGTGTTTAATTACTGTGATCCTGATGATGTACCATCTAAGTGAAAGCAGTTATTTCTTCTTTGAAAGCCCCCTAGTTGACCGAACGTCTAATTGGTGACAGCATTACAGACATGCATGTATAAAATAATATAAATAAGCCTCCTTTTTATTACCGAATGGACTCCATGCGAACTTTAGATTCACTTTGTTTGAAAACTATACAATGTTCGACATTCGGTTAGATAGTCAGATGTAGTGCTTTCTCTAATATTTTTTTTTCGGATTCGCCAACTTTAGAATAGCTTTATTATAAACACATGCTTCATAATGTGGAGTCTATAGTAACAGAAACTTGCTAACACTGTGATTGCTCAGATGCGACCATTGGTTTATATAATAGTGGGAAAATGCGCTGTTCACTGTTCGAAAAGTAATCGTTATTAGATTCGCTTACGGTACTATTCCGTTCGTTTTCCACTCAGTCTCAAAATTTACTATTCACGCACGTTTACATTCAGCGCTTCCTCGGATCTTTATAGATGACAGCTAATTGTAGCTTCACAAGGTTTAAAGTCAGCGAATGACCTCTGTTCCTGTCGACGCGATATGCAGTGCGGAGCGGCAAGTATTTTCCAGAGTACTTGACAGTCTGTACAGTCGTCCACCACCAAAGTACAATGTTCTGCAGGTCAGTGCTCACAAAGGACGTCCACACAGAAGGCCAGGCGAGTTGCTTCTGTCCCTGAAGTGAGGACCACAAGGCGGACTATCAGAATACCATGTGCTAATTCTGGATTGTTACCGAGTTTTATGCTATTTCTAATTATCACCAAACCACCAGGTTACTCACAACGCCGCGCAGAGTATACTCAACCGGAACTACCGCTTGTTGCACGCGACAAACGTATAGAAGGCGAGGCAGGAACCGAGGAGGTGTGCTGTACACTGCATCAGAAACTCACATGCCAGCATACGTGCATATACACCGACGGGGTCAGGGACGTGCTATGGAAATCCGGTTAATATCAATTGAGGTTAGATTTCTTGACGGAAGGTTAAAACTGCGCGGAAAAAACGAGGACAGGCGGAAGGAACACACACCACGAACGCAGACTGCCAACGGTGTTTCTTCCGCTAGTCCTCATTTTTTGTTTTCGCGCAGTTTTAACCTTCCGTCAAGCATGAACCAACTCACCTGAACGTTCTACTAAAATTAGATTTCTTATATCCGGTTATATCGACCTATATAGGCTTATTTGTTGTTGTTCTTCATCGTAATATTAGCGCGCCACGTTATGTTACTTTTCTTTGCCTCTGTTTTACAGTGAACCCGCGGGTCAGCGAACAGATACCGGCCCAGGACACCATCACTATTTCGCTCGGGAGAGAGAGAGAGAGAGAGAAAGAGAGAGAGAGGAGAGAGAGCTATGAATACAAGGAAAGGCAGGGAGGTCAGAGGAGTACCGAAAAAAAAAAAACTGTTTGGGCTTTGCACGCAAAACTAATGCTTCAACTCATTTATTGTACCTAACTGCTGGTGTTGGTCGCAACCATTATCGTTAACATACCGTACCTTTGTGAAATATCCCTCCGTCAATAACACTGACGAGACAAAAGAAAATGATTCCGCACTGCAATTGGACCAATTGTAGCAAGATATCATCACCAGCTTTGCTACTGCCGGCCACGGCACCGATATAACCTGGTAAGCCATAAACGGCAAGAAGTTTGCACGTGCACCTCGTGCGCGCCCGTATTACATACGCTTTGTGTGCGGTCAGTGCAAGACAATCAATGCAAGTAGTGCTGAAACGTCTTCGGAATGGCGGGACAAGCCAGTGACGTCGCGCGTCACTGAAATCAATCGCCGAAACCCGTGACGTAACGTTGTTTAGAAATAGGACCTACGTCGATGGCTACATCGATAGGTGCTGCCACTTTCTGATACGGTCGCTTGCACAAACTTCAAAATTAAATTGGAAAGTTCTTCAAAGCTGTATTTGCTATTGATGCATTACAGATAATATCTGTGAGCTTGCAGCAATGTAATCTGCCAGTTATTTCAAGTTAGAAATTTTGTGTCAGTACCGCTTACTCTGCGCTAGGAAAGGGAAACCGTGGGAGGATAAAAGGTAAAGTAAGAGAGAAAGTACGCCATATATGGGCTAGTGCAACACGCGCGAAAGAAATTGTGCTGAAGTGTTGTAATCGTTCGCACGGGTTGCAGCTGCCGAATGAAGTGCACCGAATTCTGTGTTGAGTCGCTTTTGTGTTGCCTATCTTCTGGACACAAACGGATGTTAGCTTGTGGAGCACTCCTGCATGTACTCGAGAGATGCCAACGTGCACTCAGTGTATCGAGCACATGAATAGCAATTCGAGTCGACGTAAAGTGCTGGTTGCCTAAAGGCACATGGATAACGTCCATTTAAAATATAACGCGCAATATCGTTAAAAACTGCTTACGAAACATTCGTTCGTCAATGTCTGATCTGTGTACGGAGCGACAACTACAACAACAAGAATTTGAAGAAAAAACTAGGAAAAAAAAACACGATTGCTTGTCGCGCTCTGGCAGTTTTCGAAAAATCAGAATTTCTATAGTTCGATCAAATAAAACCAATTCCTACAGCATTTGTTGCAATGAGGAATTCACTTGTGATTACAGGAAAGAAATATATCTCTTGAAAACAGCTATATACAAACAGTGATTCGAAAATTGGACTAATTACAAATTATTTTACCTATTTTTAAACGCACCTTGCTCAGCAAAAGGCGAATATTACTGTAAGCATTTTGATTTCCTGTCAAAACATTAAAACAAGCTTGCGCTGCGTAGTTTTCTTCGCAGTGGAAAAGCGTTTTTGCGACCAACTGACTGTTTAACTCTTTGGTTTTACCTTGTGAAGAAATAAATGAGCCATTCAAGAAATTTGCGAAGGCTTCAGAAATTATATTTTCTTTTCGTCTGTCAATAATAAAGTTTATTATATCATCTTGTTTTCCAACTAGTTCCGTGCTACGAGTTCTGTCGGATGATTTTATAAATATTTCTACGTATATAGAATTGGTCCAGGTTGTGAGACGACTGTCAGCTTATGTTTTCAGTCCATGAAGTGTAGCATCTGTTAGGTTAAACGTTTTATTTAAGAATTTTCCTGATGACTTATACGCATAATTCAAATTCCCCAAAAATGATGCACAATTGATAACGTTTTATCAAAACTCACATTTGGTTAAGTTATTTGAAAGTATGATGTACGCCCGCCTTATGAAATTTGTACAGGACAAACACTTGCTTAGTCCCTGCCAAAACGGATTCAGACCAAGATGTTGTATCTAGATCTTGAAAGCAGAACAAATTTCACCCGGTGCCAGAAACAGGCCGCTGCTCTCGTGACACTAGACATTTCCCATGGTATACGCTATACTAGAGCGGAAAATTTTATTGAATAGATTACAAGATTCTCAGTTTTTAAGTTTTCTTGTTGCAAGGCTACGTTAATTTTTTTAATGGAACAACATTTTACTCTTATTTAGGAGTCTTTTCTTTGAACCTGCCTGCTCAGTTAAACTTAATTGGATTCTTATGGGTGCCTGACATGAGCTTTTTGTGGAACGAAATGGCTGATATTCTGGCAAGAGCGGTCTTCAATGGTCCTGTTCTATTGATAGTTACCGCGTCAAACTATATATACTTAACTGTAGGTTCAGAAGGCGTGCAATCACACTACAGCTTTAGAACCCTGGTATAAGTATACACTCTTAAAGAAATTGCACCCTTTGGGGCTAATCTTGTCCAACATCCATAATCTTCATCTGCTTTGCTTGTGTTTCCTTTCTTGAAAAATCTGCGCTCGCAACTTTCACTTTTTTTTTTTTGCCAGCATAGTTAGAACATCGGGTTGCTGGGTCTGGGAGACCGAGGTTCAATTCCACCATCGGGCAAAATTTGTTTTTTTTTTTTTAAGTATGCGCTATTTGGCAAGACAGCAGTAACAACCACGGTCAGAAACGTCCGGCAGGGTTGGCAAAGGAAGATTCACTTTCAATTCGCTATTAATTTTTATGACCTGGAACAACAATGCCCTCCACCAATCCCCCGACATCATCTCCTCGCTAGTGCGTGACACGGTGAGCTGTCTCGTCTTCAATTTTCTTCAACATTATTCGTATTCTACGGGGCAACTTATTTTTAAAGACAATTTCGTTCTTGGTAAATTTACACCCCTCCCCCACCCCCTCCTTTTACGTGTTGGATATGTTTATAAAAAAGTTGCAGTGGCTTAGCTCGGCTATGCCAGGATATACGTAGCGTTAGCAAAGGTTCAGCTGATTATTCTTAGCTTTCCTGGTTGTCTCCTATGCTCAACCGCTAATTGCCAGGCAACTACTTCGGGATCCGATGAGTCAAGCTTCCCCGTTCTTCTGCGCTGTTGAGCAGCATTTGCGCTCTCCTTCTCCATGGCTATACCACACTGGCAAACGCCAGTCAGAAGCGCAGCGGCTCCAGCGCAGTGTCAGACGGCGACTGCACAGCGAGCGCGCGCCGGCGCCAGTGCGTCTACCACGGCTACGACGTCACTCCTCTGGAATGCGCAGACCGGCGGCGGTGAGTCGCGCGCGGCGGCGGCGGCGGAATGCGCGAGAGGTGCCGGCTCCGGTGGCTCCGGTGCGCAAGCCGTGTGACATCACTGATCCTTGCGCATGCGCAGCACGACTCTTGATGTGCCGCGCGAAACGGGCTTGGCTAGGCCAGTGTAGCTAACGCTACAATAGCCTCTTTCGTGGCCCTATCACGAAGATGGATCTCTAGTGGCGGAGCTCCCGGTAGTATCCGTACAGGTTGGATGGATGGATGGATGGATGGATGGATGAGGCTGAACCCTTTAAATCGGGCGGTGGCATACGCCACCTAGCCATGACCATTAACATAATTTGTACATAACAGGTGGTACCCCGGTGCGGTACTACCGTGCGGTACCAGTGATAACTGTATCAATGGTACCACCATGCAGTACCACCGCATTGCGGTGGTAACGTCATTCGGTGGTACCTTTGGTATCGGCGGAGGTGAGGGGAGAGTTCTGGCTTTCTTCCCTCGCGACAGCAAGCGTTTTGAGACTCTTTCGTTTACGGCGCTGCACATCTGCATATAATAAATTATATGTTTGATCGCCCACAATTCGCTCAAGAAGAGATTGCCTTTCATCGACGTCAACTAGAGGTTGTGTCACCTTCCATCTTTTTTTTTTCTGTTTGAGAAATCATGGGTTTTCATAGGGCATCGCAATGTAGTCTCTGTGAGTCATGAACAGTTGCTAAAGGTGAAACAGTTTTTTTTTTAAGGTAACTGCAGGAGCTGTATAATGAAGTTGGCTCCAAATGACGGTGCATGCTTCATAGTTTGCACAGGATTTGAAGGAGCATGTGTACATTGAAGCAGCAACATCCGGTGCTATTTTACACTTTGTCAATGCAGCGGTTTACAGTTTAAGTTATGGAGATACTACATAACCGAAGCGTATGCTACAAGAAGGAGCCTTTATTCTTCGTCCTCCTACCTAGCGATTCTGGCTCTTCCTGAGTACGTATGGTGTATGACGACGGCGTGTTAGCTGTTGCTGAAACAATGGTATATAGTATTTAGCTTCGCGCCTATCTGATATGCGCAAGAACTTTTTTTTTCTCCCACGGAGAACGGAGAATAGGGGCCGTATGTTTCTGTGATATCGTGGAAGTGAAGCAGTCTCCTTGGTATAAATCAGTATACGTATCTTGAGAATATTTAAAATCGTAGTAATATTGCTTAAGAAGGTATGCAACAAACTAAACTGGTAACAGGGCTGTACTTTATATTGAGAAAGATGTGGGAGTTTATTCACGCGAAACAAGTTCCCACAATGGAAAAAAATATCCTATCCTATGTCCTTGTCTCTTGCTTCGCTCTTGGGGAGTCGCTGTTGCTAATTGCGCAATTGTGGTGTTATACCATGGAAGCAAGTTGAAATTCGAAAACAAGCGTGCCCGTCGCACATTCATATGAAAATTGCGCGGGCTTATGGCGCTTCCTACGACTTGAACATAAAGCCTAATACATTTAGCTCCTGCTTTCATCTGCCCCACAAACGTTTCATTGAAGGCTTTGTTAAGCAACTCGCTATTGGATTCATTGCTTTCAACCGGCTGCGCAAATTTTTGCTGCATCGTACCTGACGTTCGTGTCTTTGAGACAATAGGCGCACGCAGAAACATAATAAGTGGGCGCCATTATTTCATGTACCGATCGAGCTACGCCTTCGCCGAGCATCTGAAATGAAATGAATGGACGGGCAAGAGGGATGAAATTGTCGTACAATGGCACGCAGCACCAACAGCGAGGCTGATTTCAATTAAGCTACCTGTTTCGTTTGAACTTCACTTCTGACGTAATTCTCAGAATTCGAAGTGTTCGGCACGTGTGCGATGATTCTCTCAGCTGTCTCTGGTGCCTCGGCTCAGCGAGTTGCCTCGGTAAAGGGATAGCGAACGAGGATTTAGTGGAACGTGTGAAGTTTGCCTTTTGACAAGCGCCTGTCGTGGACTTGTAACTTAGTAATGTGTTCCTCTGATGTGTATATAGAACCACGGTGACTGTAAAATTGTAAAACATATTGAAATAGCTGGTACGTTATTGGCAAAAGTTTGCACGAAATAACAGAGCGTAGCCGATAATCTAGGTTTCAAGGTAGCACTGCATGGCGTGAAAGCAGCTCAAAGTGCGCTCGTAACACCACGATTCCTATAGAAAAGTACTTCATATCGAATGCGCTTATTCCACACGTATTGTACGTGCACACCTCTTTGTTGAAAAAGCATTATCTATCTATTTAGTCCGTAACGCTCCTCGGAAAGCTAATTTCAGTGAAGTACTCGTTGAATTTTTCTTGCTTACAAAGATAAACAAGTAAATATTTACACATATTGGATTACAATTTCGCGCAGGTGATTTGTTTTTTTTTCTTCTTCTTTCAACTGGAGTCTTAGTTTCTGGCGTCATTGAATCTTTGTTTTTCACATATTTCCCGTGTTATGTTCCCAATAAGCAAACACAAACCGAAGTATATTTTCACTGGTTAACAAGCATGCCAACTGAAGTGTAATATTAACGGCGGAGTTTTCTAATTCCGTTCTTTCACCTGCAATTGTCTTGAAATTTCTAACATGCGCGGCTCATTGTCAGTGCTTGTACTTTTTCTCTTGGTGATGACGTACAGTACATCTGGAATTTATCGTACCATTTCGCTCGGCCACCCGGACAACAGCTCCACGCCGTTTGAATACTGGATTGATGTTCATGTCGATTTGGTCTTTGTTACCTGCTCGATCAATGGCAGAGCTATGGCGAAGCAGCTGAGAATGACGGAGGTGTTTGCGAAAGCAGCGACATTCTGGCCGTGCAAATGCTCACAGCTGCGCCAGCTGCTGAGACAAAACGTTGCTTACAACGTAAGGTCCGCAGTTTTTGCATTGGCCGCTCCTTGGGAACAGGCAGAGTGCGCACAAGACACTCTGAACAATCCACTTATCCGTGGCATGACGGATTGGATCACCCTTCCAAATACCTATTACCAGCGTAATTTGACAATCGCCGTTGTGCCAAATCAAGTGTCCCGAGTCTGCAAGCGCACGTCTCACAGATCGCGCTCTCCTGAAGCACGGCTGACATGTTTGTCTTTAGAAAGGGTGACGGTGTCGACTGAAAGAAGTTGGAGCGTAAAGCTCGCTAGCAAAACTTGGTTTCCCTCGGCATTCAGCGGGCAGCAGGTTGTCTTCGCCTGTGTTGCAGACATCACTCTAAGGCGCGTGTCTTGTACGAAGGACAACGTATTTCGCGAAGTTTTAAGTACCCTGGAAGTCTTAAATGCAACTCTGCGGTTCAAGATTTCCGGGAGTAGAATTGCCGCTTTGCGTTCCGTCGTTTGGGGTGATGCTGATATACTCCTGACACCCGTGAAAATGGAGGAACAGACTTTCGAATATGCCCTATATCCGCACCCACTACAGTACACGTACGAAACGTTCTACTTGTCGAAATATGGCCAGGAGATGGAGACAGTGTTCTTTGCTGTTCTAAATCAGTCTCAGGGCGCCTTTCTTTTTCTCCTTATCACGATGCTTGGCGTGTGGGCAGCGCTTAGCCTCGGTGACTGCGTGCACTTCGGTGCCGTCCGCACAGAGTCTATGCTAGACGCCGCAATGTTCCTGGTTGCTTCTTTTCTCGCCACCTCCACGCCCGTAGACACTCAAGTGAGAGGATACACGTTCAACGTGCACAGCGCGAGGCGTACGGCGATCTTAAGCGCCTGGATGCTGGGTATTCTGCCCTTGAGTGCTTTTTACCGGAGCGAACTAACTTCTCGCCTAAGTGTACAGGTCCCACCAGACCATGTCGACACACTCGAAGAACTGGAAGCTGCCCTGGATAAAAACGAGATCAAACCTTGCATTGTGAGGGACGGTTGCTTGCACGCACTTGTTGAAGGTCAGTTTTCACACGGGAACCGCTCATTGGACTTGAAGTTAAAGGAAGCATTCAACCGCCGACCTTACGGTAGTCGTCGTGTTTTCGACTATCAACGCGAGTGTCTCGAATGTGCGGGGAGACGTGGTTTCGCCTGCTTTCTGTGCGGTCTCAGCTACTGTGATTTAAGGGAGACAAGACGCAACTACGTGCAGTCGAAAGACTCACTCAACATTGCCCTTGTCACTACTCCTGTGAGAAAGGGATATCGTCTCGCTCAACCTTATCGCCAGTTCCTGCAGAGATTGTTTGAGACAGCACTTCGCCCTTTCTCTCACAAGGGCCAGTATTGCCTCGACGCTAATTCACGACCAAGCCATTTTGACAACATTGACATCAAAGAAGAAATTTCGCAAGTGTTTGGACTATCGGCATTTTTCACCATTTTCTTGTCCTTGATGTGCGTGGCATTTATTGTATTTTGTTTTGAACTCACGTTGGGTTGTCATCTTGCCAGTGCTTAGTATATCGCTTTTTACAATAGAGTGTACTCGTTTGCAGAATACACGTCAGCTGTTATTTTTTTTACATTTTGTTGTTATTTAGCATAGGTGCTCACTATCTGAGGGCGACAGCAAACATCTCGTATTTATGTAAGTTGGCGTTGCGCTGAATACATCTCTTCTCATATTAATCATACGTTTTCGTGCACCAAGATTGGCAGAATTGTTATAGTCGATTAGTGAGTTATCAAAGAATGTTCCATGCAGTCAAGAAATCGCTACCACAATTAAAAAAAAAGTTTGTTCTTATGAGCGACTAGCAAAACATTTTGGCAAACTTAGAAAATTGTCTCGCCTTAAGTACAATAGATACGTTGCGTAGCAAAATGGTTGCGTAGCAATGGATTGCTGGCAGCTAAATGGTTGTCATACAATAAGGCATAGTGTACATTATTGTATCGTACATTTACAGGTTTCGAATGTTCTACGTACAGGGCGCGGCATGTATTTCAGAACATATATGGTCTTCATGCCATATATGCTTGTGAAATGTGTAGGCATTCAGACGGTTGAATGTTGGATGTTGAAGTGTTGGAAATGGTTGCAAAGCGTTAGATTGAGCAAGCCACCCAGGGACGACCATACACGTCCCACCACGACAGTGCGCTGTCATACGTGGCTTTACACACGCGACAATAGCTGTCTGAATATGTTCACGAATACGCCACTCCCCAAAATGCAGCACCGAAACTCTTTATTTGGTGCGACAAGGGGATATGGGGCTCTGTTGAATGGGAGCGGAACGAGCAACCTCACAGCACCCTAAATTCTTGAAGCCAGACAGTGTATGAACGATAACCAACATTCATAAAGATTCATAAAGCCGTGTAGACGCTCTCGGAGCCGAATTGAGGCCGTGATGGAAGATAATGACAGTTTCATTGAACTGAATTGGCAACCTGTGTAATATACCAAGTCAGGACCGTCTGCTTAATTTAGATGCTCTCAAATATACCTGATGCACCCTGCATATCATCCACCTGATGAACGTTCCAGGGAGACCTATTCATTTTGCTTATAGACCATCTGATGTTCAGATTTTGTTCGCAACGCAGCGGTATCTTTTTCCGGTTACAGCTAAACAAGTGTACGTAATGCGTTTTACGGTGTTTCTCGTACAAACTAATGACTCTAATATTACTTGACAAACCATCTCCTGTAGTTGTCTGCAGGGAATATTGTTAAATTTTGGTCCAAGAAATTTCTTACACGTGTGCTTACTTTGAAGTGCTGTCGAGCCTGCCGTATTGATGGCAGCAGTGTTATGCCACGTGCCATTCGTTGTTGTGAACCAAATATACAACGGGAACGCGGTTAAAGCCGATCCACACGACGGACCAAATCGCTCTTTTGGACCGCGGTCTGCGCATCACGTGATAGGACGTCACCAGTTCGTGCGGACCGCCGTTGGTCCGCACAAGACTGCGGACCTCGCGGTCCAACAATTTACCGAGGCTTTTCCTTCTTCTGTTTTGGCGGCGGACCGCATGCAGACCGCAGCGATTTTAGCGTAGACAACGAATGTTGTCTGGCAACAAAGTGTCTTCAGCCAAATCCAAAGTTTTCGGCTCAGCAAAAGCCAGTCGTTTCATATACTATGGTCCTAAAATACTCTAGAGACCATATAATAGAATATTCTAGGGACCATACATACAGACCTACACCACGGCGCTACGTCACGAAAATGCGGTGGCGCTGCCGTCGGAATTTAGTTTCGCATGGTAGGCACTCCGCCGCCGAGCCGCCGCCCGTGTCGCGCAGCATCCGCTGGGTTTCGCGGGTATTGTGCGGTTCCATGTGTGAGGTCTTTACTCTATGATCTCACAACGAAGGAAATGCAGTATGTCGACGTGCTGAGTTGCGTCGAAATACGCAAGAGGCTAAAGTTTTCATAGGTTTCCTGTTGATGAAAACCGTCGCAAGCAATGGGCCGCCGCGGTAAAAAGCGACAGTTGGATTCTCATACCAGCTCACCCATTGCGCTCAAAACGTTTTGCAACCATTAATCTTCTCTTTATTTTGAGTGGCGTGCAAGAGCCAACCTATGATCTGAGGATCGTTATTAGCGCGTCATTACAACCATGAGTCAGCCGTAAGCCCACGCATTGTGAAAAGTGCAAATGCGACCGAACTTCTCAGGCTTGTTTACCAAATGGCTGCATTTGACATTGGCGTGGTCAGTATATAAACATGATGGTAAACGCTTTGTATAGCAAATCAGTCCTGCTGAAGCCCACAGAGTGGAGGATGGTTCATGAAAGGGAAATACTGTCATCCACCCGACCATAACGCGATGCTACAAAAAACCCAAACGGGTTTTCTTTGATGCGGCAATCTCGGTGCGCCGCAAACTAAAATTCTCTGTTGACGTTCTCACGAATTATTGAAGCACCGATAGCACGATGTTCCACTTCGCTGTGCTCCCTCTTGCTAGGATGCAGTGTATAGTGTAGTGTAGTGTAGTGTAGTGTAGTGTAGTGTAGTGTAGTGTAGTGTGTGCTTTGCAGTGCAGTGTGTACAGTGTAGTGTAATGTATACAGTGTGGTGTGTGCAATCTGATGTGCCGTGCTGTTCAATGCAGACCCTGAGTGTGGCTATGTAGTATCTGGATGAAAAGTGGTTCGTGGTAGTCAATGCTGTCGTTTCACAGGAAAAGTAGCCTGTACGAAGATGTACGAGTCTGTTCCTAACATGGCAACAGGAGCGCACATTTCTTGCCGTTATAAGAGCGGAATGTCTTTTAAAATGCGTACCACCTTTCTTTTCTTTCACTCTTCCAACGAGGAATAAACGGAGATAATAGCCCCCGCCTCCTTGTGTACGGCAATGACCTGCGCTAGTCAGTCATCTATATATGCACAAATTTCGAGTATTTTTTACTATGGCCCAGAATCTGCAAAAAAAGAAAAACTTTGTAATCTGCTCCTCCGGGCAGACTTCAAAGACATAGCAGCATGAACTCGAACTGTGTGCAAGTTCCGTACACCACCTAATGTGGCAGACGAGGAGCAACAAAGATGAGATGGAATTCGCGGGTTCCCGGAAGAGAAGACTGCTGAGATGGCGTGAAAGTGCGGCAGCCTTTTTGTGACGAAAACGCCATCTCACTTGCTGCGAAGAGTTGAATTCAAGTCCAAAAGTACAACGAATTTACCTTAGCCACTCACTATACAATACGCGTAAGCTTTACTGCGACAGACATCTTATGCGTCATGACACCTGACTTACTGAAGCTACAGGATTGAGAAAACGTGGTAATCCAGTGAGATCCAAGTTATGGCGGAATCAAAAGGACATCAAACGGCTGATGCGCTGGCATAAGGCGGGGCTCATGAAAATTCGGAAACCCGCCTTATCCGACTATCCACGCCCAACACACGGTGAATCTTACGAGACCTCAAGTGCGAACTGTGTATGTCGAACTGGTTCACAGAGAGAACAAAAGAAATAATCTGAGATGCAGTTGACCCACATTTTGAGTACCATGCAGCTATAGACCCTCAGCTTCAACGATGCCATCGACACCCTCTTACGTCGTCTCCGCCTCGGAACTTCTTACACGAAGCACTTTTTTTATTTCCAGTTAAGCTTGTGATCTCTCTAACATGTTTGTGTGTCCACGACGATGAGGATGTATACCACATACATCGCCTCGAACAAGAACTCCGTTTGCTTGATTCACATCGAACTTCCTCACTTGCCATCAAAAGGGCTGCACCGCAAAGGAATGAAACCAATTCAACGCTTCTTTGAAGGCACTATCATTTGCGACGAATATTGAGCCTACTTCATTGTGTGTGCCTCATCCTTGCATCTGGGAATTGTGTACCCCAGACGTTCGCGGATTTTTTTGCATCAAGAACTTCGATAGAGACTCTTACTCTTAGTGCTTCTACATATTCTTCTGTTCAATTTAGAAATCATGTAGTGCAAGAATTGAAATATACTTCATTAATCCTATAATATTCACCAATGAAAAGGCGTAGCCATTGCCTGCCAACAAAAAGACACATGCCATCAAGAATGTATAATGACAAAGTGCAGTCTCATGGCATGTATGTCATCACAAGTAAAGTATGGCTCTGATGGCTATGAATTTGGCTGGAGACAATTCCCACAATACGTGGGTTGGATTCAAACCTTTGTGTCCGGCAGCAAAAACTTGTATAACTTCATGTGGATTTACTTACCCTGTACGTGTGCTGCTTTCAGGAAAGTTTCAGTTGTGTGTTAATTTTTTGTTCTAGTTTGTCACCCTAAACGAGCAGTATACTATTAAAGAACTTGAGAACTGTTGACGTACAGGCTGTAAAGTTTCGTGAATGTTACGAAAGTTTCACATCTTTAGTGTCGGCGATATTGCTATTAGCTTGTTTGGCCCTAGCACGCTTAGCGCCTTGAAGTTATGCTTGCAGATAGCAGTGAGTCACAAGGGTAACCTTGCATTCTATGTACTGGTGACATTCCTTCCACCCCACTTTACTGCAATAAAATTCATGCCACGCACTCAGGCTACTGTTTTGCTGTATAGAACCATTTTGCTGTTCACTGCAAACGCTGTGTCTGCATGCCTTTGAGAATGCAATCATGAGCAGAAGTCAAGGCAAGAAAGTTAGCGAAATTATGGCAGCAAAACATTTTTAGAGCCTGCAAGCAGGTATGTTAGCGCCGCTTCGGTAGCTTTTGTCGGGAAAAGCACTTAATTGTTTCTTGCCTTTCGGACACTTTTGGAGCCCGGAAAGCAAGAAGTCTTTAACACGACAACTTCTTCATTACCGGGCGCTTGAAGATTGATTTACACAAATAGCTTAAGGAATGGTGTAAGAAAACGTAATATCTAAACATTATCACAAATTACACGCTGCCAAAACGAAGTACCAGTACTTGCTTGTACTTTGCCCTACTGATTAATAGAAACCGAAAACAACTGTTTTAAACACGTTCTCGAAGCTGATTACACTAACCATAACGCAACCTCACAATAACAAAAAATGAAAATAAGAATGATGCATCAAGATTGTGTGAATGAATAAGTGCATTCAAACAGTAAAATGTTGAACCACCATTGTGAACGAAAGGTCCCATGTTGAGCTATATATTTTAACTTAGTAAATCTACCCTGCTTAGACATGGGGAGTCTGAGAGTGTTAAAGTCAGTGCATGTACCTATTTCGCACAACCATAGAGAGACGAAGTTGCGTACACAGCAATGAAGATAAGGGCACAACCTTATTATTTAATCCAGACTTTTCTTTCCGTAGTATCATAGACTTTATAATTATTGTTTAAATGTTAAATATGATTGACATTTTTATTGCGATAGCAATTATATGGACACTCCAAACCAGATTTCTGCCGTCGGCGTCGCCATCGTCGTCGCCGTCGCCGTGAGGTTGCCGCGCTCCGGACACTGTATGTGCGAGTGAAAGGGCGCGAGGGACGCGCGCTTTCACGGGGAGCGAACGTACGTCGGAGAGCAAACGCGCGTTCTGCGCCGGGCTGATAAGTGGTTCTTGAGGGAAAGGGAAAGGTTGGCGCTATCTTCTGCAGCCCTTGAGGGAGCACGGCTCAGCGCCAGGCCGGGCTCCCTGAAGGCCCGCAGAATTAAGCGTCTCTTTCCTCCTTTCCATATATAGAGAGCAAACGCAACTTTCTCCGTCGCACGAATGGCTGTGGGGGGACGGGAGTGAGGGAAGGGAGGCGATGTTTAGCTGTGGCATCAAATACGTATTTATATAAAAACTCCGCGCGCGTTCGGTGCGAACGCGGGCAAAAACGCCGACGGCGTCGACAACAGTTCTGCGCGTTACTGGTGCTGCTGCATGTCCAAGTTTATACAGCTGATAAAACTACTATCCTTACTCCGTATAGCTCTAATAATTTGCTATCGCAATTGGTGCTTCGCCTTTCGAGTGAAACTGCGACAACTTTTTTTTCAATGTTTCACTTTATAACGACAGAAGGCTGAGCTAGTTGGTAAGGACTCATAATGCAAAAAAAAGGTAAGGCGTGCAGACACGGACACAAGAGGAAAGAAGTGGACAGCACGAACACCGACTATCAACTGAAGGAAGCACTGAAGCGAAAACAGAAAGAAAACACAAAACTCATCTGCGCATGCTCTGGAATGGTTGCACCACGTGTCAATCAGGTACACGTGCCGGTCTACGTGAGAGATAACTGCTAAGGCCTTTCATCTCTTCCTTATGTAAGGTAATTGAAGGCTGACTCACGCACGCACTCCCACCATTATTGATATGCCAAGCCTCGACCATTAGACGCGTATCTTCATTCTTATGCCTGTACAATATCGCGCATTCACAATCTTGGCAGTCTTGGCAATGTAAGGAAAGATTGCAAGGCGACACGGCGTTCAACACGGCGTTCGCGTTGTCCACTTTTCTCCTCTTGTGTCCGTGTCCGCACGCCTTACCTTTTCTTGCATTAAGTTTCGCTTTATGTTAATACATTTTTATAAGACCGCACCCCATCACCAAACACCCTATAACCATTGTCTACTTGTCCGGTTCCCCGCAGTGGGTGAGCGCAATTATTTGAGAACGGTACAGACAAGGTTAAATAAGATGGTAGTCTTCAAACTTTAAAGTGGGAGAATGCTGCAATTGCAGTAAATGAGTTCTGAACCAAAAAAAAAAAAAAATCACTGAAGTCTCCTTCCTTTTTTTTTTCAGAATCTTTCAATGTGCAGTCGCGATCGTGTTTACGTATATCGCTGGAAATTACATACTGCAAGGAGTGACAGGGGACGCGATAGCGATTCCATACGCCGAAATTGGTGGGAGGCAGACGATTGGAGGCGGCCATAGCTGTACGAAAATAATGTTTTGTTTATCGAGCCGATGCTCGTGCTATGACTCTTTGTATCTCACAGGGACACCAGAAACCTGAGATACTCACTCTCGCACAAAAAGCATTCATGTGCGCATGCGCCATGCCATGTGATGTGACGCCACGGCTCGGCACCATGCATACGAATGTTCTGTAGGGACACTTCTTGCCGCGAGGGCAGCGCAGCTTCTTTTTAGGTCGTAATGCACATACACCAACGCTCAAACACATATAAATACAACGGATGCGATTTAAAACTATATATATATATATATATATATATATATATATATATATATATATATATATATATATATATATTGTAGTGAAGAGGAATACCCGGCGCTGCAGCCACATCGCCAGTCGTCCGGGAGGCGCGATCTCGAGAAGGTGGAGGAACAGTCGAAGGGTTTGAAAAGAAGCGGATAAGATCACTAATCCAGGCATCCTTGCGTTGCTCCGAAGCCAGGTCGCAGCCTGCTGGGAACGAAAGCACCTGGTCAACGGCAGAGAGGCAGCTATCGCTTCCGGTTGACACGGGCGAACGGGAAAGCGCGTCGGCATCGGTGTGGCGGCGGCCAGACCTGTAGACAACGCGCACGTCGCCTCACATCCCGTTCGCCTACAGCACTGCACCACAGGCGACCACAAACTTCTCCCCATTCTTCCTCTTATATGGCCGCGAACCTTGGACTACCCTCGACACCCATTCTTCCGTACAGACCCGACTCATCCGAATGTACGCCCATCTCTGAAGCTGCCCGCCGCGCAGAGGAATGCCGTCAGCTCGCCTGTTCCTTTACAGCCGTCGACCAATGGCAGCAATAATCTCGACGTGACGATGTTCACCCGCATTGTCACTTTCTTCCGGATTCCCTTGTGTGGCTTTGGGTTCCTGCCGTTCCTGCTGGACTCTCATCCAAGCTTGTTTCCAAATATCAAGGACCCTACCGTGTCGTAGCACAGACATAGCCTGTGAAATATTGTCGAGCCTGTCACGCCACCTACGGACCAACGCTGCCGTGGTCGCGAAACCGTTCCACGTACAACGCCTGAAGCCGTATTACGACTCAATGATTCTATGTTCACCATGAGTCGCCAGGATGGCTCCTTTTCCGATGGGGGCGATTGTAGTGAAGAGGAATGCCCGGCGCTGCAGCCACATCACCAGTCGTCCGGGAGGCGCGAGCTCCAGATTGCCTGAGCTGTTCTGGTCGAGACACGCTGCCTGCTGTTCTCTTGTCCTGTATTCATATTAGAATATATATATTGGCACGTATACATGTTTATCTTTCACCGGTGGCCACTTTCCACCGGCTAGCAAATGTTAAACGTTATCGCTCGGCGCAGGTCGTGCCTGCATCGGAAGCTTCTCGAACGTTATCGATGCTTCTATCCGTCGTCTGTGATCACCGACACTCATGTAATCTGATTGTATGAGTGACGCGAATTGTCTAGAACTTTATCGAAGACACGCGGGCACCAAGGATTAATCTGGAACCTTCGATGACTCACGTATAAAAGCCGACGCGTTTCGCCGCTGATGAGATTTAGACGATCGCTGACTGTGTTCGCCGCTTTCGTTGTGCTTAAGTGTAGCTTGCTTTTTGTGGGTACAGGTTGCCCCAATAAAGAATCAGTTTCGTCATACACAGTTTTACGACTGTCTTCTTCAGCGTCACTACAGCGTTATATATAATATAATATATATATAGATATATATATATATATATATATATATATATTATATATAGTAGTAACTGGATTTTCAATAGGCAAGCGTATTTAGGAAAATCAGAAGCACAACTCGCGGTTATCTTAGGTTTATTATTTTCCCAACAGTTTCGGTCGGTGGACCGACCTTTATCAGGGATACAGGAAATCTTGCAACAGTCTTTATATCTTCAGGTAAGAAAGAAGCGCCAAAAAAGCCTGTAAAAAGGCGCCTGTATCCCTTGATAAAGGTCGGTCCACCGACCGAAACTTTGGGAAAATAATAACCTAAGATAACCGCGAAGTTGTGCTTCTGATTTTCATATATTATATATATATATATATTATATATATATATATATATATATATATATAGATATAATATATATATATAGTAGTAACTGGATTTTTCAATAGGCCAAGCGTATTTAGGAAAATCAGAAGCACAACTTCGCGGTTATCTTAGTTTATTTTTTTCCCACAGTTCGGTCGGTGACCGACCTTATCAGGGATACAGGAAAATCTTGAACACAGTCTTTTATATATCTTCAGGTAGAGAAAGAAGGCGCCAAAAAAAGCCTTTAAAAGCGCCTGTATCCCTTGATAAAGGTCGGTCCACCGACCGAAACTGTTGGGAAAAATAATAACCTAAGATAACCGCGAAGTTGTGCTTCTGATTTTCATATTATATATATATAAATATATATATATATATATATATATATATATATATATATATATATATATATATTATATTATACCCGTCATATATGGTGGGTTTAATAGAAGCTTACTTTTTCGCTGTAACTCTGTCAGCATCCAGCTCTAGTACCAAGGTTTCAGAGCAACGCGGCGCTACATGTACCGTTTGCCGCAACTTTATGTGCCATTTGCTTAGCGGCAAAGTATGTCGCCTCGTCTGCGAACTCGTCTGCAAAAACGTAATGGTCGCTGCCCTTATAGCCTTTTTATAAAAAAAATCTCCATTGACTAAAAAAAAAGAAATACTTGTATGCAGTATATTCAGTTTAACCAACAGCCACGGCGATATCACGACGGCGCAATTGGATAAATAGATAAATATAATCAAAAATTTTAAATTAGCTTCAGGGGATTTATGAGCCAAAACGACGATATGCTTATGAAGCACGCCGTAGCGGTGTACTCCGGAATAATTTTGACCACCTGGTGTTTTCTAACGTGCAGCTGACTCAAAATACCCGAAGTAGACAAATATTGCTTTCCGCATCAAAATTTCTATTTGACAATCTAATCTCACTGCTAGCACGCTTTTGTGATATTGTGGATGTGTATTAGCATATTCAGTACAAATTCACATCAAGCATCTTTAAGAACATGGGAATATGCTTAAAAAGCTAAGCAAGAAAGGAAACTGATGCTCGAGCTTTGCTTTTTCTTGACAATTCTGTAGGCACTTAGCTTGATGACATAACCCACGTCAACGAAAAAGAAATTCCTCTGATCACTTTTATGTTTATTACTCTCGCTGTACTCTTGGTCAGCTGTTGTGTTTAATTGCACGCTTCTGACACTAGCATGACAGCGACAAATTGCCTAACTTATCGATCCTTGAAACCCGAAAGAAATGTCCCAGTTGCACACTGACACGAAAGTTGTGAGCGTCCTGTGTCGTGAACTTTATAAAGGCCGATAATTTTAGCGCCCCCTTCATCTATTCTAAAAAAAAAAAGTTTAGTTTTTTTAGAATTGCGACGCGCAATGAAATGCTTGTGCTCGACTTGCCGCGCCAATATTCCCTGAATCTGCCTATTATCTGACGTTCAACAAGAACGAAATTGCACGCTGAGACATCATAAAATACGTAGTCATGCGAGAGAACAGTACGCAAGTCAATTATTGTTGTATAAATGTCCCAATTCGTCGACGTGCTGCAGGTTGTCATTTTGCCAGGTACCAAGAATAATGGACGCATAATGAGACCGATGACGCTGTCATGCACCCGCCGGGACGAAACAATTACAGCGAGGCTGCTTTCACCCGAGCTTACTTTGAACTATCGCTTATGGCTTATAATTCCCAGCATTCGAAAGTGTTCGTAACTTGTGCGATAATATATGTAAAAGCTGCTCCTCTTATAAGTGCCTCTGCGTGATATATAATCCGGTGCGAGTTGTCTCGCTGAAAGGCTGGCGAGCGTGGATTTTGTATGGAAGGTGTGCAGGCTGCGTTAATCAGCACATGCTGTGTCCATATTCAGTAATAGTTTTCCTCTTGTGTGGAGAACCATAGTCGTGCAGAGGCTGCGCTGATCGGCACCTGTCCTGGACTCATTTAGTTTTCTGTTGTGTATATAGAACGAATGGCTGTTGTGCGGGCGCTGCGATAAACAGCACCTGTGGTGGAGTCCTTCGGCAATGTTTCTTTTTTTTCTTTTATTTTTTTGTAGAACCACAGTTGGGCAGAGACCGATAATGTACACCTGTTGTGGACTTATTCAGTTTCGTGTTGAGTAGAACCGCAGCTGTGCGGAGGCTTCGCTGTAATCAGGTTCATGTTGTGTACTTATTCAGATACAGAGTTTATGTTATGTATAGAACGACGATTAGTGACAAATTGTAACATTTATTTGAAATAACTGTAGCATTGCTACCAAGTTTGCACGAAATAACGGAGCGTAGTCGATAATTCAGGCTTGAAAGTAAGAATGTACGACCTATATGTCCAAGTATGAACAGCAAAAACAAAACAAAAATTAACTGCGCTTGTAATATCATGATTACAAGAGAACAGCAGCCTATTCAAAATCAATATTCCGAGCGTATCCTAAATGCACACATTTCTGCTTAGAAGGCTTTCTCTCTCCATCTGGTCCATAACGCTATACTCGGAAGATCGTAATTTGAGACAAGCATTTGTTCAATTTTCCACGCGTTTCCAAAGATAAAGTAATTTCTTTTCTGCATATTACTCTGCGATTTCACGAGGTAACTCGTTTATTTTCGGGTTCACATGGGAGCTTTAGTTTCTGGCGTATATATTGTAATGCGGCTCACATCAAAACCAACCCGAACATTTATCGCAGAATTTTTACGTCTGGTTAGGTTGATTTGAATAAGCGCGATGTAAAAGGCCGGCACGTTTAATTTCTTTTGTTTGAAATTATTTGCCTTGGAATTTTTAACACGTGCGACATACTGTCGGTGCTCGTACTTAACATTGCGGTAATAACTTGCGGTGTGCCTAAAAATGATCAACGTCCACAGAACGGTTCGATGTCGCTTGAACTGGCTTGACATTCGCAATGATTTTGCCTTTGTAGTTTGCTTGATCCATGACAGTGTAATGACGAAGCAGCTGAGAATAACGGAGGCGATTTCGAAAGCGTCGACGAATGTGGTCATGCGAATGTTCACATCTATGCAGGCAGCTGCGACGAAACTTTGCTTACAACGTCAGGACCACAGCCTCACGTGTCTGTCACTCCATGGCGGCCCTGGTCACTCCTTGGGAACAGGCAGAATGCATGCAAAAAAATCTGAACAAACTCTCTATGCATTATAAGACCAAATATCACTGCGCTTGTAGTATACTCAATCACTGTTGCGATTGAGTATACTACTAGCGCCAACAACCGCTGTAATGTTGAATCAATGAAGTCACCAGCCTGCGAACACTCTTCTCGCAGATCACGTTCTCCAGGAGCACTGCAGATACGCTTGTAGCTATAGAGGGGACGGGACGACTATGTCGCCTAAAAGAAGTGGGAACGTAAAGCTCGCTCGCAAAACGTAGTTTCCCTCGGCATTCTGTGGACAGCAGGTTGCCTATACGCCTGTGTTGCAGGACAGCACTGTAAAGCGCGTGTCTTGCACGAAGGACAACATATTTCGTGAAGTTTTACGTGCCCTGTATACGCGTCTTAAATGCAACTCTGAACCTGCATGAACTTCAGGAATAGAATTGCCGCTTTCAGTTCTGTCATATGGGGTGATGCTGATGTAGTCCTGACACCTGTGACAATGGAGGAACAAACGTTTAATTATGCCTTATATTCGCCACCCAATACCGCACACATACGAAACGTTTTACTTATCCAAATATGACCACGACGTAGACACAGTGTCAGAACTCTCAGAACGCATTTCCTTTTCATCTAAAAATATGCAAATGCCACGTAGCTGGAGCGAGCCAAGGTAATGTTGCTTGCCGTCGCTTCGCGATACTCAGATTACTTTTTTGCATTCCGCCTAATTACAAAATTAGTCTTAATTAATAAATCAACTAATCAAATATTATAATGACATGAAAAGAGTCGACGGGAAAATTGTAGAGCAACGTGAGAAACTCCCGATACAGCTTTCTGTTGTTCAATTACGTGCTGCATAGAAGTGTTTTTCCGCGAGCGAAGGAAGCCCGCGAATACACGCGAAGTGCCTCGAGCGGCCAGTCACGCGGCAATTTGCCAATTTGCGAACGTCACCCGACTCGTGGCTGATGTCGCCAACCAATCAGGCTCCACTCTATATCCTCCTCCGCGTTGCTCTTGTTACCCTTGCCAGGTTATGGTGAGAGAATTCCGTCCATTAAACAATGCGAAGTGCAGAAAGCACACAGGAAAAGCTATCCCCATTAAACGTTGATTTTTCCTACAGAGACCACACTTTCCATTACATTCTCGATGTAGCGGTGCCTGGCTATCTAGGGTTATCGCAGTAGCAAGTGCACGGTGTTGCGACCCGGGGTCGACGACGAGAGACAGAGTCTTGGAGCAGACGAAGATGAGACGAAAGCTTTATACAATATGTACAAATGTATACAGATATAGCAGGTAATAACTGGTAATAGCTGCCATTAGCTGGTGATAGCTGGTAAAAGCAGTAAGAGCGCATCACTGCATCAGACCGACGGGGCGGCCGATGGCGACTCTCTCTTACAAAAGGCCGGTCCATCCCTTTTTGGGCTCCTCGTCGGCAGGAACGAGGCAGGGGCGGAGAGCTGACGTCACCCGCGTCGCATTCTTTCCACGAGAGAAGACCTGGTGCCGCTTGAAATGACCCGCGTCTAATTGCTTCGTCGCGGCAAAGATGGTGCTTCTTGAAGTCCCCTTACGCGTCGAACTTCTTGATTTGTGAATTGCGAGCACTCGCGCCAGGATTTCGGCGGCCGCTCCAGATCGACCAGTGAAAAACACCACTAGTTGTTCGCAGGGAATGCGGTTGTATTTCTCTCCTCCTGACGTGATACTCCTTAGGTGCACCCATCTTGAAATGCTCTTGAGTCAGCTAAGGCGCGACAAAAATGTTAGGCGATTTATCATTTGCAATCCGTCGTTGTGGATCACGTATGTAGTGAAAGGAGTCGGCTTGTGCAACTTTTTTTCCCAATTTTGAGCGACATCTTTAACCTGTCTTTTAAATCGGGTATTTTTCCTATAGCAATTAAGGATGCAAATGTTTCTGTTATTTTTCATGGTGGTGACAGATATAACATGACTAACTATCACCCAATCTCTGTCCTTCCTGTATTTTCTAAGGTGTTGAGAAAGATGATGTTAAGAATTTGTCTTCTTCATTTTCCTGTGCTGTCCTCTGCCGCACGACACTGGAAACGTTTTGGAAGGGTGCCGGGGCTAACCTTCTATAGAGCACTGTACTGGGGGCTTTCGCCGGTTGGTGTGTGTATCTGCGCCCAAGTTGAGTGCGCGTCGGTTGTGCGTTTCGTGGATCGCGATGAATTATTAATGACTTCTTCGGGGCAGCATGTCGTTCCTGGAAGCATAGGTGGAAAGTTCTCATTTTTCCAGGGGGGGGGGGGGGGGGCAGCCAGTTTTCCGTAACCTACCCGGCAGGCGGCAGAGGCCAGTGCGGCCCTAGACTGTCTCTCTATATATATATATATATATATATATATATATATATATACCCCTTGCTAACAATTTTCTATTTCTCGCTTTCTGGCGAAAGCAATGAAATCGACAATCCAGGCAAATTTTCGCTGTTGTCGTCACCGTGATGCTGCTCCGTATTAAATTCCAACGCCATATCAATGAGCGACCCATACACTGTGGGCGCGGGAAAAAGCACGTAACAGTGAGCCGAAACGGATGGCGGCTTGATGGGCATTATCTTCCCACGCGCTCAATATTCGGATTAGTTGTAGTTCACGTAATTAAACGCGAATGGGAAGGAGAGCACGCGTCTTCTCCTCTAGCCCTGCCGTAGCTGTGAATGACTGTGCGCGGTTGATGCTTATGCGACCCACGTGCCATATCTAATTGTTCGTAATCATTGGTGGGTGCAATGATAAAGGGTGAACAGGGATGGCTGCTAACTTCATGCGCGCTGTCTTCCTTGCCAGGCTGTCTTTCCGCGCCCCTAGTGTTGCAGAGTTAAGAGGCAGAGGTCATAACAGATCACTGACAGAGGCCGTCTGTAGTGGACATAAAAATAGGCAGATAATGATGATGAATCTAATTTTCGGAGTTGCGGTGAATCGCGCGGCTGTACGAACCGTTCGCCTCCGCTGCCGGCGTTCTTCACAATGCTTGCGTTGTGAAAGCGAGTGCTCGAGGTCATCCAGTGAGGTATTTACAGGTTTACATGGTCCGTGCATTACACTATGCTTGCTATTTTAATTTTAGGTGAATGTTTACTACAATTTATATGGCCACTTTAACTAACGTTCGACTCGTGTAAGGATCACACTTTTCTGTCTCGATCTTGACGTTCTTTTCATGAGGCCGGGCCATTTGATATCATTTTTCCAACTACGAGTATGAAATCCGCCGTAAACCTCCCCGATCACCTGCTCTCGACATCCAGTAGCGACGCGCGAAAGTACGCTGCGCACGACCATTCGCTGTTGAGCCCGATGAGAATCAGTGCACGGAACGCGATTGCTTGTCGGTTGGATGTCTTTTTTTTTCAATATTGGCTGTCAATTTGGGGGTGCGGCCCATACACGGGTGCGATCCTTACACGGATTTTCACGGTATGAATCTTCCTTCGTGTAATTGTCTCCTACTTCGCTATCACTAATATTGTTTCGCCTTTCCGGTCAAACTGCACTCTTTTTTTAGTACTTTCATGAGTCCGAGTATAAGCGCTGCTGCGGATGTCTTCAAGACTTCTGTTTATTCTCATTGCGAGTGAATTCTATATACAAGGTGTTTCAGCGAACACTTTCAAAAAGTTTTAAAGGTTGCCTGTGGCAGATAGCACAATTCTAGTTCATGAGCTCGTCTACTCAAAGAGGCGGACATTACTTGCACAAAAAATTGAAATGCATTATCGACTAATTAACAAAATTAGCCAATTAAGTTTTTAGCTAATTACCTTATGGCCCATGTTGCAATTTACAAATTCTAACCGTGGAGTTCGGATCCACTTGGAACTAATTCTCAGACTGACACCAGTGTCGAGATATTCACTCTCTAACTTTGCGGAGAAATGCATTGGCGTACCAGTCAGTTTCTTAAAAAACGTCGTTTTATGCATCGAAGCACAAAAGTATTAATAGATATATAAATTATGGGGTTTTACGTGCCAAAAACCACAATCTGATTATGAGGCACGCCGCAATGGAGGACTCTGGAATAATTTAGACCAACTGGGGTTCGTTAACGTGCACCTAAATTTAAGTATACGGGTGTTCTATAGCATTTCGCCCCCATCGAAATGCAGCCACCGTGGCCATGATTTGGTCCCGCGACCTCATGCTTAGCAGGCCATCTTAGCCACTAAGCAACCATGGCGGGTAAGCACAAAAGTAACTGGAACCCACATGCATTTCTCCACAATGTTCGGGAATTATCTCGAAACTGGTGCCATCCCGAGAACTAGTTCCTAGTGCATCCGCCTTGGGAACTCCATGGCTAGAATTTGTAAATTGAAACATGGGTCATAAGTTAATATGTTAAAAACTTAATTGGTGAATTTTTGTTAATTAGCCGATTATGAATTTCATGTTTTTTTCATGTAATGTCCGCCTCTTCGAGTAGACCAGCTCATGAACTAGAAATGTGCTATCTGCCACAGGCAACCTTTAAATATTTTTTGAAAGTATTTGCTGAAACACATTTATGGCCCCTGCATGCAAGAGTCGATGTTTCCATCCCTAATGCGTAAATGGTGTAAATACATAGAATAGCTTTTTTTTCTTTTTTTTGTCACTAGTCGTTAGCATTGCCTACTGGAAAGAGAATCAATATTGAGACACATATCACCCACTTGCTTTCCACACGCCGTTGATAGAAGACTATGCCGAAGGGGTCACTGAGGTCTGCATGTTTTTTTTTTTTTCAGGGTAAAAAAAAAGAAAAACAAGAACACGCAAGGTAATTTGAAGTGAGGTGAACATACATCAACATACTCATTCTCATGGCATAGGCTATCCATTTTGTTGGCTACCTCCTTTCCTTTAAAAATATAATAAACTTTTTCCTGTGTATATATATTTAAGTATATTGTGTCTGTGCATGGTCTTCTCAGCGGAAATTAAAAAAAAATGATGAAGTGAGGAAACACGGATGAGGCAGCCGCTGGTGCTTCTAATGCGCTTGTCCTCCTGTTCACAGGATTTGCCGAAATAAAGCGAAAGTATAAATTAAAAGCCGTGCACGTACGCGCCAACAATGATGCCGTAAGCTTTTAGCTATAAAAAAAGTGAAAAGGTAGAGGCTACGCAAAAAATCCTCAAATGATGTGGGCAACAGTACTCCGGTAATGACACTTTAGGTGCGGGGCGGGGTAGGCTACGGATCGCCGGAGAGGGGGGGGGGGAGGCCTCTGTCCCCCCGGGAAATCTCCGGTGGGGGTTCGAGCCCCGGAGCCCACCCCGTAGTAGGCGCCTATGCCATATAGCGCTCACCGACTACATGAGTGAGCAGGCCTGCGTGCGCTGTTGTGCTAACAGTGCGGCCGGTAAAGGCACGTTGGTCCCTCTGCCGACGAGGCTGCCTTCAAGAGCCACGATATCCGGTCGCAGCATCCTTTCGCTTCTTCATCTGCCAGTCCCCTGAGCGCCTCTGCCCTCCTTCCCTGCTCCGTGGGACTGTCCCCTGACCGGGGACTTTGCACCGATTCCCCAAAACGTGAATGCCGATCACGCAGAGAGGCAGTTGTCTGACGCAAGGCGGCATGAGGCAAAAGTTCGCGACGCTCCTCCCCATCACCACGCTGTCTACACCGACGCCGCCCTCAGTGACGAAGCTTCAGCCATAGCCCACTATTGCCCACGCACCGCCACGGCCTACTCCTCCTGTCGTCCTGCCTGCAACGACCCATTAACGGCGGAACTGGCTGCGATATCCGCTGTATGCGACGCCGTCCTCAAGCCTCCTTTCGCAGCCTTCACTCATCACACTGTTTACACAGACTCGCAGGCCTCCATAAAAGCCTGCGCCCGGCTGGACTCACGCAATGGTGCTGTTCACTCAATACACCGGGTGATCCGAATCGCCGACGAGGCTGGCCACACTGTCCACCTCGCATGGGTACCAGGTGACGCTGGGGTCGCTGGCAACCGAATGGCCGACTCTCTGGCAAGGGAGCTTCTTTCCTGCCCCTCAGAGACGCGTCCACAAGTGCCTGACGACCTCATACCCCATCGACCCGGACGCGGTCCTGGCGGAGGCGAAGGCTGCTCGAAGGGCCGCGCTCCGGAACATCCTCCCGGAAAATCCTACGCCCCTGCCGGGGAAGTTTACCCGTGCTGAAGCCACACGCCTGCGACGCATCGTCACGGAGACAGCAGTGACACCAGCCCGCCGCGCCATGATGCGCCTCCAGACCTGGCAATCAGCCACTTGCCGCTCCTGTCCAGGGAACCAGCTGCTGGATCAGAACCATATACTCTGGGGCTGCTCGGATCTCGCCGAGCACCGGAGAAGAGCGATATAGCCACTCTACCTCCTACTCTGAGGCCTCAGGATTTGGACGCCTGGCGCCTTCCCACTGGTCCCCCCGAGAGACGGCGCCTCATATTCCAGTCATTACTTCAATTTTTACAAGAGTCAAAAATGATGAATAATATTTGAACCTCCTCCTTTATCCCTCCCCCCGCCCTGATGGATTCATTTCCTGGGGGCGGAAACTTTTTATGATTATTTTAATAAACGTTCTAACAACAACAACAAGTTTCGATTCATTTTGAGCGCGATTACTTATATGTACAAGCGAAGGCGCTGCGCTAGTGTTGGGCTGCTGAGCACGAGGTCGCGGGATCGAATCCCGGCCACGGCGGCCGCATTTCGATGGGGGCGAAATGCGAAAACACCCGTGTACTTAGAGTTAGGTGCACGTTAAAGAACCCCAGGTGGTCCAAATTTCCGGAGTCCCCCACTATGGTGTGCCTCATAATCAGAACTGGTTTTGGCACGTAAAATCCCATAATTTTTTTTTTTTTTTTTTTGCGGCTACCGCGTCGTCGGTTCGACGGCTGATCGCGCGGGGTTCTGTCGAACTATGGTCGGCACGCTGATTTTGTGGGTGCCGTCAACAAGAAAGCCCGTCGCAGTACGGCAACACGCGCTCGTCGGTTGCGTCGTTGTCTGCCTATTACGATAGAATGGTATCAGCGACACGCTGTGCTGGGTAGCCCTCCAGTCGTTGGCGTAAGCGTCTTGTCGGTCTCGTATCGACCCAGTGTTACCACGCCGTAAACGAGTACGTGGATTCAAGCACGCACTGCCACCACCAGCACCACCGACGCTGCAAGAAGACTTGGTTAGCAAGGGCCGAGATGTTTTTGAAGTGTCGCACAAGTGCAACGAAGGGGTTTTTCGATATATTTGCTAGCCATCAATGAGAGGCTGCGTGTTTCACGGTGCAATCCGGACGAAGCCCTATCAGGCCCGGCTCGCTGTGCTGCTTGTACGATTGTTCTGACTATGCGGGTCTAGAGCGGTGGGCTCAAAATCGAGCAAATAGTAGCAGATACAATTTTCCCGCTGCACCCTGGTTTTTTTCTCCTCTCATTTGAATTTCATTTTTTTTGTTGGTGCTATGATTTTTTATGTAACGTTGATTGATGGGCTAGTTTTCATTGTTTTGTAGCAAGCGAAGACCTCGCGCGCTCGCGCGTTTGAGACGGCTGTGATAGCTTCAGCATTTACCGCCCGCAATGACTTGCTTGTTCGATCGGCCTTAGTCGAAGTAAGGAATGTAAAAGTCTGCCTGTGTGTTTAATAAGCTCTGTCTTATAGTAAATTGACCTTTATGTCATGCAGTCTCATGTTGGGCTAGAGGGTCATGTATAGACATACAGATGGTTGTCATCTGCACTACTTCGTTTCTTTTATATTTACAAGACTCGCGAGCTTCTGCTAGGCACCAGACAAAGCACAGCTGTTGAATATTGCACACGTTTCTGTGGTTGTGTTTACTTATCAGTGAAACTGCTTTTATGCAGGACCCCTTCACAAAAGACCAGTTTGAGCATGGCCTGCAAAAGAGAAACCGTCTGAAGCTGCAGACGCAGTTTTCTGTGGGTGGGAGTGGATGAATGCACTGTTGAATGCTGTAAATTTTCCTTGCCTCTGATGCGATGGGCTGCAAAGGTTTGTAGCTTTGTGTCGAAAGCCTGATTTAATGGTTTTAGTGACTTCATATAGTGTCTTCAAATACTGGTTCTTCTGCTCTGACGAAGTATGACTATGAAGAAACAAAGAAAGATGTGCCATCATATTACAGTCTGCACAATGTGTGAATAATTACTTTGCAAGTTTGACATCATGATGTGATTAGTGCAATAAAGATAACCTGTTGTTACTCTTAATAGCGTGTTGCCTTTCCAGTTGCTTTGAATTCTACCCCCCAAGGCTCCAAGCACCAGCAATCTTGCCCTGCTGCCAGCATACATTGGTCATCCATTCCCTTGTACGAAATAAACTTGATCTAGAAGCTCCTGCATCTTGAATGCATTTCTACTTTCAGATTTGCTGCTATGAAGCAGCTGTTTAGTGCGCGGTATGAATGATTCGTAGCAATAAGCTTTGCATAAAGTGTGCGCATGGGAGCACTTGAAATGCGTTTAAATCTATGTGTCTGCACCGCATATATAGAAAACGTACATGCGTGCAGCTGCTGTGAACGACGGTTAGTGATAAAGGACGCTCTGTTAGCGGTCGCTGACTAACTGCAGGCGCGATAGTTCTCTTGGTGGCCACACCCTTTAAAACACGATTTAAAAATTTATTGCCTTCCGGCCTCCGTGAGAAATCTTCATAAGCGTGCTGAAAAACATTGCGCCACTTTTTGTTGCAAGGTACTCCGCGTTTGCACGCGAACTTTTGAGCTGTTCAAGCCACGGGTGTAGTCGGGATTTTATTTCGGAGGAGGGGGGTTCTACCCAACGTTACTAGACTAGCTTGGTGTTACCCACCTATATGTATGCTCGTGCGTGTGTGTATATATCTACACAAAAACATTTGTGGGGTTGGAACCCTACCCCTCCTCCGGCTACGCCAATGGTTCGAGTATAGCCTGGCATTAAAAAGTGCTATCTTGGTCAGCGCTTGCGAACCGCATGAAACTCGCGACCAGCAGAAAAAAAAAAAAAAAAAATGGAACGCCGCGCGGCATTTGCCTCCTGCGCGCGCGGAGTGGCTTCACTGCATAGCTGTATGCGCAACTCTGCTCCCGAGATGGATGGATGGATGAGGCTGAACCCTTTCAATCGGGTGGTGGCATACGCCACCCAGCCATGACTATTAACATATTTTGTACTTTATGGTGGGCGAAATTTCACCCCTGCCTTGATTTTAGCCACCAATCAGATAACCTCCGTTTGGTTATTTCTACCCGCTTTAAGTCTATTTTGCCTTCACTGTCCCTAAACCCCAATGCTTTGAAAAAATCAGCCCCGTTGCTTTGCACTGTAGGGTTAAGCCCTTTACAGAAAAGTATGAGGTGTTCAGCCGTTTCCTCTTCTTCTCCACACGCACCACACATTCTTGACTCGGTACATCTTAGTCCGCAGTACTCCCGTCGCGGATTCAAACAACAAAGAGCTTTCCCTAGAATTATCATAGATATTTTCTTTGACAATTTCTTGCTTGAATTTGTCTGTCTAGAACAGGTGCCCGGCCAAGTGTCTCCGCACCTTACGCTCTCTCCCCCTTCCTCTCCTTTGTTACGACGGACCTTTTAAAAGCGGCACACCGCCACCTCCGAAGAATACCCCCTGAAGAAGGAGCCGAATTGGTTCCGAAACGTCGGGCTAGTAAATTTCCTTATTTGGTTGGAGTCAATCTCTAAGTCTTTATGCATGTTCCCAGTGCTGATTTCGTCTGCATCCCTGTTTTCCACAGACCCCTCTCTGTTTATTTAACCTTTTTCTTAAACGCTGTTTCCTGGTTTGCACCCCTCGTGCAGTCCAAATATTTGACTGACACTTTTCTGGTCCGCTTCCTCCATTTTGTGTCAACATTCCTCATGTACAAATAACTGGAAACTCTCCTTACCCACCGCTTTTCTGCCATTTCTCTCAATCGCTCCTCAAATTCAGGGAATTCATATACAGGGACTGCCTTGCACGCCGCGTCGGGGGGTGGTTGAGAGATCACTAAAGAGGTTGCGGGAGACGAGGTAGGCGACGTCAAGGACGTTTCGGTAGAGCGGGCCCACAATGCCCTCTGGACAGCCGCAATTAGGCATGATCCCCCGCAAAAGCCTTGCAGGAGCTGCCGCGCTTTTCTCTGTGCTCACGCGCAGCAGCAACGACAGTTGTCCATAGAGGAGGCAGGGAGAATGTTAGAGAGGAGGCAGGGAGTGGGTACAACCGGATCCAGTATACTGACGCAGTCGGGAAACGGATGATTAATCTTACCCCTCTGCGCTCCTTCCTGGCAGTTCACCTAACATGAGATGGGAGAAAGAAAACGCTTAGTCAGAAAGCGTTGATAATTTGGACACTCTTCAGTAAAGGAATGAGTGAACGGATGACACGTCGTCTGTCTTCTGTGCCCAGAGAACTCAAATTGAGCATTGCAAACCCCTACATGATTACAGCCAACCTACACGTCTCTGACGGCTCAGTCAACGGCAATGTCGGCTTACTAAGGCACATAGAAACTAACAAGAACGACCATCCACAGCGTCTGTGGATCGAGTTTCCTAATGCGTCAGGGGGTATCATCGTTATAACTATCTTAAGGCGCGAAAACACACACACACACACACACACACACACACACACCACACACACACACCACACACCACACACACACACACACACACACACACACACACACACACACACACACACACACACCCACACACACACACACACACACACACACACACACACACACACACACACACACACACACACACACACACAACACACACACACACACACACACACACCACACACACACACACACACACACACACACACACACACACACACACACACACACACACACACACACACACACACACACACACACACACACACACACACACACACACACACACACACACACACACACACACACACACACACACACACACACACACACACACCACACACACACACACACACACACACACACACACACACACACACACACACACACACACACACACACACACACCACACACACACCACACACACACACACACACACACACACACACACACACACACACACACACACCACACACACACACACACACACACACACACACACACACCACACACACACACACACACACACACACACACACACACACACACACACACACACACACACACACACACACACACACACACACACACACACACACACACACACACACACACACACACACACACACACAACACACACACCACACAGTGTTTTTTCGACCTTCGGATAGAACTTTCGAAAACGGATTGCACTTCGCAAAGACCAAGGCAAAACATGCCAGGGTGCACCAGCCTACAATACGACCTCAGTGGGTTCCCATAGACAAGCGTAATGTGACCCTAACTTTGCACAAGCGCGATAACGTTGCTTGCAAGGGGGTGAACGTTCCTCTCGTACAAGCCACTGCAATGACCGTGCACAAATCGCACGGTGGCACGTATGTACAGCTTGTGCATACAACTCGATAAGAGGCCCCCTTTGCGTCTTGTGTACGTCGCACTATCGCGTGTGACCGCTGTTGAAGCCTTGTGCCTAACAAATAGAAACGTTGACTTCACATTTAAGCATCGCAATGGTACCGCGGATCGAACTGCGCGTGATGAGATGGTTCTGTTAAATATGCGCAAATTAAGCACTTGTCTTGATCACACGATCGACAGGCTGCAAACAAGCCGCAAGAAATGGAGACGTCTCAATCATGTCCTTCAATGTTCAAAGTCTACACGCCCACGCCTCGGACATTGAAGCTGATTGCGTAATGCCGAAAGCGGACATGATCGCCTTGTCGGAGACGTGGAGTGCCGACCCGCAACCGATCGCCGGTTTCCAACGAGTGTGCTAGAGTGCTGGAGTGGCCATTCACAAGAACTAAATGGCCGCCCATTTATCCATTGGAGCGGTGGTGGTGTACTTTCGAAGCCAGGTGCGCACTGGTTTACGGCGTTGCTCACGCATGCGTTGTGCAACTCAAGCACAGGGACGTCGACATTGCACTGGCCGATGTCTACTTTAGTCCCTCGGCCACGCAAAAAAAAAAAAAGACTCATTTTAGGCAACATCGAAGAAAAGGAACTAAATGTGGCAATATTTGTTGATTAAACAAAAAATCATTTGACTGGCTGGATCACAACATATTAATGTATAGGTTTCAAAAATATGGCGTGCGTGGGATTTCTATATCTCTTTCTCGCTCATACTTAAGCTGCCGAATACAATTAAGCGGTTCGCATTGATGCCTGCATATCCAATATATGCTTTCAGTTCAATGTGGCGTTCCTCAGGGAAGCATTGCAGGGCTATTCCTTTTTAATATATGCGTGAACGACATCGTAAGCATAGCCAGTGAATTCACACAAGCATGGCACGCAGACGACAACATTTTTTTTATGAGTTATTACTCAGAAGAGCTCGTAAATAGAGGCAATGCAGCTCTGAGTGCGCTAGACACATGGTCTACAGCAAATGGATTGCTAGTAAATGCGAAAAAGGCTAAATGAGCAATTTTGCGTCCCCTTGGTAGGAAGAATATGTTAAGTCAAACGCATGATGGCTAAATAATTCGGTTATTGAAGTTGAAAGTTAAGTTTAAATTTCTTGGTGTAATCTTTGATGAGTACAGTACATGAGGTGGACCAGCCACATTACATCAAACCTGTCACGCGCTGTAGGCTTTTTTGTCAAAATGTCGCTATGAACTTCAACCTAAGCTTAAACTCATAATCTACCGTACGATATTCAACGTCATCTGAATTTCTGTCACCTGGTATGGGCAACCACATCTAAAGACAGCGCTAATATGCTTCTAGTTGTGTAAAAAAGAGCAATAAGATATAGCTGGGATCAGTTACAGAACTCATGCATAGAACCTTTTCTCAAATACAATATTCTCCATGTAGATATTTTTTAAAATACAGATTACTTATATTCCCCAAGAGTTTCTCTGCCAACTGTCTCTGAACATCTTAAGGCTCTCTCTAAAATGGCACGCATGCATCAATGTGTTTCTACGAGATAAATAAATGGATAGTCCCGCGTGTAAGAACAAACTACGGTGAACTGAGCCTACAACGTTAAATAAGGATGACGCCTTCCATGATGTCTATACTGTCTTCGGCTTCCTTTTAGCAATATCGATTAATAGTATCAAATAATACTGGTTCTTAATGCGTGATTCGTTAGCATTTTTTCTTGTGTCCAATTTTGTTGTAGATCTTCCATTCTCCAATATTTCCTATTACAGCTCTTGTCTTTTTGAAATGTTATTTCATCATTGCCTGCTGGCATAAATTATGTCTGCATGCCATCCCTGTGAAATATATGCTAGTATTTCTTTTCCTCAGGCTACATTTTTATTTCTTTCTGTCAGGGCTTCGTTCCCTAATTGACTGGAGCGGATAAAGCGCTCATTGATTCATTATAATGCATGTTGTGACTTTCAACTAGTAGAATGGAAAAGTGCTTGCACAGCTTCGTGACTGTATTTAAATTAGAGCACGTCTCCGTGGGATTTATATTGCCTTCAAGGCCACAAAGCCAGTTTTTTAGTACGCTGTTTTTGGAAATAAAGGCGGCGATCGTAAAAGATGCACTCAACCGCAATGCAATATTTCTAACAATTAAATTAAATTCTGCTGTTTTACTTGCCAAAACCACGATCTGATTATGAGGCACGTCGCAATTGGGGGAGCGGGGCTCCGGATTAATTTTGACCACCTGGGTTTAACATGCACCAAATGCACGGTAATGTCTCGTCATCGAACAACCACGAAAACGGGCGAAAACGGCGAAGAAAGCTGTTCGGTTATCTACACTAGCTGACGATAAGATAGAAGCTACAGGCCGCGTTCATCCTCCAGATTTCGCTGCGTCTTTCTCATCGCACTGTGGCGCGTTCCTAAAAGATCAAAATCACGTCCGTTGTGTCTTGTTATTAGACAGGTTTTAGCGCTGAATAAAAGTTACACATTCTTTCAGGGACGCGTTCGTCATTGAAATCTACAGCGCATCTCGATCTTGTCGTAATGCACCATTAGCTCGTAGAAGCTTCGCATACGCCGATTCCAAGAGTGCGAGAAAGCGCCCAAAGAATGTTCAGCAAGAAAAGAAGTCGGGGACACGCGAATGTTTGTGTGCCTTGTCGTCGTCCTCGTGTTTCTTGTGCGTAAAAAAAAAAAAATTAACGACCAACTCGCTGAAAGATAGAACCTGAAAAAGAGACGCGCTGATTTTACCGGCAAAGATTCCCAGAAAAGGGGACAGTCGAGGCTCAGCCTAGAAAGGCAGCGCGGTCGATGACCCCGTCCAGGGTGACTCCCACAAATCAATTTCTCTCGCACAGGCATGCGACCGAGAAAGACCATTCCATCGAGCCTTATTTACTTCAAAGCAGAGCGGTCAAGTAAAGCCGTCAACTCCGGACGACCCCCTGGCTTCTATATTGCAACGGCGCGTTTTCGGAACGTACCTACTAAATGGAGTCAGCAAGAGACTGTGCGAGCATTCTCCTAGTGCACAAACACAACAATACGATGGAAGTGATTAGGGGACCAGAGGTAAAGAAGGAAATACACCGTATACCTGCGTAAGGTTTTCACAATCTTGATGAGGTGCTGCCCTCACACGGCGGTGGGCCACTGCGGTCTAACTTTTTTTGGCCGTGTGTAATAAACCTTCACTTCTCTGCAAAAAAGAACGATTAAAGAGAACTTTAATACAGCTCGGGTAAAACGTTGGCATGGGGGCATGTTCCCGATTTCTTTACGGGCGCGCGAATGTATTAATTCGGACTACAACGTAAATTTGTCGCAACATTCTTTTTTTTTTTTCGCGATGTCGCGTCCGTGAGGTTCCTCCGCGACGCGGTCTGCCTGTCCACCACCTCCTAAGCGACGGCCTGTTACGTCGCTTGAATATCGCGTGAATGTCCGTGGTTGCCGCTTATATTGATCCACGCAATACTACTGTACTTGCCGCTTAACCCACTGCCAGCAACAAGTACCCTCCAGTTCTACGCCACCCGCCAGCACGCACCGGAGAGGTGTGCGTGAATACCATGAGCGCGGCGGCCATCACTGACCAGGTGAGAGAGAGAGAGAGATTGTAAAGAGGAAGAGGTGCTATTTTTCTCCTACCCTTTGGGGACCACGAGTCAGCACCTGGAGGAAGGGGAGGCGGGGATAAAGCCGAAAGAAGACAGAGACGCTCGAGGAGGTCACAGTTTTGCTGTCAGCGGTAGCCAGTGGGCGAACTTTCATTTCGGACACGACAGCCCCCCTCCCCTGTCTTCCAGGAACGAGAAGGGGTGCCCGATGAGCCAGGCGCGTGGATTGGGGGGTTTGGGCGTGAAGAGGGACAATAGGAATTTGTCTCAAGAAAGGAGAAGGTGGGAGGGAGGAATACCCTCTCCCGGTGGGGTTGCTTTGACAACCAGAGGAGAAGGACAGCTAACGTCTTGAGTCCTCAGTGACGATAGTGCCGTAAACGAAGACACCCGCCGGACCAAGCCAACGGCCATACCAAGCGGAATCGCGCCTACATCGAGAATGGATAACGTCCCACGAGACGGAGTACACTCAGGATCCATGGAGGGTGAAATCAGTAGGGACTTGCAACAGCTTCGTTTGGGTGAGCTTTCTATTTATGTGTTATTTTTTTTTTCGTTACATATCGCTTGTGATGTTTGCAAAGTCGTAACTGTCGCCAACGATTTGGCTTTGCCTGTAGTGGCCAGAGACGAAGAGAGACGTGTTACCCGTCAGCACAACTGGTTTGAACTGGTCATTGTTGTGGTCGGATGTGAAACTTAACGTTTTATTTTATTTTACTCGAAAAGCTGCTCGGAACTACGTTACGTTGTAAAGAACAAAATACGAAAATCATCGATGTAACATTTCCACACTAAGTGTTGCGGGCAGTCTGAGTATATCAAAAGCGACATTTATTACCATGGAGGCGGTAAATTCGCGGGCGAGCTACAGCTAGATTGCAAATCACAGTCAACGCGGAAATCTTCGACACTTGAGCACAAGCACGATTTCCTCAGGACAAACCAACCGATGCTTCGAGCGCAAGCTCCCTAAGCAGGAAGGTTTAGATCTTGGTTTACCAAGTGGTTGCCGAAAGAATTCAAAAAGGTATACAAAGAAAGCAAAATCGGTACACAAGAACGCAAGCAAGGCGTAGTGCTTTGAGCGCGCCAAATTTAAAACTCCCTATGCCACGTCACCGATCGGTAGATTGGTCTTCGCTTCTTTAGCGCAGTCGGAAAGACGTGCACCATGGCCGCGGATTACAGCGCTCGCCGGGGCCAAACCGACCGAGCGCACGCGACAAATTACTAGGAAGAAGAAAGCTTCGCTTAAATAAATAAGTTATGCACTCGAAGGGGGTGCATAATTGTTGCCGTTGAGGAGATTTCGATACGATTTGTCGTTTCGTTGCGTACTTGCATGGTGAACACGAGCTGGTCTTTGGCAAAACTGTATGCGAGTTCGGGACGGTTCACAAAAGAACGCTTCGCATTGAAATCTTGCACGCGTGCCAGTCGTCACGCAATGTTCCTCGGGAATGTGCTGTTCCGCTTTTGACGTACCAGGAGCGGCTGGTGCGGAGTACGCGCGTGTATACTGTGGTATACACGCGCCGTTTTTTTTTTCCGTTTTTTTTGTTTTTTTTTTTTCGGTGATCTCCCAACCGCCTATAGTGTGTTCACCGCCACGCCAAGGTGCATCGTTTCGCTCGCATCATCTGATTGTGACGCTTTGGGGGCGGGGCCCAGACGCCGCGGGCCCCGATGCGCAGGAAGAGCGCGGAAACATCACCGACGAAGGGCCGAGCCCACCGACCCCCGAAGCCAGTGGTGCCGACGACGACATCCGGTCGCTGGAACGGCTGTTCGGTCCACCACACTGCCCACACCCGTCACAGCCTTTTCCCTGCTACGAGTGCTACATCGAACGAATGATCCCCCCTCTGTACCCTGAAATTTACTCAGGCCGGTTGCCCGCGGCACAGGAACAGCACATCATATGGAATCAGAGCGCGAGAATATCTGCAGCGTACAGAGCCGCGTTGGAGCGTACCCGGGAAGCTCGCCGCACCAACCTGGAAACGCAACAGCCGGAGTCCGAGAGCTAGCATGGTACGTGATTGCATACGTCTTTCAATCTTCTCAGACCTAGTGTGCCCCTCCGATACGGCTCGTTATATCAGAAATGACCAGCTCATATAGACAATTTTCCCCGAGTAATTTACTCCAGAGCAGGGGGTCTCCGAGCTTTTTTTGGCCAGAGGGCCGGATAAAGAATTTTCAGTAATTCATAAACTGAAGCAACGGTACTGGGCGTAGAATAATAACGTTATTCGAATTATTCGCCGTGCTTTCTTTAAATACCTATAAACTTTAATTAGTGGCGTTGACTTTCTGGAGTAACATGCATCCAGAAAAGGAGCGAAATCATTACCGCAACTCCGCTATTTCTACAAATCTGTGTTCAGTTTTGTGCATAGTGCTTACGTTTCAGCAGTGTTGAAGCGCAGGCCAGTTGGTGTAGCACTGCCATGAAATAAATAGCGCACACACCGAACAGAGAGCGCTCTTGTGGTTATGTTTTACTCTGTGCCTTGTGCTATTTTATTGCCATACAATGTTTAAGTAATAGGTTACCAGAAAGCAGCAGTCAGTGGAAGTTTAGGCTCGCATTATTAAATTCAAGTTTGAAACATTACTCGTCTACGCGTTCGTAAAGCCTCGAGCCCCCGCCGCCGCCTATTTTTCTTCTTTCTTTGTGATTGCAGCCATGCTGCCTCAATTACTACATTTCACGGTATGCTATTTATGAGCCATAATGATCACCGTGGTGGATATACCTTACTCCTGAAGAAGACGAGCTACTTCAAGAGATATCCATTCAGATGTGCAGAATCATTTCGGGATGCAACGCTTAGCTAATTTTCCTGCGCGGTTGAACCGAGTGACTTGGTTGAAAAATATATACCGCTACCCGGGGCGTGTACTGTGCAGATACGTTCTGGAGACGGCCTTGCAAGGCGACGGGCGCCGACTCACTGGCACACGCAGTTCAGGACCGAAAGTTTTAAAGTGCGCGTTCTGCGAAGGCGCCCAGGAGAGGGGTTCACATATATCGCCGTCATATTTCGCGATTGCGGCCGGGCTCGAAGGGTGTTCGTTTACTCATAGGATTGTGTCATTCAACGACAAAGCTTATAACCACCAGAAAAGTGGTTGCTAAAAGAGATGCGCGGTCAAACGGAACAAAATGGCAAGTTGCAAATCCTACTTTGAAAAACAAGCTGGAATAACTGGTTATGTTGGTGTATCGTATTTACGTTGCGCGTTTAAATTCTGTTCCAGTGTCCTCAATCTTACAAAACTTTTTTATTGTTTACCCCGACGTTCAAGAATCCTGCTGCAAGAAGGATCTTCACGGACCGGGTGCTACGATGAAGTTCAAGAAGAAGGCCAATGAAAATTCTGATTTGTGGAAACGAAGTAGAATAAAGAAGGAAAAGTGCAACTGTCTTCGTCGCTCTTCTGCTTGTGGTGTTTCACACACAACGTTTCTAGCGAAATGAGCTTCCACGACCTTAGCTATTGTATTTCATTTTGTGATTTGTGGTCAGCAAACAGCAAATTAAACAGATAATTAAACAAATGAACAAGTAGGATGGGATATGTGTGTGCAAGAGAGCTGGGGTCTGCCCCCCCCCCCCCCCCCCCACACACACACACACACATTGTCTTTTAAAGGCGTAAGCATTTCTATGGTTACCCAACGAGATAACTGCCCAAGGGTCCTTCCGGCCGACCTTCGCGTAAGACGATCCCGTTAAGATATAGAACCCGCAGCAATGTTTTACCACCATAGTTGCTCACACTTTGTCTTGCATTCCTTACAAAGTTATTCCTCGGCATTTTGAGAATGACAACCCACAAACCAATGTCCCGAAACCAAACACCGGCAACGCGTGCCTTTTACGTTAAATCTTTTCAAACTAACTATTAGAAGCGCGCAAAAAAAAAAAAAAAAAAAACGCTTAACCTTGCACTCGGCCGCGCAACGCTTGAAGAACCGAAGCTGGGCGATCGTAGCCCAGCATTTTACGGAAGTGCGCGCGAACTTTTCATCTTATTACTCATGATGATAATAATTTCTTTTCGCGCGTCTCGGACTTACGGCCGTCACAGCGCGTTGCACAGCGCAGCTTGCAACGCCGACAACGCGTTCCGGCAGACCCGCTCCGCGAATGCGTCTCTCGCTTTCATTTTCTTTCTCTCCCGAGCAAAGCGCGCCAAACCTCCTCGCAGAGCACGAGCGTGCGAACGCGCCAGCTGCGGACGAAGACGATGACGGTCGAACGCAGTCATTTGGTTTGCATAAATGCATGTTCTGCAAGCGTGGATGTATAGCACAGTATAGTTACGACGCTAGAGCGTCTTGGGACCGTGGGTACGCTGCTTCGTATCCCGTCTCGGCAAGAAAGTTTCTTTATTTCTTTATACGAACCACAATTTACGGCTCGCTTAAACAGCTTCGCTGTTAAAAAAACTGACAGGTCAAAGAGGGTGAAGGCGAAATCCTGCGCACTCGAGAGCCATTCATTAAACTACTTGACATTCGAATGCATTGTTACTTCTTACTTGTTATTTCCGACGGTTCGAGTGCTTAATTGCCGCTGCCTTAATTAAGCCTTAAGTAACCTCGCCATAATTAACACCAAGTGTCGTGGGTTCGAGTGCCTTAATTAACTCCATATTAATTAAATGCGTCTTAATTAACTTCACCTTAACGCCAAAGGGGTAGGGTTCGACTGCCACCGAAGATCGTGGGTTCGAGTGGCTTAAACGGGGGCGGTGACAAATAGTCACCTAGCCTGCTTGATTTAATCAGGTATACCATACATGTTCTTTATCTAGCATTTTTGTATACCTCTCATTTATCTTTTTCTTTTTCCCCCCAACGATAGATCGCCCGAGCGTTTAACCCATTGCGCCACAAACGCATTTGCAGAGAGCTACACAGACGCGCCTATATATCTAACACTCCTCCGTGTACCCGCCCTCTTGCTCGGGGCGGTGCCGCCGCCTACGGAGCAGAAAGAGAAGTACTGCATTATGACACTAACGCGCACCGACAGTGAACGCTTCGGTGGTCTCAGCACTACGACGCCTCGATGCCAGCATTCGAAGGGACGCTGGCACCAAGAAGCACTACCAACGCCACCTAGGTGGCGTTCACCGTACTCAGCAGCCGCGGAGCGTGGCCTCCGCAATTAGCTCTGAAAATGTTTCTGAAGTTGATCGCGGAGGCTGCAATTACGACGCGCTGTACGCGCTGATTTGACCGGTGACGATTCAGTTACGTGCTTTGTCTTGCGCGTTGTATTAGTGTGTCAGTTACGTGCTTCGTCTTTCGCGTTGTGCTAGCGTGTGCAGCGTAGTGCAGCTTCCATATGCACGACGGTTGCTCATGGTCATCGACGTTGGTAGTCGTTTAAAGGATCAGGTCGTATCAATCTCTTCCCCTGCCTTTTTTCCACCAGTACTCTAATCGTCTCTTGCTTATCTCCACGGCTGATCGGTTGATGTTTCCTTCCACTTGTTGCGGTTCGAGGTGGCGTTTGGGCAAGGAATCACCAAGCCCATCGAAGAGTACATCCGGTAGTAGGAAATGAAGGAAAAAGGTTTTAATTACATTATGTACACTGGCCCTCATGGTACGGAAGCCCACTCCATCAAGAGCATATTAAACGTCTGAGTTCGCATCAGGACACGTCAGAACCACCCCCACTGCACCACACGTCTCCGCTTTTAATCCGGCCGTCTTCCTTCGGATACGGGACGGGGGAATCTGATGACAGTAGCTCGGTCAATCACCATCGTTGGCTCGGTCGCATCATTCCTCCCATGGTTGATGCACTGTTCCGCCGGGCGCGCCTCCATTGTCGCACCTCCGCCCTCGCATTCTCGAATATGCGTGACGTCATTCTGGTCAGGATAAGGATTAGTAGTAATCTTCACGGTAATTACCGCTTCCATGGATGGTAGTGGTTGCTGATGACTCGACGGGAGCTCCTTTGTTCGCGCGTCACACTCTATGACACGCCTGATGGCTGTTGCTTCGCGTGCTGATTAATGGACCACCTCGTTGAAAACGTGCAAGGTATGCGCTTATCCACGTTGAAAGGTAACATACTTTAAACCCAAGCGCTTCTGGAAGTTGTACGTTACCTACGGTTCTCGCTGGGTGAATCCCTTCGCATTCCATTAGGATGTGATGAGTGGCCTCCGGATCTTTACAGCAGCATACAAATGCCTCATCTAGTTCCGAATATTTGCTCCGGTATGTTTTGGTCCTTAGGTAACCGGCTCGAGCCTCAAATAGCAAGGCACAGCCCTTTGTGTTATCGTACAGATTTTCCCTTCTAATTTCTTTCTTCCCATTCTTGTAAATCTCCATGGTCCTTTTTGTTTCCATTATTTGCATAATTCATGTCTCTATTTCTCTCACTTTCTCTCTGATGACTCCTGGTTGTCTATTTACAGTTTCGATTATCTTGTACTTGGTTGCCAACTTCCTTGACCTCTTCCTCCATTCTGTGCCGACGCTTTTCAGCTACAGATACTTGTGCACTTTAGCCGCTCATTTATTTTCATTCATGTTCCTGAGCCTTTCTTCAAAACTAATTTTAATCTGTGCTTCTCTGACTTCAAAAGAGGCGCAACCCATGTCACCCTGCACTGCCTCATTTGTGGTTTTACCGTGGGCTCCCAAAGCCAACCGGCCTACTGATCTTTGCTTAACTTCCGACCCCGACAAGTTATCCAATTTTAAGCATAGAATGGCATTTGTGAACGTTAGCGCAGGCACCACTACTCCTTTCCAGATTCCACGCACCACCTCATACTTATTGTGGCCACACAGTGCTCTGTGTTTGATTATTGCCGCATTCCGCTTCCCCTTTATCTTCAGAATAACTTGGTAGTTGCTTGAGTCATTCTTTACTTCGTTTATGTGTACGCCGAGGTACTTATATTGCTTGGTATGACTTGTTGTTGAATTGACACCCCGTCAATTCATTCTCACTCGTCTCTTCATTAAAGATCATAATTCCTGACAGGGGCGTAGCCAGAAATTTTTTTCGGGGGGGGGGGGGGGTTCACTGGCCCGACCAGGAGGGGGGGGGGGGACAAGCTACTGCTTTCGTCTACGTCACGTGATCGATAATACATATCGGTAGTTTAAGCAGACTCTATTCATGTATATCAAATACATGGGACCGCCCCCCCCCCTCGCGTGTGCGTGTGCTTGTGAAGAAATTAATTAAGTAAAAAGTAAAGTAAGCTCAGTAAATGCAGTAAGTACGACAGGTATAGTGGGCGTTTGGAGCAACGGTCTCTCATCGCGCCACTGAATGGACCAGTCTTCGAAAACGCATCATTGAGACGACCCGTGCGATCGGAGAAGACATCATTAATTGTTAATTTCCATTAAGCGTAGATGGCGTCGTCCACATCGGGGCGAAGTGCGTTTCACTTCTCAAGGACGGCTAAACGCGTGAAAATGCACGTGTGACCAGGCTATACCTACTCCCATAGCAATAGCTTGTTCGCTGCGTCTTTGCGCTAGAAAACTTAAATACGCGCAAAAAAGCGTGAGGCTTTTTTTTTTTTTTTCGAAGCTTTCGTCGCCCTGCTCCCTCATACGAGATGGTTGCATTTCGTGCGGCAAGTGCATGGGCCGCTGTGTCTTCCGCTGTGTGCGAGCGTGCAGCCGTCATTTGCCTTTACGTCAACAGATTCGGAATTGTACAGAATATTTCACCGCACAGCATAGGTATGGCATGTGTACGCATTTTAGGTAGTGCGTGCAACTCATTTCTGCTTCACTTACGCCGGTGCAAACAGGAAGCGGCCTTGACCCTCACAGAATCTCGACTGATTGGTGTACTAGTGATGCAGGAATGAACTCCGGTCTTGTTCAGTGCATAGTGCACATAATCAATTTCTCAGGACGCGTGAACGCCGACGAGAACTGTCAGCGCCTGCAACAAGAGTTTACTTACGCTGTACTTCGCACAGCAGTAATCCATGCTGGTCGGCTGTCTGTTTCGTGCATTCTGTTGCGAGTCGGTGGAATTTCACTGCTGTCATCAACCCCTTCGTGTGTACATTGCTGGTTTGGGATTCCACAACAAAACAGCAACTACCAGCTTTCCGTAAAATAACCCCCCCCCCCCCCCCCCCCCCCCCCCCCTGGCTACGCTCCTGATTCCTGATTTCTCTGTGCTAAACTTAACTTAGCCTAGTTTTTTTCGCTGACTTGCCACAGATATTCGCAAGTATCTGTAAATCTTTTTTACTGTCCGCTATTAGCACAATTTCGTCTGGGTACATGAGTCCAGGGACCTTCTGTTGCACCATTTGTCCATTACGCATGTAGGATAAGTCAAACCCTAATTCGCTATTTTCCAGTCGTCCTTCCCTTAACGTAAAGCGTGAGCAACGATCATAGGCGTATCTAGCGGGGGGGGGGGGGGGGGGGGGGGGAAGGCAGGGGCGGCATTTGCCCCCCCCCCCCCCCCCCACTGTCAAAAGTGGGGAGCAAAAATTTGAAGGCCGGCACTTGCGGATGCACGCTGTAAAGTTCAACAAAACTACAGCTGAAGCTAAATTTTCGTTCTTAATAGAGTGACCACGTAAGTAATGCTTTTCTTTACTCCGTAGCCCCTGCTTGAGCAGTGAAGATACTCTTTTGTGCCTCCTCGGGACGCGCAGTAGCGGACGGCGTGCGGGATTTGCCATGCACGCTTACATTGCGGAGAAAGCCTCGCTCTGGGCAGTTCCGACCCTAATTCCCGCTTGCCCTACTTCTATCATGCACACTTTTTGGGACCGCCTAACCGTATTTGAAAACACATTCGTCTTGCCATATTTAACCTGCGGGATAAAGTATTACGATCAGCCGCGCCCAACGATTGGTGTGCCTTACGGCATGAAATCGCTGCAGATTATCAAATGCTGGAACCATTGAATCTCCTTCCAGAGACAGTCGACATAGCGTTGCAGCCTCAGTATATCTTATCACCACCAAAAATTTAATCAACCGCAAGGTCGAAGTGCTGAATTTCATTGTGTATTCACGACTTATCGTGGATAAGTTCGTGAAAATGATCATACCGTATTGGCGAAGCAGCGCACTGACAAGGACAAAGTGGAGAGACACAAGAATACACGACACTCTCCACTGTGTCTCTCCACTTTGTCCTTGTCAGCGCGCGCGGCTTCACCAATACGGTATGATGATTGATCACCAACTCGCCCAACTTTCCACATTACTGATCATGAAAATGATCTTGGTCGAACGTGCAGAGCCATTTTCATACCAAATGAATACTGAATTGTATTATTTATAAAGGCACGTGTCACTTCTTTTTTAACGATTTGATCTTCAGGTCGTTTTCAAATAAGAGCTACACTATTATTTGTTTCCCTACAGGAGCAAGAACAGCAGATATTTCATATTTTGAAGAAATGAAGGCCACTTTTTGGTGACGCGTACCGAAAAAGGTTGCTTATGTGCGAAAAACAGTCACTGAATATTGGCTTTCTCCCAATTTTTCTGCGTTATACACGGCATTTAGCTCTTTTCCCCCGGTATCGTAGGTAAACTATGTGGGGCACGGTGTTTAAATTTATTCGAAGTAGGAAGCAATGTTCTGAGTGACGAGCGATTTATGTTTATTTTGTTTCGGTTCATTACAGCCTTTGTAGAAAGTTAGTCATTGAAGTGTTCCAGAGTGGCATACTGCCGCTAGTCGAACCGTCTCCCAGGCTGCTAAAACAACTGCGCAAGATACGGACTTGAAATTCCGTGAAAATATAGAGAATTTTAAGCGCGATCCAATGCGAAACCTTCACTTTCCAGCTTTAATTGCAAGTGTTGCACATAATTACTAAACCATCGTTTTTTTTTTCCCATGTGTTTTTGTGCATCACACGTAGTTTGTTTCTCCGGTGTCCCCAGTGAGTTAAACAAGGCAGCCTGTTTATATCTGGGGAAAATTAGGAGCATCGCATGGGCAATATGAGGTATAATGTGCCAAATGAGTGGGTTAAATTCGCCTTTTTCCAATAGAATAGATGGCTGCAGTGTCGTAGATTTAACTACAACTGAGGTCAAATTTTGCGAACATAGGGGGAACAGTACGCCAAGTTTGTGTGTGATGGTTATGCGTATTGATCAAATACAGCTTTAAAAAAGCTGTTAGCAAGTATTCGAAAGTATCACGCTGCTATTATTAGCTAGGTTTCCCAATGTCCCAAGAGAACTCTGCGTTTCAGATATTTTATACTTTGACAGAATAGGTAGCATTTTCAGCACAATGTATCGCGATGCTTTACCGTTTCTGGCTTATTTAGCAGCGTTACGAATAATTAGTGAATCCTCACTTTTTTTTTTTTTCCTTTTTAACTTTTCATGCATGATATATTAGGTTCGTCTGGGGTCCTCACTGAACTAAAGGAAGCAGCTTCTTTATGTTTTGTGATTCAGAGGACCAGGTAATAATTGATGTGTAGGTAAAGTTCAAAATAGATGGGTAATTAAGGCTTTGGCAATAAATCACGTATGCAAGCGCTCTAGAGTGCTATGAGCCTGTATAACGAGAGGGGTAGAATTGAGCCCACTGCCCTGACAGAGCTATAAATGCCACCAAGACCAAATTTATCAAAAATTTGGAATACGCGCAATGGAAACTCTCGGTGCTAAGTTAAATGAGGTTGGATCAAACATAGGCTTTGCAAAAAAAAAAAAAAAACTTATTCAAGTGTTAGAGCGTGTGATATGGTCGCGTTCAGCTATGCTTCCCAGTGTCCCGACATAGCTGTATGTTACACCAGATTTATATTTTGTGGAAAGGAGAGGGGGCTCATGGTAAGTGCAATGTGCGACAAAATTTTTCGTTCCTGGTCTAGTTATAAGCGCTGCAATTAATTGCCGAGCCGTCGTTTTTTCTGCCTATTTTCATGCGTCATAAGGCGTTCCTAGTTGGTTTCATCGATGTTCTCGGTGAACTAAACAAGACACATTCTTTATATTTGGTGAAAATAAAGGGGGCGGTATGGGCACTATGTAAGTAAACTTTAAAGGCAGGGGACTAATTTTGATACTTGCAGTAAATTACGCAAGCACGCGATCCGGAACTTTATGAATGTGCCTTACCAACATGGAATTTATCCCACTGTGCTAGGAGAACTGTGAGCTCAACCCATATATCAAAGCTAGCAAAATTTGAATGGGCGAGGGGGGAGGAGAGTAGGAAGATAAAGTGTAAATTTTATGGCGAAGTAACATTTGTTAAGGAATTCTGGCTTTTTGAAATTTCCAACAAGAAATGCTCCAAAGCATTACAAGAGGGCACGGTTTCACACGGAACAGTCATGTACGGGCACCTTCTTAAACTATGCGATATAATTGCCGGAAACAAACTTTTATTGAAACTATTCGAAAGAAACAGCTTCAATGAAAATTTGGTTGTAATTCTGCAATGTCGCACACATCTGCTCTTTTTTTTTCTTGCAAATATTGCAAGTCATTCATGTTGACTGTACTTCGTTGTGAATAACCGGGACAATACGATTACCTTAACTTGAGACATATTCGTGCTGTAGACTTAACAACCAGGTTCAATTCTTTGTTTAATTAGTAAGTTGTCTGCAACAAATGTGCATTTTTGTATGTGCGCTGCACAACCCGCCCTGGTTGCTTAGTGGCTGTTGGGCTGCTAAAGGCGAGGTCGCGGGATCAAATCCTAGCCACGGCGGCCGCATTTCGATGGGGGCGAAATGCGAAAAGACCCGTGTACTTTTATTTAAGTGCACGATAAAGAACACCAGGTGGTCCAAATTATTCCGGAGTCCCCCACTACAGCATGCCTCATAATCAGATCGTGGTTCTGGTACGTAAAACGCCATAATTAAGTATGTGCATGGCACTGCTGCTACTGGGCAGCATCAGGGACCTCTGGACACTCACTGCATTTTTTCCCTGCATCTTATATAAATTTCTATATTGTGTCAAGAAATAAATCCAAATATGAATAATTGTTCAGGCCACCATGGTTCACCATGTGTGATTGATAAAGAGGTCTATGTTTGTTAAATATAAAGACGCATTTCCAGGCTTCTTCACTTACTGTAATAGTATTTCGATATATATATATATATATATATATATAGAGAGAGAGAGAGAGAGGATGAGAGAGATGAGAGAGAGAGAGAGAGAGAGTCAGATTGTTTGTGGTCCACGTCCTTACTACGAAATGCTTACGCATCATTCAGATATCTCCCTGAAGAGATTCTACGTAAATTTATTTTTTAAAGCGAAGCTTTATATGTCTAGAAAAAATCGTATATGCCCAGGCGAAATCGCCCGTGTACCGATAACTATCATCATCAGCATTGGCTCGAGCGCCGTCTTCTTCCGCAGCTGGCTCATTGGTGCCCCTCGGCACGCGCTCGGGCCACTGCTCCCGTGTTCTTCGTCGTCGACTTCTTCCACTTTACTTTACGGGGGTATGGGCCATTGCCTAAGGGGGTATGAGCCATTCATTGTCTTACAGATTTAATTTTGAAGCAACTTAATTTCGAAGAATCGCAAGCGGCAACGGCGGGCGAATGCTGCTAACCACGCCGCCGAGCAAACTCGAGACATCGAACGCAAGCTGCAACGGCGGACTGCGGGCGCACCGTCAGTGACGTCGTTCTCTCAGTCGCAGCCGAACGTGCGTGTAACCTCGTAATTGAGAAATACTTTAATGAACCCTCGGGATTAACCCAGTGATAAAAAGCGGGGCCGCACATTTAAGCTTCGCTGGTTAACCATCTTCACGGAGTGGAAGGGCCAACGAATTTTTCTTTTTCCCCCTTTTCTAATTTTCCCATTTTCTTTTTATCGCGATGTATCGCGATTTTACTCCGGCTAGGGCGCTTTGAAAGCAGCCCGCCCCTTACAAAGGGATCAGCTACAATTTATCATCATCATCATCAGCGAAACCTCAGCGGAAACAAACCCGTTAGCATCAAGATCTCGTTGAAATGGCAAGCTCCAACAACGACGGGCGCACCATAGAACACTACCTCAGCACCGACTTGGAACGGCTGCGTTTGAGTGAGTTTCTTTTTGCGCACAGGGTTAGGGTATTACGTCTCGGACCTCACAGCTGACTTAAACGGGGTTGGTTGCGTTGGGAGGCTGATTTGCTTTGTCTTCGTTTAAGTTTGTTTGTACGACGCTATATTGAAAAGAAGTATACCATCGGCATAGCACTCATGGTCTAAACATGAGCTAGACACAAAGTGACCTGCAATGCGTTAAAATTTGTACGTATGGCGGAAAGTCCGAGTATTACGAGCTACATATTATTACAATAGATAATAACTATAATTACAATAAATTCCTGAATTACAAGTGACTTACCATCACACACTGCGCTCGCTACTTTTTCTGTCGGGACAACATGTAACATGCATGCCTTCCATAACCTGAAAGTATTGGGAACTACGCCGTTAAAGCAGCCCGCCCTGCACTGTCTACCGCTTAGAACGGCTTTGAATCGAGGAGAAAATTGGGAAGATCCTATGTTGCATTGACGGAAACGAGCAGCAAGTTTCGATTCAGGAAACCCGGAATTATATTTTTTAATTTGTCTTTGAAAGGGGTGCAAAAATGGCATGTGGCGTCGCTTGACGGTGGAACAGTGCGAATCAATCTGTATGTAGTTCAGTCACGTGACCTGAGACTCACTCGGGGAGTTTTTTTTATTGCTTAAAATTTTATTTTGTGTGCTTCTGCTAACTTTTCTGTGCGTGTTGAAACAGTGGCGCTGCCTTTCTACAGACGAACAGAGTGGCGCATCCCTGTGCGAGTCGCGTTGTGGAATGTGGCGTTAGGGTAGCTTCCCTATTCAGGATGTCGCAGTCTTGCGAGTAGTTCAGATTCCACCCCCAGGCAACGCCAATCACTTATGACAGAAAAAAAAGAAAGGAAAAAATTGTCGCAGTGTCACCCGAAAGGCGAAGCATCAATTGCGATAGCAAATTAGTAGAGAGCTATACAGAGTAAGGATAGTATTTTTATCAGCTGTATAAACTTGGACATGCAGCAGCACCAGCAACGCGCAGAACTGTTGTCTACGCCGTTGGCGTTTTGCCCGCGTTTGCACCGAACGCGCGCGGCATTTTTATTGCGATAGCAATTATATGGAAACTCAAAAGCAGATTTCTGCCGTCGGCGTCGCCGTCGCCGTGAGGTTCCGTATGACGTCAATGGAGATGAAATCGTCGCCGCGCGCCGAACGCTGTATGTGCGAGTGAAAGGGCGCGAGGGACGCGCGCTTTCACGGGGAGTGAACGCACGGCGGAGAACAAACGCGCGTTCTGCTCTGTGCTCCCTTAAGGGCTGCAGAAGTAGGCGTCTCTTTCCTCCTCTGCAATCACCATATATGTAGAGCAAACGTGCCTTCTTCCGACGCACGAAAGGCCATGGGGGGGAGGCGGAGGGAAGGGAGGCGACGTTTAGCTGCGGCACCAAGTGCCTATTTATATCAGAGGCTCCGGCAACAGTCACCAACGCCGCACGCATTTTGAGCGAACGCGGGCAAAACGCCGACGGTGTCGACAACAGTTATGCGTGTTGCCGGTGCTGCTGCATGTCCAAGTTTATACAGCTGATAAAGCTGCTATCATTACTCCGTATAGCTCTCTTCAAATTTGCTATCGCAATCGATGCTTCACCTTTCAGGTGAAACTGCGACAACTTTTTATTGCGATAGCAATTATATGGACACTCAAAAGCAGATTTCTGCCGTCGGCGTCGCCGTCGCCGTCGCCGTGAGGTTCCGTATGACGTCATTTGGAGATGAAATCGTCGCCGCGCGCCGAACGCTGTATGTGCGAGTGAAAGGGCGCGAGGGGCGCGTCTTTCACGGGGAGTGAACGCGCGGCGGAGAACAAACGCGCGTTCTGCGCCGTGCTCGCTTAAGGGCTGCAGAAGTAGGCGTCTCTTTTCTCCTTTACAATCACCATATATGTAGAGCAAACGCGCCTTCTTCAGACGCGCGAGAGGCCGTGGGGGAGGGGGAGGGAAGGGAGGCGACGTTAGCTGCGGCACCAAGTGCCTATTTATATCAGAGGCTCCAGCAACAGTCACCAACGCCGCACGCATTTTGAGCTAACGCGGGCAAAACGCCGATGGCGTCGACAACAGTTCTGCGTGTTGTTGCTACCAAAGCCGCTCACCTTACTTCGTATGACATTGCTGTGTTGCTATCGCATTCATTGCTTCGCCCTTAGGGCGAAACTGTGACATTTGTTTTTATAAATACACATTTGGTGCCGCAGCTAAACGTCACCTCCCCTCCCTCCCTCCCGTCCCCCCACAGTCTTTTGGCCGTCGGAAAAAGTCGCGTTTGCTCTCTATATATGGAAAGGAGGAAAGAGACGCTTAATTCTGCAGCCCTTCAGGTAGCACGGCGCAGAACGCGCGTTTGCTCTCCGACGTGCGTTCGCTCCCCGTGAAAGCGCGCGACCCTCGCCAACACCCCTCGCGCCCTTTCGCTCGTACATACAGCGTCCGAAGCGCGGCGACGATTTCATCGCCGTTGACGTCATACGGAACCTCACGGCGACGGCAGAAATCCGCTTTGGAGTGCCGATATAATTGCTATCGCAATAAAAAAAAATTACACCACCTTCCCGTAGGGGAACCCTGAGTAGTATGCGAAGTAGCCATGGGGTCGACTCAAGGTAGTTTTATCAGCTGTATAAACTTGGACATGCAGCAGCACCAGCAATGTGCAGAACTGCTGCCGACGCCGTCGGCGTTTTGCCCGCGTTCGCACCGAACGCGCGCGGCGTTGGTGACTGTTGCCGGTGCATCTGGGGCGCCTACGTGCCTCTAACCTAAGCTGCTTCGCGCGCGGAGCCGCAGGTGTTGCCATTCGTTGGGCAATCCGGAGAGGAGCGTCAGAGAGGAGGAATGCAGAGAGAGGAGATGAGACAAGGAGAGGAGGGGGAGGAGGATGCGCATGCGCAGTGCAGGTGTGGACGCCTGACGGCGGAGGGAGGGAGGGAGTGACATAGCCCCGACCATTAGATGCTTCGCATCTAAAAAAGTTCTTACATGTGTGGTGACGGGGGATCTGCTTTGGCAAGACAAAAGTATCTCGCCCGTTTCGGGAGCGACGATAGCCTTGGCGCGCCATCGTCGTTTTGCTGCTGCTCGTAGCATCGAGGAATACAATCAATGAATAGTAAAAACCAGTCAAAAGACGAAGTACAGAGAAGAGACGTGGCACACACAAAACAACTGTGCTGGTCGTTGTGTGTGCCACGTCCCTTCTCTGTACTTCGTCTTTTGACTGGTTTTTACTATTCAGTATGTACCAACTGTCCCAGATAGCTACTCTAATTCAATCAATGACATGACCATTTCCTTCTCACCGTGAAGCACACTGCTGGTCGCTTGCGTCGATTAGTGTCTGTTTCATAGTAAAAGTAGCATGAAGGAACAACGCCCAAAAGAAAAAAAAAAGTTGTCGCAGTTTCACCTGAAAGGCGAAGCATAAATTGCGATAGCAAAATTGTAGAGAGCTATACGGAGTAATGATATTAGCTTTATCAGCTGTATAAACTTGGACATGCAGCAGCACCAGCAACACGCAGAACTGTTGTCGACGCCGTCGGCGTTTTGCCCGCGTTCGCTCAAAATGCGTGCGGCGTTGGTGACTGTTGCCGGAGCCTCTGATATAAATAGGCACTTAGTGCCGCAGCTAAACGTCGCCTCCCTTCCCTCCCCCTCCCCCACGGCCTCTCGCGCGTCGGAAGAAGGCGCGTTTGCTCTACATATATGGTGATTGTAAAGGAGGAAAGAGACGCCTACTTCTGCAGCCCTTAAGCGAGCACGGCGCAGAACGCGCGTTTGTTCTCCGCCGTGCGTTCACTCCCCGTGAAAGCACGCGCCCCTCGCGCCCTTTCACTCGCACATACAGCGTTCGGCGCGCGGCGACGATTTCATCTCCATTGACGTCATACGGAACCTCACGGCGACGGCGACGGCAGAAATCTGCTTTTGAGTGTCCATATAATTGCTATCGCAATAAAAAGCTATTTCGTTAATCCACCCCGAGTGCGTCCACGACAATCAGAAATGCCCAGAACAGACCACTGTGTTCGTCTCTCTTCCTCCTTTAACTGCGCATTCTTGACCGCCACGACGCACCTGCCGCGAGCAACGGGGCCAGCAACGAACGAGCGAACGCTTTTTTTTTTGTAACGCGATGGCGTTTAGGGACCCGTGTCGCAGAAAATCCGGCGTCGGCAACCGGCATGTGATCGCGGGTGGTGCAGAAAATCATCCAACCACATCGGCCGCGCAGGCCCTCCACGTGGTGTAAGGTTGTGGTGAACAAAAATTGAATTTCTCACAGTGAAATCCTTCAGAAAAATGGTAAAGTACGACTTTACCATTAGGCGTCGGATTCGCCGTCGGATTGCTTACCAATCGGCGTCGGATTGTAATTTGAATGTACGACAAAACCTAATTCTGCTACAAGCCTACACAAACCCCTTTTCCAGCATTTCTACCAGACGTGCGCGCCGTCGGGGCAATAGCAAACAATTAAAATAATAAAAAAAGGTGCTAGTGCCTTCAGATTTTAATATAAGACCACTTATATTGCCCCTGGAAAAACGTATTGCCATCAATGCATTTCAGTTTAAAAGTGAAGCCGACTTTAAGGGGATCGGTGTAAGCTTGGTCTTCGTAAGATGGCTTTCCCACGTTCAGTGTTGCAGTGAATGAAGCCTACTTGACTTGCCGTATGCGAACGATGCGATGCGAACGGGTGCCGATAACGCTATCGCGTTCTTCTCTTTTATTCGTGATTGTGACAACAAAAAAGGGAGAATGTTCCCCGAGCTAACCGCTGAACATCGGCCAGCAGGGCGATAGCTGGTAAACAGCTGTGGGAAGCCTATGGGAGAAAGTAGAGAGAACAAAGCAAATACAAAAGGGCTGCCACGAGCGCAGAGGGGTATGGTCCGGTTGTACCCAGTCCCTGCCTCCTCTCTCCAACATTCTGCCTACCTCCTCCATCGACTGTCGTTGCTGTTCCTGGAATGCTTTTGCGAGAGGTCACGCCTAATTACGGCGTCTGGAGCGCATTGTAGCCCCGCTCTACCAAAACGTCATTGACGTCGCCTAATCTCATCTCCGCACCTCTCTTCCGTGAGCTCTCAACCACCCCCCGACGCAGCACGCAAGGCAACAGCAGCAGTGCAAAAGTCGAAGGAAGAGAGAAAGAAAGCTTCGCTTTAAAGGGCCCCTCATCAGGCCACATAGCAAATTTTCGTTATACGCTGCATGGAAGTTGTTACGTGCCCTATCGAGAGCGTTCTACTGCAATAATTTCTCAAATTGGTTGATTAATAGCCGAGCTAGAAGAAATATTTCACTGCCGCAAACCCATGATTTCAGGTGGCCAGTGTCACCGCCCACATACACTCTCTCCACTTACCACTGTCGACTCTAGCCTCCGCAAGCGAAATTCCTTCCCTGCGTTTTCCCATGCTGGAGCTGGAGGATCGTGTGGCAAAGGATCGCGTGGGTCATAATGTCAGTGCTTAATGGGGGGGAACGTGTTGCAGAAACTTTGATCTTACAGTTTCTTCCCTTTTTTCTACTCACTTTTCACCGGCATTGCCGTCACGTTCGGTAATCAAGTGTTGGGGCCGAAGATGCAGATGAAGAAAAAAAAAATATATCAGAGAACACTGTACTTTACAACAAATCGAATGATAGGTTTTCTATTGCGGTACAAAATAGGCTGTCCTTAAAAAACAGTACAGCCCCTTTAAAGCAAGAAAATGCACGCAAGCTAGATGAGGATTGTTCGCTGACGAGCCCCAAAAGGCGATTTAAAAAAAATTAGAATAGCGGTGTGAGAAATTTTTACGCACACATGCTTATGCGAATGGCTTCCCCGCGTCATTGACCACTTGGAATATGGCGCTCCTCTGAACAAGAAGCTTTGCAGTTAGACATTTAGTTTCATCAAACACTTTCATATGGGATGTGTTTAAGATACTAGTCTGTTTGAAAACAATAAATATGTGTTCTCATTCATATTCCTTGAACGAGTCGGTTGCTGTTACTTTTGTATTTATAACTATGTACCATTTCTGCACCCGGTCGACTAACCTGCACATATCAGACCAACATTGACAGCTAACTACTCTCATTTATCTCCGATACCTGACGCGAAGTGCACTAAATGCTGTAACCCAACTCTCAAAGTATGCGTGATTTCTTCTCCCGAGGGACACTCTAACGGCTAATCAAGTCATTTGGAGGTTCTTTTTCTCTGGGTATGGTTTGCGCTTTTCGAAGTCAAGGACACAGTAAGGCACACAAATAAACAAATGGCAGTGTTTGTTTATCCATGTGCCTTACTGTGTCCTTGTCTTCGAAAATCGCAAACCATAAGAAACAGCGTTCTATTCCTCTTTCATAGTTTTTCTGGGTGGAAAATAATGTCACTCTTGCGTTCGCTGGACAACATGGCTCTTCGAATGAGCTGCAGTTATCTCTTAACTAAAAGGCTCCTCAACAAGACGCATTAGAAAATTTTGGTTATACAGCGGTTATGTGGTAACGCTGCCTAGGAGCGTTTTACCGCAAGACTTTTCAACATCGCATCTTTGTTATGCTGGAAATAGGTGCAACTGAAAGACCCTGTTATTAGTTTCGCTGCCGAGATTGATAGCGCACTCTTCCCCTTTGCCTCGACTAGTACCTGCCTTAATTCTTACAAAAGCTGAGGGACCACATTGTGTTTACATCCACGAGACCCACCTTCATATTTTTTACTTTTCTTTCTTTTTGCAGAGTGTACAGTGTACTTACTGTACAGCGGCCGACTTCCGCATTTTGCGTTCTGCACTGGATGATTTGACGAAGTCATGTGCGATAATCTGTGACGTTGCAGGAAGTGCGTATCAACGTAATAGAACCGAGTATTAAGCGGGGGAATTTAGACGTTTGACCTTGACGCCGACTAAGACCGGGGGCTCCCTCGAGAGGAAGATCACGTGGGCTTCTGCTTAAAAGTTCAGCTGTTTCTGCGCTGTGTAGCCATTTAATACTTTGCAGGACACGGTTGGCGCCACGCTCTTATCTTTGCAATGTTGAAACCTAGTGATGGACCATTACACCACGATTGTCTGTTCACTGCCACCTCGACCACACCCTTGCAGCTGATCGTGCCACGTCGGAGGGCCTTCAAGCTAGGGACAACGCCGAGGCACACGTCGAGCTGTGTGGCCACGTCAACGACGAGCCGTCGACTTCCGAAGCCCGTGGCCACCGTGACATCTTTCGGCCGATCGGCCAGCACTACACCTTGCCCCCCTGCCCACCGTCGTCGCCGCAGCTCTGCCGTAGGCACAGAGCGCGGCTGCTTGCGTCGCAAAATGAGGTTCCAGCCGTTCGAGGAACGCCCCCGCTTGATTCGGAATCTGTGACCCAGCGGTCCTTCTGGATGCCGCCGAAAATCAGGCAGGCTCTCCAGGACATCCTGGACACGCAAGAGCTGGAGGAAGATCCTTCAGCTCTTACAGCCGCAGGTATTTGTGCTTGCATTGCTGTGCATTATTTTTACTCATTTTATTGTTACTTTCAATATTGCTTTCCTTATCTTTCCCTTTCCCCAAGCGTACGGTAGCCAAACTGCACGTCCATGAATAACCCCCCGCCTCCTGCTTTCGGGGGAATTCGTGTTGCTGCCTGCGGCACGTGTGTAACATGGGCGTCAGCGACGTCGTCGTCTCTGCAAGCAGGGAGAAGGCTAGAGAAGGCGATCGCCTGGGAAGGGAGAGCGGGCTTTCGTTCGAATTTTTAGCTATTTCCGCAATTTACATTGTTTTGATGAACGTTGCAGACAGCATATAGTCACCTCCTTATAATTGTCCGACAGAACAGCCTTATACTAAACACGTGTGGCAGGGTGAGTTCACAGGCCAGCCTTCCTCAGCCTTCATACAACGATAGGACGCAACACATCAAGGAAAAAAAATACAGGTGAAAGGAAGAGCGTCCGCTCGCAACTAACTTATTCCCGAGAAAGCATCGCAATATATAGCTGAGCTAACACATGCGCGGCAAGGTTCCACGTATCACCCCACCAGATGAGTCAATAAGAATCATGTGTTAGATTAAGAAGCATCTAAAAAACTCAAACTCGGCGCCGCGCAACACCCACTGACGTATCGCTAATGCAGATATCTTTTTTTCTTTTTATGCCTCGAGCATTTCTCGTGCCAGCACCTCGTTGCTTCTACCCAGAATGCTGATCTTAAATCTTGCGTTACATTTACATGCTTTGCAGTGCGCAGGTAAATGTGTCGAAAGGTTAGTCTTAATGGAAAGTGCGTGCTCTCTCGCTCTGTCGTTAACACATCGACCCGTTTGGCCGATGTAAACCCTGCCACAGCTGAGCGGAATTTCGTAAACCACACCCACCGCACAGGTGACGTCGGGATTTACATGCCTCTTGCCACATATAGGCGGTTTGGGTGCTTTGGAAATCCGCGGGCACAGGCCTGACAGCTTCCTTGGTGCAGAGAGAACCACTGGGGCCACTCCTCAGCCTGATTTTTTTAGTTATCTTCGTTTTGACGTCTTCATTCTTTCCAGATTGCTTTAAATTGTTTCTTTTTGTATGACGTCAGCAGGTGAGGCCTATATATATATATATATAAAACAGGATTCATGATAAAGTTAGTTGGGAGTCCGCACCCGTCTTTGTGTCCTTGATGTTTCTTGTCGGGCACTGGTCGTCATAATGCAGAACCAGTTTGTCCAAAGCTATACCTTATCAAATACCTCAGTGTCATAAATTGACTGTTACTCTTTAGCATTTATTTGTTGCACGCTAACCCAAATTATCAGTCGAATAAACTTTAAAGTACAATCAAAATTAGAGTAACCATCAACTCAAAATATGCCGACACCCAAGCAATTTTCGCCGTCGCCGGGGCTCCCCATTAGTATGAAGTATATAAATGCTATACACGCTTTTCCATGCCGCATATGCTGGTTATATTGATACACTATGCAACCACTACTGTTGCTCTACCAAGTCCCAAGTTCTTGACTAAATTATTCCTCAGAATTTTACGAATGGCAGCCCATAAACATATGTCGTTGTGGGATGCCATGTTGATTCAAGGACGCATCCCAACATGAAACATAATGACTGTTTATTAGCGTAGTAGCAGCGGCGGGGCTAAAGTACCGCCGCTGCGCTCGAACGGTTAGCGAAGGAAGAATCTTTCGACTTGGCAACCGTCGTTGACGTAAGCCTCCGGTGACGCTGCGGTGGCGCTGTCCCTTATCGAGGCGTGGTGCAGCATGCAGCCGTGTCACGCGGGCTATCAAGTGCGAGGCGGAGGCTGCGCCGGTTTGTGCGCAATGTGTCGCCACATCACCCCCCGCGGATTGTAGAGCCCTCAGGGTCTGTAGAAATCTGGGAGGCGTACCAGACGTCCAGAGCGTGTGTAGGACTGG
>NC_051161.1:112501220-112636291 GCF_013339745.2 Dermacentor silvarum
CCCGGCAACCTCGATAATTTGACACCGGGACATGAGAGCGTCAGCGGAAACCATCGTGCACACACGATAGCCCGAGGTCACTGCAACTGGGCACTGCAAGAGACGCCAGAAGACCCAAGTCCAGACACACTACAAACTTACTACGATATTGCCACCTGTAGGTAGTGGGTCGAGGGCAAGAGTGGGTCGAGCCCAAGAGAAGAAAGAAGACCGCGCGCTCCTTCTCTGCTCGAGCCAGCCCCGACGGTCGCGTCTTCCAAGAGCCAGCTGCTCTACGTTTATTAAACCTTCAGGGCTACTTCTCGAGGCTCGTGACAAACTGGTGGAGGTGCTGGGTAAGCGTCTTCACGGATGTTGCAGACCCCTCCAAGGATCCGCGCTACGAATCCAGTGCCTGTCGACACTCCCGTGCATCGGGCCAGCCGCAGGATCAGGGGACTGTCTCCAGAAGTCGTCAACGCTACAGTTCCCACCACATCAACCGGTATGACCAGCGCTTCTCTTCAAACCGCCCCAACCGGTACGGGAAGCACGATGTCGAACCGTTACACACTTGAGAGTCCACGGATCCCGAAGACGTTTCATGGCACAGTGTTCGAAGACGTCGAAGACTGGATGGTCGAATACGAGCGCGTGGCCTCCGTGAACGAATGGAACGACACGGAGAAACTCCGACACGTCTACTTCTACCTGGAGGATGGCGCGCGTACGTGGTTTCAGAACCGCGAGGGGCAACTGACGTCGTGGCGCGAGTTTTGTCGTCAGCTTTTGGAGACATACACCAGTCCTGATCGCCACGAACGAGCGGAACGTGCGATTCAGGCCCGCGTCCAGTTGCCAAACGAAACTGTGACCACTTACGTCGAAGACATGACGCGCCTCTTCCGACGGGCCGATCCAAGAATGACGGAGGAGAAGAAGTTACGTCATCTGATGCGCGGGGTCAAGGAGCAACTCTTCGCTGGCCTCGTACGGAGCCCTCCGAAGACGGTCGCGGAGTTCTTGTCCGAGGCCGTGACTATGGAAAAGATGCTTCTGCATCGCTCGAACATGTATGAGCGGCAAGCGAACAGCATGTCTGCTGCTGACATTTTCACGGCCATAGGAAGCAACGGTGACTGTCTGCGAGAACTCATCCGCTCTGTCGTGCGTGAAGAGTTGCAAAAGGCCGCCGTAACACCGCACCCTACGGTAAGCTCCATAGCGAGCATTATCAAGGACGAAGTGCACCAGGCGCTCCGTGACACCTTGCCTCCTGCTAACGCTGCGGCAGTACCTGTTGAATATCCGCGTGCGACCTACGCGGAAGCCCTGAAGCGCCCTTCTCCCTCTCCGCCGCGGTTCGTTCGTGCTCCTCCTACGGTGTCAATTCAGTCGGCGCAGCCGATGTCGTACTACGACGCTGGGTATACACCGCCGCCGGTTGTTCATGCCGCTCCATTTGCCCACCATTCGGAGCAAGCGGTTCACTACGTCGACGACAGACGCCCGCCCCCTCGGAAGTCGGATGTTTGGCGCACACCCGATCATCGGCCTCTGTGCTTCCACTGCGGTGAAGCTGACCACCTGTACCGCCAGTGCCCATACCGGCGCCTTGGGATTCGCGGCTTTTCCGCATACTCGCCGCCACCCCGATACGGCCAGCGACCCCGGGACATTGAGGACTACCTCTCTCAGCAGCGCTTGCCACCGCCTGCCAGGCGGCAGTCGCGATCGCCGTCTCCCAGACGATTTTCACCTCCGCCCCAGCGCTATTCTCCCGAGCGGTCGACCAGTCCCCGCCGGGAAAACTAACTGAGGCGATCTTTGGGGGCGAGGTCGCTGACGGTCGAAGCGCTGAAGACCTCCGACGGACGCAGTTACGGAAACATACCGATCCGCCATCACCTGCAGCTGAACGAGACGACCGGCTTTCGCTCGACATACCAGTGACTATTGACGGTTATGCCGTGAGTGCTTTAGTGGACACCGGCGCAGACTACACGATACTAAGCAGGAAAATAGCAATGCAGCTGAAGAAAGTGATCACTCCCTGGCATAACTCGCAGATTCGGACGGCTGGCGGCCACGTCGTTACTCCGCTGGGCGCCTGCACGACTAGAGTTGAGATTCAAGGATCTACATTCGTTGCGAGCTGCCTTGTCTTACGCGAATGCTCCCGCGACGTTATTCTTGGGGTTGACTTCCTGCAGGAGTACGGCGCGATTATCGATCTGCAAGAGCGTCGTATCACTTTCTCTGCCGCACGAGCAATCGACGTGCAAGACGGCCAACGGCGCGACGACGTACTTCGTGTTTCGGCAGACAGTGTAACGCTTCCTCCACGAGCCAGTGTCCTCGTCGACGTTACATGCTGTGGCTTACGCGATGGCGAAGCGGTGGCCGAAAGTAACTTGGAACACCTACTGAAGCAAGGTGTTTGTGTGCCTCGAAGTGTTATACAGATTCGTGCTGGTCATTCGCAATTGCTTGTTACCAACTTTAGCTACGAGCACCGACACCTGTTCCGCGGCACTTCGTTAGCGTTTGCTGACGCAGTAGCAAACGTTAACAACTGCTTCACGTCAGAAGTAGTGGAGACAGCAGACACGTCTCTGGGCCATCTCGACATCAATTCTGAACTGTCCACCGATAGCCAGACAGCACTGCGCAAGCTCTTGCTTGAATTCAGGACCTGCTTCGCACATTCTTCCAAGGTACGCCAGACTTCGATCACTAAACACAGGATCATCACGTACGAAGACGCACGCCCGATACACCAGCAGCCTTACCGCGTGTCGGCAAAAGAACGCGAAGCCATACGTACGCAAGTCCGCGAGATGCTTGACGATGGCGTCATCGAACCTTCTAACAGCCCGTGGTCGTCTCCGGTCGTTCTTGTCAAAAAGAAAGACGGAACGCTACGCTTCTGTGTCGACTACCGCAAGCTCAACAACGTGACTAAAAAGGACGTGTACCCGCTGCCGCGTATCGACGACTCGTTAGATAGACTACGGCGTGCCCACTATTTTTCTTCTCTCGATTTAAAAAGCGGGTACTGGCAAATCGAGGTAGACGAACGCGACCGCGAGAAAACAGCCTTTGTGACTCCAGATGGGCTCTATGAATTTCGAGTGCTTCCTTTTGGCTTGTGTTCAGCCCCGGCTACTTTCCAGCGAATGATGGACACTGTCCTTACTGGACTGAAGTGGCAGGCCTGTCTTGTGTACCTGGATGATGTGGTCATCTTCTCTGAAACGTTCGAGCAGCATCTTCACCGCCTACGGAGTGTGCTAGAAGCCATCCGATCGGCAGACCTCACACTTAAGCCCGAAAAGTGTCACTTTGGTTACGAAGAGCTCAAGTTCCTCGGGCATGTAGTAAGCGCCAAAGGGGTCCGACCCGATCCCGACAAGCTTGCCGCTGTGGCCGCGTTTCCAGCTCCTGCCGATAAGAAGGCCGTCCGGCGCTTCCTGGGTTTGTGCGCCTACTATCGCCGGTTTATTAAAGGCTTTTCGAAGATAGCGGAACCCCTGACACGCCTTACGAGGGACGATACGCCATTTGTGTGGCATAATGAGCAACAGGCGGCTTTTGCTGAATTACGACAGCGCCTGCAGTCAGCACCCGTTCTTGCACATTTTGACGATGATGCTGATACTGAGGTGCATACCGACGCCAGCAGCATTGGCCTTGGCGCAGTGCTCGTCCAGCTTCAAGATGGAGTGGAAAGAGTTATAGCGTATGCCAGCCGCTCCCTGTCCCGTGCCGAGGCGAATTATTCGACTACGGAGAAAGAGTGCCTCGCGGTCGTGTGGGCGATCATCAAGTTTCGCCCCTATCTCTATGGTCGTCCCTTCAAAGTAGTGACGGACCACCATGCCCTCTGTTGGTTGGCAAGCATGCGCGACCCTTCAGGACGACTGGCACGGTGGAGCTTGCGGCTACAGGAATTTGACATCACCATCGTTTATAAGTCTGGCCGTAAGCATGAAGACGCTGACACACTGTCCCGCGCACCCATTGATCCTGCCAGTCAGGAAACAGAGGATGATGACGGCTTCCTGGGCGCCATTAGTTCGTCGGACTTGAGCAGACGGCAGCGTGACGACGCTGAGATTAGACCGATCATCGATCATTTAGAGGGCCGCGACACAACCATACCACGCCATCTGTCCCGCTCGCTGACGTCCTTCTGTCTGCGAGACAACGTGCTTTATAAGAAGAATGCTCGTTCGACCAGCCGTGCTTACCTCCTGGTGGTTCCAAGGGACATGCGCGACGACATCCTCTTCGCTTGCCATGACGAACCGACATCTGGTCATTTAGGCTTTTCACGAACACTCGCTAGAGTAAGCGAAATGTACTATTGGCCCGGGCTTTCAGCAAGCGTCAAACAGTACGTTAAAGGCTGCCGTGAATGCCAGCGCCGCAAGACACCATCCGTTAAACCGGCTGGCTTACTTCAGCCAATTGAAGCACCTCACACGCCTTTCGACCAAGTCGGCATGGACATTCTCGGACCGTTTCCTCTCTCGGCCGACGGTAACAAATGGGTGATCGTCGCGACTGATTATTTAACACGCTATGCTGAGACGCAGGCGATCCCACGAGCCACGGCCTCAGAGGTAGCGCAGTTCTTCATGCGCCACATCGTCTTGCGTCACGGTGCTCCCTCCACTGTAATAACCGACAGAGGGACAGCTTTCACAGCGCAGCTTATGGACGAAGTTTTTGAATTGAGCAACACCAGGCATCGCAAGACGACCGCGTACCATCCGCAGACCAACGGACTTACCGAGCGACTGAATAAGACTGTCACAGACATGCTCGCAATGTACATCGACGTTCAACACAAAACATGGGATCGGATCTTGCCTTACGTGACCTTCGCGTATAACACCGCCGTGCAAGAGACGACGCGCTTCACGCCCTTTCGCCTTCTCTACGGTCGCGAAGTCCAGACGATGCTGGACGCTATGCTGCCGTGTCAAGACGCTGACCAATTGACAACTGACGCCGAGGAATTTGCAGAGCGTGCTGAGGAAGCTCGGCAGCTCGCGCGGCTGCATATCGGCCAGCAGCAGCAGGCAGACGCACGACGCTACAACATCCGCCACAGGGACGTGTCCTACAACCCCGGAGACCAAGTTTGGGTGTGGACCCCCGTTCGCCGTCGTGGCCTCTGTGAAAAGCTTCTGAGCCGGTATTTCGGTCCGTATAAAGTGCTCCGCCGCGTCAGTGACGTAAACTACGAAGTTGTTCCGGACACAACATCGCAGACACGGAGTAGGACACAAAGACAACCGACCTCAGACATAGTTCATGTTGTGCGCATGAAGCCGTACATTGCGCGTCCGTAATTTTTTTTGTTTTCATTTTTTTTCTCTCATTCCCTTCTTTGTTTCTACTTTTCATTTATCTTTGGGAGCTTGCTTCTTCGTTCATTGACTGTGCCGGCGTGACGGCTACATTTTTTTTTGTGTACTTTCGCTTTGCCTGCCTTCCTCTTCTTTGTCTTCTACGCCTATTTTTTTTTAGCATCGAGGCGATGCTTTTGTTCGGAAGGGGGGATATTGCCACCTGTAGGTAGTGGGTCGAGGGCAAGAGTGGGTCGAGCCCAAGAGAAGAAAGAAGACCGCGCGCTCCTTCTCTGCTCGAGCCAGCCCCGACGGTCGCGTCTTCCAAGAGCCAGCTGCTCTACGTTTATTAAACCTTCAGGGCTACTTCTCGAGGCTCGTGACAATATACTGCAGCACTACCGCCTTTCGAGAAGAACGATGCCGCCATCCCACCCATCCCTCACCAGAGCTGAAGCCACGACCTGGAGGCAACTCCAGACCAACACCTATCCTCACCTCACGCTCCTTCACGCGATGTACCCCACCCTTTATCAGCCCCTTTGTCCTTTCTGTACAGAGCGAGCTACCCTCTACCACACCACATGGGCTTGCCAAAATATCCCCAATAACTCCCCAAATCGAAACGCAACGCACGAGCAGTGGGAGATGGTGCTGACCAGCTCGGCACTGGAGGATCAGCGAAAGCTTATCGCCAGAGCCGAAAGTGCTGCCACCGCCGCTGGGGCCCTGGACTGAAGGCTCCACCCACCACGGAGATCGACGCTTCTCCGTGCCTCATCAAAATAAAGTTTTGTCTCTCTCTCTCTCTCAAATATCCTACATACAGTCAAACGCATTTATAACGAAGCGCTCGGATCCACCACAACTCTTTATTGTGGTGGATCCACTTCGCTGTAAGAAGCACGCCAACATAGAAAAACGTTCATTTACCATGAATTGAAAAGACACTATGAAATTAGTTCCTAATTTTTGGACAAACTTAGTCTGGAAGTATGTGCGACTGCAGTCGACATTATGGCACTGAAGTTCACACCGTGCCCCACGGCAAAATTCAGGAGGTGCGCAAAGCTGCAGATATTTGAATGTCTCTATCTCGTCTCTTACAGTCAAAATTCTTTATTCCTTTCCAGGATCTTACTCGCAGTTTGCTTTCGCTGGCATTTGCGTACTTTCCGCGTTAAAATTCTTAACTCGCCGTCGGTCGTCAGTTACGGCTACATCATCACGTCGTCTCCAACTGCAACATATTCGTCAACCGTCGCACCCGCTCATGCACTGGAACAAGCAGCGGACGAGTTGAGCGATCGCTGGAACAGAGCACCAGGACTTCTGATATCAGCACGCCCGCCAAGTGCATCTCTAATGCCACCGTTAGTGTCAGCGCCAAGCGCACCTTGTTGACGCCTGCGGAGGGCATTGGCGGCACCGCTACGTGCATTTCATTGTACGCAACAAATCAGCCGTCGGGAACGCCTAAATTTTTTCGTTGTACAGGCAAAATCGTTGTATTGGTCTTCGTGGCATAGAGGTTTTCACAATATACGTGAAAGTTGGAATTCAGCCCGGACATGATCAATACTTCGTTACAGAGGTCATTTAGCTGTAGAGTCTTCGTTGTTGAGACATTTGGCTGTATACATAACCTGTATACATAACCTGCATACATTCCCCGGACGACATCGACAACGGAAAAGAACAGTTAAAACACATGTTAGGGTACTGCGACAGAGCGCTCCCAACGTACGCTGCTTGGACAGCTGTCGCTGGGGGTCGATGGCCAGGCGGCAAGCGGAAAGGTTGGAGAGGCTTCGCACGCTGGCTCCAAGACACAGCGTCACATCATACTGCAGAGCGAGCGAAGGCGCATCTTAGCCTCGATCTCTCGGCGAACAAGTTGAGGGAAAGCGTGGCTAGGGAGGAGGGTAACTTGCAATCGTCTGTAGGTCTCTTAATATGAAACGCTTCGCTTAAATTGTGGCGCGAATCTTTTACTGCAGCTGTACCCTACGTGTCTGCAAAATTTCCCCGAACCGTTTCAGGGCCCCTTTAACAAGACCGCCACACAACGAGTTTTACAGGCAGCAAATAGTCCCTTCTTTTTCTTAACATTTCTCCATACATACTTTTCGTGTTTCTGTATAAATTAACGCAAACAGAACACGCAGCATGTTCCTTCATTGTGTTTGCTTTGATACTGCTGATATTGCTTTAAATTTTTCTAATCCTAATTTTTGTCCCCTACTACCGTCTGATGCTATGACTATAGGTTCCGTAATGGATTGTGACATTTTACCTGAAACCAACGGAAACCAGCTCTGATCCCTTACTGTGTACTCTTAGGATTCGTACGGCTATACACTTTTCCGGTTGGTGTCTGCACCTACGTGTACACCTATTATGCACGGATCCATTAACGTACCTCGATGGGTCCCTTACATACCTAGATTCTGTGCTTCCAGAATGACGAATGCTGATGAAGACTGGGGTATATATAGCGTTGTCAACAAATTATAAATGCACCTCACCTGAAATCGTACGTGCACCTTCGTGCTCCTGAAACTGTTTCGCAGATATCATCAAAGCTCAAAGTAAGCTAATAGCTTATGCAGACAGTCAAAATCACATGGACACATTTGCAATACTTCCCATGTATGTAGTGCTCACGTCGATAACAGTGTTCTATAATGGCGGCACAAATTATCGTCGACATGTCTTGGTAGACGTCGCATGACACCGTGAAAACAGAGGTAGTGTGACCACGACTGTGTGACAGTGGAGGTGATGACGTCACGATGATGGCGTGACCATAATGAAATAACGACAATGTGACGCCAATGGTACGACAACCGCTGCGTAACTGCCCAGAGATAAACATCTATTGTTGAGCCCTTGATGGGGTCAAGGGCTGCCAGAAGGGTGGGAGAAAGCCCTTCTCACCCCCCTCCCTTAGACGGCTGCCAGTACGTCCTTGTAGTCTATCGGCGTCCGCGGCCACCCGGAGGGCCCAGAGCTGATTCTCCGGGTCGCTGCTGAGCAACATATCCTCCCACTGGTCAGCAGCGGCAATGGTGAGTGTAGAGAGAGTGCCATGTTTGCGAGTTCGCGTGACCTGTGGGCGGGCCCAGATAATGGGATGTAGGCCGGCAGGATGGTTACAGAGCGTTGCATAGCGGAGAGTAAACTTCGGGGTAGATGCGATGGTAGATCTTAGGGTTAGCTGCCCAAGTGCGGTTTCTTTTCCGCTTGTTTACTCCACGGTGGTCAGATACTCCTCCGACCATTTGATTTAAGATCATGCAGATCCCATGCACTGCGACGGTTGGTCCACTCGTATGTCTAAGCGAAGCTGTGGAAAGTCGGCCACATTTAAACGGCGCATCTCGATGGCAGACGCGCAGCGGACTTCTGCCTCGACCGCGCTGCACAAGCGGTAGTCCAGGCGTCGGAGAAATAAGGTTTCGATAACAGTGCCGCCGATAAGCGGTACTATCAAGGCGCCCTACGGTTGACAATGCGTCACCATCGACCAGAACACTTAAGCCTTAATAGGCCACAAAGCTCTCTATATGGCTGCTTAGCTGGCTTCGGCGATGAACGAGCCCGGTTGCTCGACACTGCATATGCCAGCGCATTTGTATCGGCGGAAAAAGACTGGCACCCAACAAAAGAGGCAAAGGACAGCTATTTAGTTTAAAGCGCAAGCATCAGTTGTTGGGTGGCATTACAGCGCCCACAATTTAAAGGTAGAAAGAGGCACGACGGGAAGTAACATTAGCGAGACGCTATCTCGTTTAGGCGCGCAAGCATCGCAATTTACTGCAGCACTGATCTTGCGTCAAACACAGAAAGCGGTGCCTCTAAAACATGTCCAGCACGGGAATACCTTCAGACCTACACCACCTAGGCTAGGTGTTGTTGTTCAGACACCCAGATTTCGACACACTTCTGTACAAAAATTAAAATTTCGTCACTGCATATCCAGCTAGACCGGTCTGTCGTTTCCTATGCCTTATACATTTGCGTTTGGACAGTGCCTTGCGAGAAAATAATTACTGGAAAGCGTGCGCTCGTCATATCATTCATCCTCCATAGCCTATCGTCTTGCGCGTTTCAGTCATTTTAACGGGCCAAATTTCGTCAAGAAGCCGCCAGCTGTTCACAATTATCTCTCCACTTGCACATGTGTACAATTGTGAAAGCAAATTTAAAAAATATATCAATCGCGTTCACTAAACACCTGGGTGCCGTCAATGCAGTTCCACGGGCAAGCCGCGGTGCGGTAAAATACTTCTGTTTAAAAAGCAGCACACACACACGCTACAAGGGCAGTCAAGTCTTCAGTTCATCGCCCAGTGAACTGTGTCCCTCAAAACTGAAAACCTAAGGGCAAATGAAAAGGTCTTAAGCCAAGTGTTCAAGCATCCGGTAACAACATATAAACGCAACATTGCGCACAAGTTCCACAATGCAAAATTATAGACCACCGAGTAAAAGCGCAAACAAATATAAACTGCTGTCAGGTTTCGGACACTTGGTCATCGAAAACAGTTCGGCACAATTCGACAAGAAAGAAATTGCTACCTCATCGGACATAAAAAGCAACCACACTACTCCAAGTAAAAAAAAAATAAAGATACGTGTGGATAGGCCATATTCCACATAGCAACTATTTAGCTTCAATGACTGTTTCAAGCGAAGTGTGGCAATACTAAAAAAGGCACAAGAGGGAGAGTCACACAAAATGGGCATCAAAACGGTCCTGCATCCGCCATCACTGTCACCACACAGCGCACTTGGAACGAGGGTTCATCGTCCTCCCTGGCTGGCAGTGGAAGGCCTCGCCGAATGCGTCGAAAAGCATCAGCGGAACGTTGCACCAGGAGGCTCGGCTGGAACCTCCTCCTCGCCTTGACGCCATTTGGTCATCGGGTAACCCGCAGCTAGGAAAGCAGAGCGCCAGAAAGAACAGCTGTTCGGCGCTGTAGTCGTCAAAGCCGCGGTTCCACTCCGGGTAGCCGGGACTCGTGGACAACGAATCTAAGAGTGGCTTCAAAGAGGTCACCGCCACAAGCATGGCATCCGTGTCTCCGAGATACTCTCCCAACGCCGTGCCGTTGAGGTCGCCGCGCTGAAAGGCTTCCTGAACGCAACGCACGCTATCGTTCGTAGCGAGTTCATTCAACCTGGACTTGTAAGAACCGTCTGTGCCAGCCGCCCTGAAGGATATTGCTAGCAGCTGGCGTGCCAGTAGTGAACCCACGAGGCCATAGTTGACGCTCTCGTATGCCGTGGCAGGAAACACAGAATCCAGCATGTATAGGTTGGGGATGATGACATCGTGAGGAGACAACGCGAACGGCGACGCGTCGTGCTGGTGCCAGACGTCTCCCCACCATAGTGTACTCTTTGTCGGGGCGTGTATGCTCTGGAGGCGGTTTCCTGGCGCGAAGCCGAACGAAGATGGCGTCGCCAGCAAGTCACGGTGCACGCCGTCCCAGAACACGCGGGGGATACGGCTCAGGTTGTCGATGAAGTCGTCACTGAAGTCTGGCAGGTTCGCGGTCGCCGCGAGAGAGGGCACTTCCGCACCAGCGGCCTCGCCGGTCAGGACAGCTTCGAAGGTGAGGACACTCCGGCTGATCCTCGCGAACGTTTCCAGATGTGCGTAGTCCATGAGCCACGCGGCCCTGCGCACCGACTCGCCGACGGCCGACTTGACCGCGTGGAAGACTTCGGTGGCCTTCGTGATACGCTTAATGTCGAGCAGGAAGCGCGACGTAGCGTGCCGACAGCAGACGCGGCACCATCTGGTCCACGAGTCCGTAGCACAGGTCCGGATGGCGGCTCGCGCGAGCGATGTCGTCGCCGTAGATGAGAGTGGCGAGCTGATTGCTGGCGAAACGACCCAAGCCTTGGACCACGCAGAGACCCGCCACGCGAAGTAGGTCCGTCTGCCACCGCTTCGAGCCGAGAAGACTGCCAAGTATTCGTATGTGCATCTTGTTGTATACTTCGACACGAGGCACAATGTCCGAGCCTAACAGGGCGGGTTGGTGCCTCGTGAGCAGCCTGAGCCACTGATGACCGGAAACGGACGGCGTTAGATCGTCGGCGAAACTGTCGATGTTGTCGTACAGAGTCCACGACGTGTTTTCCAGCGACTCGTTGCCGCTTGTTGCCGTCAAGTCACCGAGAACCTCCCTCTGTAATTCGTCGAGCCGCTCGCAGGAGACCGACTGGGATTCCTCATCGCCACGTTCCCTCAGGGCGTCGCGCAGCTGACAGATGTGCTCGGGGTTGTTCTTGCGCAGCTCCCGTTCTTTCAGCAGAAGGCGCGGACCCAGTCCCAGGAAGCCATCGGTGAAGACAACTCGCGCGGTCAAGTGTTTCGTGCCCGGCGACACCGTTGGCCCTGGCGTGGAGAAAAAACTGTATACGTAGAAGAATAGCGGGAAATGCCAGTTCACGGACAGGTCCACAGCCACTTCGACAATGCTTGCGCCCGTGTCAACTTTGGGCCAGGGCAAGCGGCGTTCGCGCAGGAATCGTTTAAATTCGCCGATTCCTCGGGCCCTCTCGGCCAGACAGCTCTTGTAAAGCATGACCACCTTCTCGTGACTTCCCTGCGACTGTCGCGGTGGTGAAGTACTGGCAGCGCGTTCGCCCACGTGCCTGCGGAAGCCAATGGCCACATCTTCGAGCATGGAGCGACCTCCGAAGCTGGGTCGCCAGCGGTCGCACACGTAGCTGTGGAAGTCCTGACACGGGTCCCGCGATGCGTTGATGGAGGCAGCCAACGCACTGACGAAGTCGCGGCACGGCGGGGACCAGCACGGGAAGCGATGGCGCGCGCTACGACTGTGCGGGAACAGCAGCACGACGAGTAGCAGCAGCAGCGAGGCCACGACCACGCAGCAACCCAGGGCGCTGCGCGCACCGGCCTTGCGCCAGTAGGCGCTGTGCATCCGAGGCGTCAGGGAGTGGGCGCGTGGACGAGACTGCGAGAGACAACCGTCGATGATGGGCAACAATGGAAAACTGATAGACCTGGGTCAGTGATGCGTCGGATATCTTGAGCTGACGGGGCGATGTTAATTTTGGCGAGCTTCCGTCGACTCTCTAAGAAACACCTATAAACACGATGCCCTGCTTGTTATGGAGGTGACAACCATCGCAGGAAGCGTCGCGAACAGGATGTACGGTAAAGCAGGCAAGGATACGCTCTGTCGCTTAGTCCTTGTCATTCACACTGCCTTTACCTTACAGATTACAATAGATTCGTCCAAGAACCCCAAATCTCAGCTGCAGCCATTTTTAGATTATTTAGTGCCACTGGTTGCGATGTGTCGGCAATGGCTGAAACAACGAAGAACTCGAGGCGCTGTTTAATCCATGGTTGGGTGCTTTAGCACTGCCGTGGGTACAATGCTAACGTGATAATTTAAAACATATTTATTGGGTTTCTTTTTTTAATATACCCTTGTATGACTATCATAGGCGGAGACAGCATTTTTCTGGGGGGGGGGGGGGGGGGGGGGCTGATCAGCTTTCTGAACGCCACGCATGTATGCATTATATATATATATATATATATATATATATATATATAACCTTTACTAACAGTTACAATGGAAACTTCGTGTGACCTCGAAAGATTGTTCACTGAAGTGACGAGCTTGCGTCTCTTGGTTGAGCCATGCGACAAGCGATTCAGTTAAACACGTTAGTGAGATACATGTGTTTTGTGCATATTAAGTCGCACAAAACACATGTTCAACATGGCCTCACTTCGGTTACTAAGTTAATTATATATATTTATGACCTCTGCGTGCGCGTTGCGATGTTTCCATCCCCAATAAATGTTGTAAATTATTATAAGTTTTTTTTTTCATGAGTCGCTAGCATTACCTACTGGAAAGAGAAGCAATGCTGAGACACATATATCATTCACGTGGATTTCACACACCGTTGATAAAATACTCTGCCGAAGGGGTCACTGAAATCTGGAGATCTTTTTCAGTGTCAAAAAAGTGCGCAAAAATTTGTAGCGAGTTGAACATACAGCAACATATTGATTCTCTAGACATAGGCTACCCATTTCATTGGAAATAATTGTTACTTGGCTACCTCTTTCTCTTTCAAAATATCATAAATTTTGTCCTGTGTACACATTGAAATAAAATGTGTCTGTGCGTGGTGTTCACACTGAAAATTAAAATAACATGTTGAAGTGAAAAAATACGAATGAGGGAGCTGCCGTTGGTGCTTCTAATGCGCTTGTTTTCCCATTGCCAGGATTTTCAGTAAAAAGAAGGAGGGGAGACTGGGGGAGGCAGACTCATAAAGGCGAAATGTTTACAAGCATTTCTGCATTTTTAACAAAATATTTTTATTATTACGCTGATAAAATAATGTTTTCCGATTGGCTTACGGTAGTGGGAAAGTGCGTTGAACGGAAATAGTATTATTCTAGCCTAAACAAACTTTTTTTATGCATGAGAAAGTGGTAATGAGATTAATTTGCAAGAAGATAGTGCAAAGCATGCTTGGCAATTGGGAGCGATAGCACGTGGTGCCCCACAAATGTTCAAGGTAAGCCTCTTCTCAGTAAAATATTAAGACTTTTGTCAGAAAAAGTTCTACTTTTGGAACCCCAAGTTACTGGAATTACAAGAAAAATGTGAAATTCACGTTCAACTACAATGCCGCTTTTGTGAACGCAAAATTTTGCGCATGAGCCCTGCCATCGTACTTCATTTCCAAAGCTGTGACGATTTTCATTTACTGGCTCGGCTAAATGTTTTATGACCGAGTCACGAGATCGTGTCCCTGCCGGCGAGAGATGGGGTTACATTAAATGTAAAAATATCTGTAAAAAAACAAATTCTGACATTTTACGCGCCAAACCCACCACATGATTATCAAGCACGTAGTTTAGGACTCGGGATTAATTTTGACCACCGGGGGTTCTTTAGCCAAGCACCTAAATCTAAGTACACACGAGCGTGTTTGCAATTCGCCCTCATTTAAATGGGGCCGGCCGCCACGGAAGAGGTCGGATCAGCGACCTCTAGCTAAGCAGCGCAAAGCCAGAACCACTGGACGGTTATGTGGAAGATACATTTAACTTACAAGGTTTGTTGTCCTCAAAGTGCTGGCAATAATAAAACTAACACTAGGAAAAAAAATGTCGCAGTTTCACCCGAAAGGCGAAGCATCAATTGCGATAGCAAATTAGTAGAGAGCTATACGGAGTAAGGATAGCAGTTTTATCAGCTGTATAAACTTGGACATGCAGCAGCACCGGCAACGCACAGAACTGTTGTCGACGCCGTCGGCGTTTTGCCCGCGTTCGCACCGAACGCGCGTGGCGTTGGTGACTGTTGCCCGTGCCTCTGGGAGCTGCTCGGAGGCTTTCGACAAGATCAGAATGGGACACTCGTCGAGCAGCATCAAAATCTTACCCACCATCTCGCCTCGCAACGTTTTTATATAAATACGCATTTGGTGCCGCAGCTAAACGTCGCCTCCCCTCCCTCCCTCCCGTCCCCCCACGGCCTTTCGCGCGACGGAAGAAGTCGCGTTTGCTCTCTATATATGGTGATTGTAAAGGAGGAAAGAGACGCTTAATTCTGCAGCCCTTCAGGGAGCACGGCGCAGAACGCGCGTTTGCTCTTCGACGTGCGTTCGCTCCCCGTGAAAGCGCGCGTCCCTCGCGCCCTTTCACTCGCACATACAGTGTCCGGAGCGCGGCGACGATTTCATCGCCGTTGACAACATGCGGAACCTCACGGCGACGACGACGGCCGAAATCCGCTTTCGAGTGTCCATATAACTGCTATCGCAATAAAATACAGATGGTAATTGGAGAGCGCCGCGCTACGCGACCACGCAGTCAGAGTGCGAGCAAACGCATGAAAGTGAAGCCAATGGAGGCATTGGTGAAGCCAATTGGTGAAGCTATTCTTGCCGGAGCGTATAGCAGACGACAAAGGCGAGTACCCCCTCTGACGTCACGGGAACGCCGTTCGCAGCGTTTGCCTCCGTAGCTTTTACTTGATTGCCACAGAAATTTGTCCGCGAGTACAGATAGCACCGCGCGCGCAAATGAAAAAAACTTTGAGTTAGCAACATCGAGAGGGTACGCCCTCCAATAAAATAAAATTTACCGCACTTATTCGTAACTTTCCTGCCGCTTTATCGCAGTGTTTTATTCCTGAAGAAAACTCTTTACCGCAGCAAAGACGTTAGGGTTAAGTGTCGAAGATGTGCATGTTATTAAAAACGCGTACTCTCTCGAGGTTGCTACCTGAAACTTGCTGAAATTCGGGCAGCCTTCTAAAAAGTCTGGAAATGCTGCCCATTGAGTTAACGCTGGTGCACTTCGGTGAAGTTCCAACAGAAAGCCGAAGAGCCAATGTCCAAATTTTTGGGCATGCAAGTAATTTGCCTCTTTTTGAGATCTCTTTTAAGGTGCCTTCAATTAGGACAACGCCCAGGGTAGAGCTATGTCAATACAAGGAACGAAATTTGTCCCGGAAGCGGGGTGCACTTATCTACTCACGCTGGAAGAGAACTCGTCGGGTCCGGTGTGCGCACGGTCCGACTTTCGCCGCGATGAGTCGACCAGTATGGACCGCCGAGTGGTCGGCGGTGACGACGCCTTGCTCACGGACATTGCCCCAGGTGACCAGGTCAGTCGGGCTCTGGACAGACGACGTTATGGGCCCTGAGTATAGTTGACGGTGAGCGTCTGCCTGCGTTGCCCCTCGTCCGAGGAGCCTCCGGGACAATGGCGAGACGCTGCAAAAGAGACCAAGATTATCGCAGTCCCTCCGGTGGCGATCCAACTGGCAGCTCGTCGTGATGGCGTTCCTTCTTCTGTGAGCACGCTCTAGCTCGAACTGCTCGTGCCCATGCACGCTACACGACGAGGATGAAGATGGTCCTAGCTGTAGATCGTACCCACAAGGGGGATTCAGCAGGGAAAGTCAGGTGGCAGGAGTAAACGCAAAAGAAAGAAGCAATGAAGAAACAAAAAAAGAACAGTGGCGATTTAGCGGTAAATGCGAGAGAAATGCGTTAGGCATTACGTCGCACCTTTCTGAGGTACCGGATCCATGATTGCAACCGCGCTCACCACATTGCAAAGTGTTCAGGAGCTCACTCGACAAATGCGCTGTCTCTTTCATAGAACGAAGTGCAACGGATGGTTGTCCAGAGCAGACCACCGTCAGTCGCACTTTATAGATGTATGTGTAAGAAATGAAGGCACAATGGACGCGTTGTCGTAAACGAAAACGTAAACGAAAGTTTCTTTATGCCAACAGTTTCGAGAGTAACTCTCTTCGTCAGGGAAGTTTCAAAGTTTGTGGTGTCTTTCGTCGGTGTAGCATAGTGTCTGCGAGGTGGCGACTCCCCTCACTCTCGAGCACATCTGAAGGAGAGGGCGGCCCGCCCACCCGGTCACTTTTGGTTCGCTTCTACACTGGAGGCCGTTACGGAAATTTGAATGCGTGGCATAAGTGTTTCGGCGCTATATGCGATCGCTTCTGCATGAGCGGTGGGGGACCGAAGCTGATGAAGAAGCCAGTAGAGGGGCAGTCCGAGGACGGCATGCACGGCGTCCTCGGAGAATGCGTGGGAGGATTGGGACTTTCCCAGGAGGTGCGCTGTAGAGTGGCGAGGTCGCCGCAGAAGGCGCAGGTGGACGTATATTGTTTGGGATAAAAACGGCAGAGGGTGGCAAGACAGGGGAAGGAGTTGGCGCCACGAGACAGCTTCATGGCACGTTAGGGAGGGTGGGCAGGCGATAGGGACAGACCGGATTTTCGGTAATATGCGACAGAGTCGGCGTAGGTGAGTGGATGAGTGGGTGCGCAGTCTTGGGCGGTGAACTGTGCCTCTCCTGGTGCTCGGTTGGCGAGCTCGCGGGCGAGCGTGTGAGCGAGACTGCAAGCGTTTAACAAGATGACGTATCCGCGCTATATGTGCGAAGGCCCCGTGGCCCTCAGCAACCGCACAGACGCTACGCGATGAGCGCCCACACCACCTAGCTCCTGCCCTGCGAGGGGAGAACGCAAACAATGGTTGTAAAAGGGAACAAGAATCGTGACTTGAGGGGCCATATATACACACCTTTTCCTATTTTACCTTCCTAACGTACTTTTCTTTTTTAAGTACGTGAAAGCGACGCGTGACGCTATACCCCCCCCCCCCCCCGCGAAGTGCGTTAAGTACCTTAAGAATGCTAGTGCATTATTAAAGCACTACGTGAGACTTTTTTCGTCGAGCGTGATAGCCATGTACGGAGGGGAACGTGTCCGGAAAGAAGCACGAGGACAGAAGCCCAGTTGCCGCATGACGCGTTTCTAAGCGTTAGCACGCACCGGTGCGCCATGCATTTCGGAAGCCACGCGCAGGCTTCGCGGCAGCGGCGCTATGGCGCCGAGTGTTCACAGGAATCGCGAAAGGAGTCCCGCTGCAGTATATGCCTCATGCATAACTCTTTTCGACGGTGGCAATTACGTTGTATCGCTACATTGGTTCAGCGCTAAACGCATTAGCGCCGACAGTCATCGGGCGATGGGGCTTTGCCCAATCATTATTTGTATTTTATTGCGATAGCAATTATTTGGACACTCCAAGCGTATTTCTGCCGTCGGCGTCGCCGTCGCTGTGAGGTTCCGTATATAGTCCAAGGGTGATAAAATCGTCGCCGCGTGCCGTATGCTGTATGTCCGAGTGAAAGCGCGCGAGGGACGCGTGCTTTTACGGATAGCGAACGCACGGCGGAGAGCAAACGCGCCACTTCTTCCGTCGCGCGAAAGTCCGTGGGGGATGGGAGGGAGGGAGGCGACGCTGTGCGGCGGCACCAAATTCGTATCTTGCGACCGGGCGCAAGGGGAACTGGCGACTCCCACGCGAAAGGAGGAAAGCGGGAAGGCAGCACGGGAGGGAGGGGGTGCGGCTTCTACTCTGCGAGCAACTGCGTACTTTGCGCCGCTGCGGGCTCTCGCCCGCACCGCACCTTGACAGCGATCTCCACACGGCTCTTAACTTTGTATACGCTGTGCTTTCGCCGCTGAGTTTCCGTTCAAGCGATAGACCGCACGAACCTTCGCTCGCTGCTGAGGCCGCGCTTGCTCATGCCAACGTTTTGATAGTGGTTGTCTGCGGTCATCGAGTGTGATCTATTCGTGTTTGCTTGTGCGCGCTGACACCATGCTTGTTGATTAAGTTAGTAAGCGAATGTGTCCAAGTTTATGCAGCCGATAAAACTACTATCCTACTCCGTATATCTCTCTACTAATTCGCTATCCCAATTGACGCTTCGCCTTTCGGGGGAAACTGCGACATTTTTTTTTTATTCTACCCGAAGAAGACGTATACCCGGAGATACGGTGAACAGAAGGAAAAGTGCCCTCGAGGAGGGAAAATTGGAAAACAACGAAAGCGACAGCACGTCTCACTGCTGCCCCAAATGAACGCCGCCACTTACACAGTGCGGGATCCACTGCAGTAAACGACAACCGCGAGAGCCGAGAGAGAAAGAAAAATGCGGCCGAATCCACGTCACTGTGACTGTCGACGGTAATGCGTTTAGTATGGAATCAATATAGTGATACAACGTATTGCCACCGTCCAAACGAGTTATGCATGAGGCGCGTACTGCATTGCATGGAGCTTTTCATTCGCGTTCCCTAAATACAGACGGCTCCATCTAGCGCCGGCGCCGCAAAGCCTGCGCGAGGAGTCCAAAATGCATGGCACGCCGGTGCGTGGCTAAAGCTTAGAAACGCGTCGTGCGGAAACGGGGCTTCTCTCTCGCGCTTATTTCTCGACACGCTACGCCACCTAGAGGCACTTCCGAGAAGTCCGCGCGTGGCCTCCGAGACGAGAAGCGTGGCGCGCCGCTGAGAATTGTTCCCTCCTTGCCGCGCACCCAGTGACACATACTCAGTTACCCAAGCTGGCAAGACGTTCATTTATAAGCGACACACACCCAGTATACATTCATGGCGCAGCCGGCTAAAGCTTCGGTTTGTTGTCCTTGAGGAACCGTTGTGACTAAGGTTGATTTAAAAACTTTTTTGTCGTCGTTGTACATCGGCACACTTCCAGTGGCATATATACCTTGTTACCCAAATTGGCGTCAAAAACGTTCATTCAAGAGCGGCACACACCTACTGGCATATACCCAACGACCCAAATTGGCTTTAAAGAGGTTCATTGAAGGCTAGCACAGACCGAGTGGCACATATCCAGTGTTCCAAATCGGCGACAAAGAGTTTATTGAACGGCGCGGTACCTACTCAGTCCCGCATGAACGGCGACACATGTAGCCGTGAAAGAGGTTCGTTGAAGAGTGACACGTCTGTACACTCTGCCACGTGCACAGCCACCCAAGCTGGTCCGACGGTTGGTTTGGAAACCCTGTTCCCTCAACACAGTAGCCCGATGGGCTGTCCATTCGACCGCGGACTATCCAGTCACCCAGGTAAGCGGGAAAACGGTTAGATTGTTAGTCTGTATGCCGCGCGAGTGGCCGCTCGAGGCACTTTGCGTGTATTCGCGGGCTTCTTTCACGCTCGGAAAAAACACTTTTATGTAGCACGTATATATTGAGCAATAGAAAGCTGTATCTGGAGTTTTTCACGTTGCTCTACAATTTTCTCATTCACACTTTGATAATTAGGACAGTACTTATCGAGTTAGATAATTATTTACAATTACCTAATTAAATCTCAGTAGCGAAAACAATACTGGCGGCTACTCTACTGTACTGGAAACAATATGCACTAGGTTTCCTTCGAGTAACGCAATTGCTCTTTTTTTTTTTTTTTTTCGCTTGGTGCATGATAGCTGGGACACCCTGTATAGATGACTCATATAGACCTATTTTTCCGATTGTTATAACCGAACAGTCTTATTAAGGTTGAATATTATGCAACCTTATATTAAATTACCTTATACAGATTTGGCCGCCTTATCAAGGAAGGTCAACGTTTGCTGGCATCGTTACAATTAGTCGTTTACGTCTAAGTGGCTAACGATTGAAGAGTGCCGGGAGGAGGTCCACCTGATGTTGGCCGAGAAATTGAAACGGCGCTTCTATGGCTCGATATATAGCGACTGCCTCTTTGGACTTTTATGCCACGGAATCACCTATAGACGATTTTGCAGTTTTTCACTGGCTCATATCGGCAGTGCCTTCGCCTAGCCCCAGATACAATGAAGCGCTGCACTTTATGGACGACCCAGAGCACGAGAATCGTGGCATTAAGTAACCACCATCTTGTGGTGGTGGTGTTAGTGGCGGGCTGTAGCAAATGGTGAGATAGCCCGGCGAAAGTGGCGATCGAGGCCGGCAATCGCTCCGCCTGGGCGTCTCTTACAACCTTTATGTCACCACAAGTCCATCAGACCAGTCTCATTTAGAAATGCAAGAACAAGACTTGAAGGAATAGGGTAGCACACTTCAAAACAAGGACGTAGCACAGTAAACAAACACCCGTGTTTGTTCCCTGTGTTACGTCCTTCTTTTGAACTGCGCTGCCACATTCCCTCACGATTAACCAACTAGCCCACCAGTATGTCTTAAGGAAGACTTAATAGAAGCTTTTCGCGGGCTATGACTGACTGTTCTTGGAACGCAAGGTATTGCAGGCACACTTGCCGAAGGTCATTCTTTTTCATGTTCTCACGCAGAGCGTCCTTTTCAGAAAACATCCGTATTTTGGGCAAGACCACAAATATAGTGCTCAATGTCTGCAGTCTCTTCGCGTGCACTACAGTTCGGCTAATCGATATACACCCCGTCTTAAATAATCGTGCTGATGTATTATCAGATCCTATAGCGTGTGGGCAAGGTGTTCGTACGTTACGACACAGCCCTTCTCTAGAGCACGTACACCGAACGAGCTTTCAGTGTCGCCGTTGATATCTTCACGAGAAAACCACGGAAAATTACCGAAGAAAGAATTGAAAAGCAATTCTTAATGAAAATAAACAACTTGTGACGAGCTGCCAAGGACACATTGAAAGAACCAGTCCAGCTCGTTCTATTTACCGTATATGTGCAATATTTACTGTATACAGAACTGACGGGAAACCGCCATGCATATGGAACCAAACCTGTACTGATGCGATGGGTATCTAAAGTGTGCGATTGTGTGCTTTGGTGTACGGTAATTACCCTTTCATTAATCATTTCTGACACTTAATGAGCTCTTTACTGTACTAAACATGTGCTCTAATGTCATATCTATCATCAGTCATAAGTAGAACCATCGATATCTGCCGGTTATTATTTTTCTATTATTTATTTTTAATTTCGTCCCACCTCTGTGACAAACCGGAAGTCGGCCCCAAACCGGATGTTGCTGCGCCAGAAACAAAGAGTGTCACTCGGTGCTCGTGCCATTGAAAACTGAGCAAGATGCTTTGCAGGGCTAGTTGGTGTGTAGACATGAATTAAGAAAGGTAGCGCAAGATATCAGGTAAACAAGGAGGGCGAGGGTGCTCTGCCGTATTGCACTCCTTTTCTGTTCCTTTCCCTTTGTTTTTTTCGCTACTGTCCATCAAATGACCGGAAAATATACACCGGGAAGAAAAAAAGAAAACGTTGTGTCAGAAGTGGGATTCGAACCCACGCCTGGAAGACCAGACTGCGACCTGCGGCCTTGGGCCGCTCGGCCATCCTTTTTTTTTTTTTTTTTTTCCTTATTGCCTCGCATGTCACAGAGCTTACGAGCGCAGAAGAACAGACTACAGGACCATATATCGGTGAACCGTAAGCTGTTTGCTGACAACATGTCATCAGTATTTCGGCATGTGCAACAAAAGTTCCAATCTTGGAACCCACTCCGGTACAAACGTGTGCACCTTCTGCACTTCAACAAAATGGGACACAGATTGGCAAAAATGTTCGCGAACGGGTCTCGCATAAATATCTGCATTGTGCGCAGCCGTCCGCTTTCGCCATATGCTGTGCAGGCCCAGGAACTTGACAATATCAAAAAGCACGTCATCGTCGTTTTCAACCGTGAGATAACGGATTCCATGCGGATTTAATGGCAACTCTTTTTTCAAAGTTCTGTGTAAGATGTCCCAGAAGAACACCCCGCTCCAGCAATCTAAAAACACGTGTTCAATGGTCTCTGGTTTTTTGCATAATAAACAGTTAGTACCCCACGGAACAAATAAACCCCTATCTCCTAACAATGTTTTAACGGGTAAGGTTCCTGTGTGCAGCTAAAAAAAAAAAAAAAGAAAGAAAAAAAAAGGTTTTAACCCCTGGCGCAGCGAGCATTCTTTTAACGCGTTTCAAAACATCTTTTCCTGGGCCTACACAGTATAATTCACGGTACAATGGCACAGGAAATAACACATCAATGAGGTCCTTGTACAGTTTTTACGTGACACCTCGGTCATATATTGCAAAGAAAAGCGTACCGATAAGAAACGGAAAGATGAAACTACTTCTTTTAGATATCCGGCCGTGCTGGTCCTTGCTCACACACCGAAGACACAACAAATTCCGGTAGCACTTTACCCAGCCTTAGTTGAATCATAGTTCTGAGAAACGTGTCATCTACATCTCGGAGAAAAACAAATCGACTGACGAGCTCAGCCATCCTGACAGAACGTAACCTGGACCGCAACTCGGCACCTAGAAAGCGCGGCATACTTCACCACTGGTGCAGTACCTTGATAGGGTAGCTTATCATTTCCTAAAAGGGAACTAAAATATCAGTCGGTCATGCTCCATACACCACACGAAGTTTACTACAACGGGTACTGGCGTTCAAGTGTACCGTAAAACCGATCTGCTGTTTTTGTTCTTGCTGGAGGCCGCCGCAGTTACGCGGAAAGGCAATCGTCCCACTAGCAACAAGTGCCTTCATCCGTCACTATCAGAGCTGGTCAACGTTTTTAGATTAGTAATCTGAAAAACGTAATCTAAATTAGATTACTAATGTAGATTAGTAATCTAAAAACGTTGGAGCTGGTCGACGAGTGCCATTTGTTCAAAATTGAATAGGTGGTGTCCAAATCCGCGCCCAAAGAACGCTTTCCGCATTGTAGAAAACAAATCTCGAAGGCTACGCTTTTGCGCACTGCGTGCCCCCAAAAAAGATTGGTGACATTGAACGTCATGGCCGCCATGTTCTAGACATTACATATGGCGACATTTGGCTGAAAAATTTACTTTTATCCAACTAATAGGGCACTTACGTAGCCATTGCAAGTCGTTATTTCAGCCGCTTCTGCCGTATGTTTGTGGAGCCCACGGAAACAGCAAGTTGTCGCAGCTTCGCCTCTCGGATGTTACAAAGTGTGCGAAAAAGCTTGCAGTCGCGTTCATTACATCGTCTTTGTTGAAGTGTTGTGCGGGGCACCATTTTTGCTGTGTTGTGAAACGTAAGAAAAGCCTAGGATTTACTCATCACCGAAGAAATGGCTACGGCCATGGAAAGTATCCTTTCTATCGCGGGCTTACGTCATTCCTTTGCAATCGGAAGTTTCTGCCAATAACGTTGTTGTGTAGCGCGTCTTGATTACGGACGGTTTCTTTTTTCAGGCGCTGTTCCGAACAAATCACAGTTTTAAACAAGTGTGTTCGCAGCTTGTAAGGGCCTTCGCATCATTGGCGTAACATTTTATCGATGTCATGGGCGTTGTTTCAGGTTCGTTCGAGATGACTTCACTGTTCTGCTATATCTAGCTGAGGTGGTTCGTTAAAGGAAGAAACGGTTTCTTCATTTACAAACAGCTCCAACGTGACCTCACCCTACTAACCCGTTAAAACTAACACGCCAAGGATGACACCGCTGCCTTTGACAATTATAAGTGCACTTGCCGAAACGTCGACCAGCCTGTCTGAGCTACTTTAGCCCGCTTTTTAGAGTTTTTGTTCCACGGTGGTTAAGTACACAGGCAGCCGTATGGCCTGTCTGCTTGTCGTTGTACAGTGTTAGTCCTTGCTGCTTAATTTTCTTTCTGTGATAGCAAAACAAGATGGTCTACACTTTATGTGCACATCTGCCAATTGGCCGAAACCTGCAGATTACATTTTAATGACATTAAGTGCCAGTGTGTTAACTGCTAGTGCAATTTGCACGCTGCCAGAAAGGTAGATTTCATGGCATTAATACCATTAGCCAAATAGTGAGTTATGACAATTCAACGCATTAACATAAGCTCCACATTTGTGCTGAGCAGCACATTTAGATGAGCTTAAACAAAAAGTGTAAGTGTAACAAAGTTGCTACAAACAAACCCAGATAAAGCAATTTATTCTCATTATTGCACACAATACTTGCGTGCCGATACTCATACACAATAACTACCATATTTATTCGAATATAGGTCTACCTTTTTTTTTTTTTCGCGAATGTTACCCAAGATTGAGCTATCAACCTATATTCGTGCCCAAAGAATCTCTACATGTACTCGTGAACAAAGCTATCAAAAGTACTGAGCTAACGAAGTTCCTTTGTCGCACTTGCCCTTAACTCAGTCTGTGGACTATTTGGACTGACTTAAAAAAAAAACTATATCCAATGCACTAGATGGCACTGGGTATGACATCATTTATGGTGTGTGCCGAGGGCACCTGTGACGCGTCCGACAAAGAAGAGTTCTCAGGTAGTTCCAACAAGGATGTAGCTTGTGGCGTCGACTAGCGAGATTTGACAGCCAAGCTTAGGTAAATAAATGGGTGTCATATATTGGTCGACCTATATTTGAATTATAATTTCTTTAATTTATTAGCCAGTTCAATATATAGGGTTCGGCCTATGTTCGTGTTCGACCTATATTCAAGTAAATACAGTGCCTCGTAATAAACTGGACATTGGGAATATCAAATTCGGGGCGTCCGATTCCAGTGTTTTGGTTGCTTACATTTTGCAAAACGCAGTGTTCCAGGGAGTTTTTTTTTGTGCAATGGATGTGCTGCACCGGTACTGTGCTGACATTGAGGGAAGTGGATTGAAGCAGACCTGCACAATCTTGTGCATCATGAACGCTATACATAGTGACACTGAGGAACAGTTCAAGGCAGAGGCAATAATTGCTGCCTTCTGCACATAGTTTTATTTTCATTAAATGGATTCGTCACTTGAGTCTTGTCTACAAATCACTCTATAAGGAATGCATCACAAAAAGCTTGTTTAGATTCGTTATGGGCAAGTGTGCATATATCGAATTACACGATCTGTCGAACTCTATTTAGGGCATAAGCCTGTTCGTTATAACTTGGTTTGACTCTGTTAGTTAAATATAAAATGCTTTCCTGGTTAGAAATTGTTGGCATTGTTATAACAGGGTGCGTACAGGTCCCTGAAATCCTTGAAAACCCTTGAAATTGAAAAGTGTGTTTTCAAGGCCTTTGAAAGTCCTGGAATTTTTTTCCTTCCTTGAAAATCCTTGAATTTCATGAGCAATGCACTCTGATATCAACATTGCGACCTCCTTTCTCTGGTAGATCGGCGTTGATCTGACAAACTCCCCATTTCAGAAACAATACGCCGGCGCGAGCACACATGGTTCCGTTTTGCAGAACTGCACGAGAAAAAATGAAAGCCTTCGCCACGTCAAACCGCGAACGGAGCGAGAGACCCGTGCCGCGCTACGCTGCTGGCTCAGCTGGCAGTGTTTCCACTGCTTTCCTCACCCTATCGTTCGTTTCACTCTTCGCCCGTCGGCTTGCCTTCCCACTTTCACTCTTGCACGCGAGGTGAAGCTAGTGAAGCTACAGAGAGCAATAGTGCAGCAACTTTATGACTGATGCTCAATGCCTTTGGGTGGAGGTTTGTTATAATATTATTTATGATAATACAAGTGCAATAACATAATCGTATTTTCCGGTCTATAATTCGCACCTTTGTATAAGACGCACCCCCCTCAAAACGGCAGTTCTTCCGAGAAAAAAAAAGTATAGAAGTCGCACCGGTGTATTAAGACGCACCTGTTCTTTCGGTAAGCGAATTAAAAAAGTTAGTGACATTTAGCTCCGAGAACGCGGGTCACGCGCAAGCGTATGGGTGCTATTTATTTCCACTCCAGGTGCATTTCTGCCGTTGTGATCGCCGTGATGTTCCTGTAAAGTCCAAGGGCGATAACATCGTCCCCGCGCCGTATGCTGTATGTGCGAGTGAAAGCGTGCGACAGTGAGCCAAATCACGCACAAGGGGGGAAAGCGGGAAGGCAGCCCGGGAGGGAGGGGCGGGGGGCTGCCTGTACTCTTGTAGCAACTGCGTAGTTTGCGCAGCGGCGCGCACCGTATCTTGACAGCTATGTGCAGATGCGACGACTTCGGGGTCGATCGACTTGCAGTCGGCCTACCGCCGCTTGCGTTGCTGCTTCATCCTTCTCGCACGACATTTTGGAACTTGACCACTAACACCCGGCACCTCGATAGCGCGCACAGAACCCGTAGCAATTAAGTCAACCAGCGCGCTTTGCGAGGCCATAACGTCGGATCCGATTATGACGGCAATTCCCCCCCCCCCCCCCCTCTTAAAAAAAAAATGTACATAGGTCGCACCATTCTATAAGACACACCGACGGATAATTAAGGGGGGGAAAATGCGTCTTATACACCGGAACATACGGTATGCTGAATGTTTCGGCAATGTTTGATGAACCAACCCAGCTATTACTGCAGCAGCCTGAGCAGCTGTTGTGAGTGTTCTTTGTGTTAACTTTTAATATTGCAGACTTGAGAAATAATCAAGACAAGGCATGTTTTGCGAAATTGCAATATACGTCTATTTGTTATAATATAATGGATGTGTACCAAGACTACACCGAATGGTTTGGAAATGTTTGGTAAACTTGCCCAGTTAATACTGGAGAAGTCAGTGTAGCTGTTGGGAGCATTTTCGTGAACTTTTTTTTTTTTGTATTGTGAACTTGCAAAAGTGATCAAGGGTAGACATTAACATCATTGGGATATACATTTATTTCTTTTTGTTTTGAATATTTTTGGTGAACTTTACTCACCCTATACAGGAGAAATCTCAGCCGCTGTTGTAAGCGTTCATTTTGTGTTGTGATCTTGAGAAGTTATCAAGGCTAGACATTTTTATTATAATTGTGATATACAGTTATTTATTGTAAGTGCAATAAAACTAGTCATTTTTGGAAATGTTAGAGTAAAGAAATCCTACTTTGGATGCTGCTTTGAGTCCTTGAAAAGCCTGTGACAGGTCCTGGAAAGTCCTGGAATATCGTTGAATTTTTTACTTGTAAACCTGTACGAACCCTGTTATAACTTCCACTTGCATGTACACTAAAACCTCATTATAATGAAGTTGAAGGGAGAACCAAAATGACTTTGTTATATGCATTATTGTCTTTACTGAAATTATGCACAATAGGGTGCACAACTTTAAACATGCATAGACGACTGTGATGACTTTACAGCCCGCTGAACCAATACAGGGCCACTATTGCAATGAAATTTTGATAAAACAACTATGGAATCTTCAGCGTGTTTCCACATGTGACTTCTTAGCACCTGACGCAACTCATTACGATAGGTGTTTTTTGTTCCACTGTGGTGGTCTTCCATTCTCGCTTTACACTTGGCTCGTCTATAGCATCGTAAAACCGGCAAAACAGTGACGCGGTCGAGTGACGCATTCGAAAGGCCATTATTGCAATAATGAGCTTCTGCTTACGTGCTATGGTGAGAAAGAACATGGTTGCTCAACAGCGTATTCAGCGCGGTGATGCAGGAGTTTTGAACTTGTCCACTGAATCTGTGCCAAACCTCGCGGAAAGTGATATATTCTGTGTGCAAGAGGGGGTATTTTTTGTGGTCAGACAAATATAGTTCGTTCTATACATTGACAAGGGAATCCTACTTTGTTAAACCGATGTTCAAAATACATGGTTTTCTAGGAAAAACTTCAAGGAGTACTTAAACTTGCTTCGTTATAGCCTGTTTCATTATAGCAAGGTTCTACTGTATTCAAAACTACATGTGTCAATTAGCTTAAAGTGCATCGGCTTTGGACTTCACAGCAGTTGTCAGCTATCTTTTTAGGTACGACTCCGCAGCAATACTCATTGTCTGCCCGATTTTGTCTGAAAGCATCTGTGAATGTCACGACTAGTATGGGTTGGCAGCTGTGTTTTGGGGCAACTGCAAGCATTTGAAGAAAGCTTGCACTTCTGATAGCTTTATTCTTGAAAGCAAGAACTCACAACGGCTGAGCATTGATAATGTGGGCATGTGACAATTTCTTGAAATGGCGAATAAGTTGCAAATTCTCTCGGAGACCATTGTTTCCCTTGAAGTCGCACTAACTATTAGTGAGTAAGAACATTTGCCCTCATGTAGGTGTGGGGATCAGCCACCAACATCTGCTTAGAGTAATAAGCCTCTCCTCCCCCCCTCCTCCCCCGCCCAGCGTTTGCTTCTTGCATTCAGCTGTTTAGCCTCATCGCAACACATGCGCAAGCCTTTGTAGGCCTTTTTAGAAGTGACTTCCTGTTTCCAAGTTTTATGTGAAGCAGGGACTCTTCCTTCTTACTGATTTATCTTATAGTAGTAGCTGTTGTAACTTTGAAGCTTTTGACGTGGTCCATTTGCCCACCCATCTGAAGGCCACACCAACATAACTTACCACATAACCACCAACAACCTACCTTACATAACCTTTCTAGTTGCTTCAGTTCGGCATGGAGATTTTCTAAACGATTCAACACTCTTAATGGCTGTAAGGCGCCAACAGTAGTGGTAAAGAATCCCACTACAGGCTTATTTCTGTGGACCTATTATTTTTATTATTGCCAAACTTCATTCTATGTTTGATATTCTAAACATTATCGTTGTCATAAAAGTGAACCCAAAGGGTTATTAACCGGCTTCTCTAAGGCTAATGGGAACCAGAACCAGTTAAATAGAAGCAAATGCACACTTCCATTGTCCATCTTGTACACACTACAGTCCTATTTAGGAGGCCACACTGACTTATATCTGTTGAAAAATGTTGTGTGAAATGCTTCCAGAATAGTTTTGTTTACGTAATCTGCCAGGGGCTTTTGTATCATTTAGTATGACTTTGTGAAAGTGTGTGCTTTCATTCAGCCTCTATGAAGCTGCCCGCTGTATGAGGTGGCCAGGTTCCCCTCAAACTTCAGCTCGCAGCTTTTACGCCTGGTCTTTTTCATAACTTTGTTGTGGAATAAATTCAATGCCATATACTAGAATTGTTTAAAACCACTTTGGGGAAAAGAGGAGGGGCACCAAAGCAGTTGTGAAGAGCCAGTTAACAGCATAAGCTATTTCCCAATGTTGCTTGCTACTACTCATAAGGTCACCATAGCAACAAGTCATAGCAGAAGGCCTTAGAAGCTGTTTCAGAAACCGAGCAGGAAAATAGCTGCTGCCTAATGGTCACACTGAGGTTCTACTTTGTCCAGCCATAAAAATTGCACAAGCTGGTTATGTGTTGGCATTGCCAGCTCCAATGTGGCCCCTTGCAACAAATGACTGAACACTTCTTCTGCAGACATAGCAGCACCCTTAGTGATGCCACCAAGCATAAACTGCCGTAGTGTAGTGTATGTGTAAGCTCCCTGCGATGCAACTAGCAATAATACTGAGCTAAACATTCATCACTGTCTTCATGATGGACAAAGTTCAGAGGGGTTGTTCTTTGAGTACCTGAGCACGGCAAGAACAGGTCATTTGGCAGAATGGAAGCCGAGCATCTGGGATTGACAAAGAGGATAGGTGTTTCCCATTCGCTTGAACATCGACATAAAAGCCTGGTTGAATCAGAGACTGGTGCACCTAATTGGCTGCCTAGACTATAAGTTCATTAACAGGTATAAGTTCATTAACATTAACTATAAGTTCATTAAGCTGGAAGACCTGGGCGCTTATTGGCAATGTGGCACCAGCAACTGCAAGAAACGGCTACTGCGACATAACTGGCTGAAATGTCCCCTCTTGGTGTGCATCAAGCACGTCTTTCCACACACTGGGCAATTCTGCCTCGAAGCATGTCGATGACCGCAGTTGAAGCAGCCAGCCTCAAACTGTTCACTGTCTTGAAACTGTAGTTTTATGCAAAGTTGTGAGACTTAGCAGTTCTTTCTTTCACTTTCTCATTCTTTCTTCTAGACTTTCTCTTAGGAGTCCATGCACAACTGCTTCTCTTCAATACGTCTTCTCGGCAGCTGTTGGTGCTTATCGCATCAGCTGGCACAAACAGTTTTGGCCGCATGAGCAAAATGAACATGCATTAATTTTTCATTCTCATGCTTCCCACAACCCTATAGAAACGGTGTGCAGCGTTCTGTTGGCCTTACCTGCTGGTTTTTGGTTTTTTTTTTTTTTCTTTTTTGAAACTTAAGTGTCTACCAAGTTTTATATAAAGCTCTGCAATAAATTTGCCATGTAAAATCAGTACTCAGAATATTGCCTTTTTTTTCCCCCGTACAGTACTTACACGGCCGCTGGATGAAAAAAGGTGCGGCCTGCCGCGTCGGGCGCGCTGCTATGGGAGCGAACGTGACGGCCTGTAGTTGCATTGTCGGCCGCTTGGCTGTGCCGAACGGCACTAGCTGAGGGGGATGGAACGCTTCGGCTTGCACGCAGCGACGGCGTTCCAAGCGCGTTCCTGACGCATTTGCTATGTCGATGCCAGACAACAGACCCCGGCGCGTGGCGCCGCGGCAGATCACACCGTTTTCGATGCACGCGGCAGGCTGCACCTTTTTTTTATCCAGCGGCCGTGGTACTTATCACGAAAAACATGCGTCGGCACTCCACCCCACCTTTCTTTCCGCGGTAAAGGTGGCAACCCTACAAATCTCTCTGCCATTTGGTGTGTTTTATTCTCCCGCAAGCTTGTCCATGGTCTTCCTAACCTGCACTATCACTGTGAATGATAATGGAAAAAAATTCTGGTTGCTCAGGCTAATGCACATGTGTAGACATGTGCATGTATGACACTTCTTCATGCTTCCACTCTGGTTTTGTTACAATTAAGTACTCTCACTTGCACCATTGTTTGCCACGAGGTAGGTGCGCTCAATGTTGTGTTGCTGGTCGCAGCTTGTTCACATTAAAAGGACACAAAGACAAATATTAAGTTAAAGTGATAGACTACTTCTCGAAACGTCTAAATAAAACATCGATATATCATGAACAGCTTTTAGGAAGCGAGAAATTGAGTTAAATGTAGGACCCAACTTAAGACTCTATCAGAACTTTCAAGTACTAGACCTGGTGACATTAGAGTGCCTCATTATAAATGTGTCACTAGTACTCAACCACTGATCATTGCATGGCATTATAAGACTGAAGACTATGCTACTTGTCCAATTCTCTCGTGATTCTCAGAAAAAATTACTCATTGACGTTACCCTTGACGACAACGTGAATGATGAAAGCGTTTTGTTTTTGCTCAACCCAGTGCTGCCTGCGCTCTCATGTTTTGCTGGTTTTGGTATCACATAGTGCTGTGCTAGTTTTCCTCACTCGCAAAGCTCGCACTAACTGCAAGCCGCAGAAAATGCTGCATCCATGTGATATCTTCGCTCGGTTTCTGGCCGCGTTTTACGCGAAAACCCATAGCGTCGGTTCTCTGGCACTGTTTTACTCATTCACTGCGTAAATCATAAGATCATAAATAAGGCCAGGGATGACGTATGCAGCATCACACCACCTCGCTCTTGGTGGGCTTTTTGAATTGCACCAGAAGAATACATCCCCGTCATTCACGATTTTCTCTGGAACTAAATCTTTGGCACGCAACAAGTGCTGCAAAGTTTCTGGAATGGTATTGTAACTGTCCACATTGACTTGAAACTTACTTTAAGTGCCCTTTTGAGAATGTAACTGGCAATTTATTACCAAAGGGAAGCAGTTGTAATAGGTCCGAGGTACTGTTTAAAAATGTAACTCATCAATCACAAAATTATGAAAATGCAGTTCTTTACATGCATGTCCGCTACAGACTGCAGTATGTTGAGTCATAAAATCGTAAACTGTGCTTGTGAATACTTCAATGCTATGACGACTCTCTAGTGCTCTAGCACCATTTCCTTGACAAACTGAGCACAGAGCACCTGTTCAACCTCAAGTTTGCAGCCAAGGAGCTTGAGAGGAATGCGAAAAAGTGTGAAAAGGAAGAGAAGGTGGAAAAGTCCAAGCTGAAGAAGGCAAGTCATTTCTGTGACTCTCTTACTGTGGACATTTGGCAGTTGCAATGGACACTGTCTGGCCATTGTGAACTACCATGCATGAACAGTGCATGCAGGATGTAATAAGTTATGCATTCGCTTGAGAAGTAATTAAAACTAAAACATCTTAATGGCACCAAAAGTGCAGAAAAATATTTGGTGTGTCTGCTTCACCTTTATCTTGTCCCTGTTTCACCATAGCACATTGTGTTGGCAGTTAATTGACATCTTTGACATTGTCATGTGGACTGACAGGGCATAGGCAAGCCAGCAGAGTTGACGTGCCCAGTAAGAGCATAACAAGGGGGGGGGGGGGGTTGCAAGGTTACAAATCCACAGGCTAGTGTAAGCAGCACAATGGAACAGGATTTCACATATCCAAAAGCCACGGCTATCATGAAGGCCACGATTAATACCCCTGTCAGACGGGTAAACTTAGTGGCACTTTGAGCGAGTGCACTTCGCTGTTATTGTCATTTGCAGGCCTTGACACCGAGAGGTTAAATGAAACTTGCTGTAGAATGCACTTGCCTACGTGTTCCACCATTAAACTCGCTTTGCTGCGTCAAAGTGCGCAGCCCCGAGGTTAGTGCTTCAAATGTACGTAAGTAATACTCGGTGGACAGTCAGTGCTGATTCTGAAACCAGTATTGTTGTGATTTACAGTGTTCTAAGTGTCCCTGCTTGTGAAAACAGCCTTTCTTCCTCTGCCAACGAAATCCGTGTTGTTTTTTGTGGGCCGATGCTTCACCACTCTCAGGACTTCAATATGCGCAGCACTTCATTTAGGTGTTGGATGCAATGTCGTATGGTCCTCAGAATTGATCGTGTTAATGTTATTTTGCAAATATTTGCTAAAATAAGTAAATAATGTGCTGCCTGACTGCCTGGTCGACACTGCCATCAGTTCCAAATGACACTTTCCTTTCTCGTCTAGCAGCATACTGGCAAAGTGACACTGGCTGCGATGAAGGGTACTCACTCTAAGTGTCACTAGGTTAGCCCATCCAAGTTTGTTGTAATGCACTGCATTCAATTACTGGGGTGCTATATGTGTGTTAGAAGGTTAAAGGAGTAGTGATACAGATTTTGGAGTTGTACAAACTCTGCCACAAGCTTCTTGCACTTAAACAGGCCGAACTTGGCAACCATAAAACTTGTGGAACACTTGCAAGATATTTTAATTTTACACTATAGTTGTCTCACAGTGGCATCTGACATTATTGACATTATCGTGACTTTATGACATAGATGAAATTTGCTGTAGTTGTGTAGAAGTAAAGCTAGGTATGATGTTGTTTCTCATAAAATAGCAAGTGCTGTACGTATTTCTTTCGGCTGCACTCACGTGTGGCAGGACAGCGACCACAGGAACAGAGCCATCCACTGTATCAGGGCATCACGACGCTTCTGCCTCTTAGTCAACTTAACCTTAACTAGTCCATAAGAATAAGCTTCCGAGTAAATTATCTAGGGTGCTCTGCCCCTTACCAGTAAATTGTTCAGGTTTGTACTTTCATATAATGCAAAGGAAAAGAAAGAGAGAAATCGAAATTTAATGTCGAGTACTTTTTCAATGCATTTGAAAGACCCGGTGCAAGTTGCGCATAAAAGGTTGCTGCACTCACTCACATGAAACATTAGCAAACTCTCTGGCTTTTTGGCACCTCAAGTCTTCGATTTTGCTGTGCAGTCTGGTAGTACCCAAAGAGGCTGTCATCCATTACCCCCTGTGCACTTGGTTCGTGCAGGCGATTCAAAAGAACAATCTCGAAGGTGCACGGATCCATGCGGAAAACTCAATCCGGCAGAAGAACCAGGCACTCAACTACCTTCGCATGGCATCGCGGGTCGATGCCGTGGCGAGTCGTGTGCAGACTGCTGTCACCACGAAGAAAGTCACCACCTCCATGGCTGGTGTCGTCAAGTCAATGGACGCGGCAATGAAAAGCATGAACCTGGAAAAGGTGGGCACGCTGACTAGGATGTTGCGTAGCTAACAACATAGTTTGTGCAACTTGGCAACGTTTTAGATTCGTCTACTCGGTTAGCTCTTAGCACTCTTTTCGTCTTTTATTGATCTTGTGCTTGATGTGCACTACGCAGATCTACAATAAGGTAGGTAGTGGAACCCGTGGATTGAATAGCTTGGCAGGCCACTTCACCTGTACCCTTTTGCGTCTGTATTCCATAAGGTTCCCGGACTGACTAATATCCTCTAATTTTCTGCGGCTGTGGCTCAGGGAATATCGTGCTTTCCTGCGGATCATGAGGTTGCAGATTTGATTTGTGGTTTCTGGGACTACATTTCGGTGGGGGCAGAATGCTAAAAAATCGGGGTAGCTTGCACTAGTGGTGCAAGGCTAAAGACACAGCGCAGCTGATCAGTTCCTAGCTGGTCCTGGCTATACGGAGTGATGCTAAGTTATACGAAGTGCATAAGCATTTCCTCGTGGTTCATGGCATCGGGGAACGCCTCGCGAAGCACTTGCAGTCCACGCACACGTAGGGAAAGTGGGGCGAAAGCTATGCACAGTGTACAGGCGGCGCGCAGCAGACGACGCGCTAGGATGACGTCATGGCGCATGCGCAGTAGCGTGCAGCTGGTGGGAGCTTGGTCGAGACACTGCCACAGACACCTGCTGCAGTCACGGACACCGCGAGCGTTCAGTGCTAATGCAGGGAAATGGAGAAGCGCGGATGGCGTCAGCAGCACCTCTGCGCATTGCCTCGTTGGTGCTGCCATTGCCGTTGATGCTGTTTCTCTCTGGCTCTCTCTCGCTCTTATTTTCTCTCTCTCGAGCATAGCGTGCGATGCGCGCACTCTTTCTCGCTCTCATTTTCTCATTCCCTCTCCCAAGCATAGTGCGCGACGCTCCGTGAAGTGGTTGCTTCTCTCTCCCGAGCATAGGGTGCGACGCGCGCACTCTCTCTCGCTCTCATTTTCTCTTTCTCTCTCCCGAGCATAGCGCGCGACGCTCCGCGAGGTGGCTGCTAGGCAATGCAGTGGCAGGTGGCACACATTACGGCCGGCTTAAACAGCTGCGTTTAAACACTCGGGTGCTGTGCTTATGTTGCATGTTGAGGAACGCAAGGCAGTCGGAATCAATCCAGAGCCCTCCAGTCATAGAGCGTGCACTGCTTTTGGAAGTTAAACCGTATACTTCGATTCTATTGCGATAACAATCATACAAACACTCAAAGCGCATTGTTGCTGCTGGGCTGGCCCAGGCACAGTGACGAGCCTCGTCACTCGTCGCTCAGCCTGCGTGCTGTGTTCGAGGTCACGTGATCCGCTGAGAAATCTGCGAGTGCAATGAACCTCTCTACTTTCATAGATTATGACACGGCATTTGATTCCGGAGAGATACCGGCAGTCATGGAGGCATTGTATAATCAAGGAGTTCAGAAGGCATAACGTGAATATCTCGAAAAAAAAATATGTACAAAGATTCCACAGCCACCTTGGTTCTCTGCAAGAAAAGTAGAAAAGTACTTATCAAGAAAGGGGCCAGGTAAGGAGACACAATTTCTCGAATGCTATTTACTGCATGCTTAGAAGAAGTATTCAAACTATTAGACTGGGAAGGCTTGGGAGTAAGGATCAACGGCGAATATCTCGGCAACCTTCGGTTTGCAGATGACATTGTGCTGTTCAGCAACACTGGAGATGAATTGCAACAAATAATTGAGGACCTTAACTAAGAAAGTGCAAGAGTAGTGGGGTTGAAGATCGCTGATCCTCCAGTGCCGAGCTGGTCAACACCATCTCCCACTGCTCGTGCGTCAAGGGAAGGGAAGCGCTGTCGAGGACGGCAAAAAATTAGGTAGGGGGACGAAATTAGGAAATTATCAGACGCAAATTCGCCTCAGCTAGCGCTAGACAGGGGTAATTGGAGATCGCTGGGAGAGGCCTTCGTCCTGCAGTGGACATAAAAATAGGCTGATGATGGTCTGCTGAGTTTTGGAGGCGCAATGCAGTTGAAATGGTGAAGGCAGTGGCAGGGGCATGGAGCGAGCGCTTTGAGATAAGCACTCCTGCCGGTGCTCCTCGTAATGCTAGAGTTGTGACTGCAAGCACTCGCAGTCATAGCGTGAACTCTGGTCATGATTTTCTCTTGGCACGTGACACCACGCTTGCTAAATTAGTAAGCGAATGTGGGAGCTGAACAGTATGGCACTCGCTCTGGCTCTCTTGCTTGTGTACTGCACTGCGACGTTCGGACACACGAGTATCAGCATATAGCAGATGACCGAGTGAGCCGGACCAAGTGTGAAAATGACACGGTGTTCCACTCCCACGGGACCACCTTCTGTGTCGTTACTTCGCAGTACACACACCTCCTGGGAAACTGAACCAAAACTGATTTGCAGAAAAGGTATAATTGTAAATTATGTAGGGTGCTCAGAGGCTTTCCAATATTTTCTCTAGTGTCTCAGTGACCACAACCTTCAGTTATCGCAAAAAAAATTAGGCCAAAAATGGGTTGGTACTTATTTAATTGTTGCTGCCTCGACAGAAAGTCGAAATGTTCAATTCAAATAAACAATTCAAATAAAGTTTGAAATGTTTGTTTGTAAATTTTTAAGAAGCACCAGGAAAAACACCAAAAAAGAATAAGTGACTTGTGATTTTACTTATATGTATTCAAAATAAAGAAAATCTGAAATATACAAAAAAAATGAATCCCTGCTGTCAGTTTGAGCTTCTGTTAGGCTGTGCTATAGAAATAATTTTGGTTCTTGGTGGGCATTGAAGTTAGCTGTTATGCCTTTGCTATGCAGTGAAGCAGTAATGATCAGATCATCTTGCCTTGGGATACGACTGTCTTTAAACTTCCTATTAAATGTGCACTGTGAATGCAAAAGCTCAACTTAATTCATTTCTGTTATTTATACACTTTTATTACAGTTAGCCAAAGCATCTACGAATGCTAGATTTGAATACAGTAGAACCTCAGTGATACGAATCTCGCAGGGTCACGTGAAATATTTATATCACCCGAAATTCGTATCATCGAAACATACACAGTCAAGAAAAAATGAATTTATTTTTACGAGAAAAAATGCCAAATAGTGGAACCCCGTTGATACCTTCCTCACTGCTGTTTTCCCAGCTGCTACGTCGCGCGAGTTTTTGCGGTCCCGACCTAAATCCTACATTGACTGCCATGTACAGTAGAACCCCGCTGTCACGTTCCGGGGTGCTGCGTTTTCCCGGCTGTTACGTCATTTTCGGCCGGTCCCAGCGCAGCTCCCATAGAACCCAATCCATTGGTAACCTTCTGTTGCATCACAACTGTGGGACCATTCCCGTATCATACGTTGCGAACTGCCACCCCGCGCCGGCCCGAGCGGCCATTTTGACTTTTCATGTCGTTTGGCTTCGTGGCTTGACGATGGCATTGGCCGCCCAAAGTGCCGGGGGCGACACTGCTATGACATATTTTCGGTTTCCGCCAGCAAAAGTATGGCCCTAGAGATCCGTATTTGCTATCTAAAGATGGTGTCTATAACGCGTTGTGGCCCTAAAATTGGTTTTGGCTCATAGATGATCCGTATAAAGTCCAAAGGCAATAACGCCGTCGCCACGCGTCGTATGCTGTATGTGCAAGTGAAAGCGTATGAGAGGAGCCGACGACCGCGTCGAAATCTTGCGCATGCAAAAAGAAAAGCAGGGAGGAAGCGTGCCTTTTTGCATTGCGCTCGAGGCACCAGCGAGGGAGCGAAGGGGGGAGGGATAGCGGGCGGCATTGTACTCTGGCATCAATTGCGGCAGCGCGCGGTCGCATGGGCCGTATCTTGAAAGCGATCTGCGTTGGGGGCAGAGTCTAGGCAGTGTAGGTGCGGCGGCGGCTCGTAGCTTTGTGTGTGCTGTGGGTTCTCGGCGCTCAGTTTGCGTTGAAGCAATAGACAACAGCACGAAAGTCACTTCGCTCGCTTCTGCAGCGGCGCTTCGTCATGCCAGGGTTTGACAGTGTGTGTCCACGCTCATCGAGTGTGATGTGTTCATGTTTGCCTGTGGGCGCTGACGCCCACAGCTTGCTTGTTAATATAGTTAATAAGCGAATGTTTGCAAGTTTATACGGACGATAAAACTACTATCCTTACTTTGTATAGCTGTCTACTAATTTGCTATCGCTATCGATGTTTCGGCTTTCGGGCAAAACTACGACTTTTTTTTCACACGTAAGAATTGAAATAATATTGTGTGCAGTTTAACACTACTCCCATTTCTCAATTTTTTTCCTTTTTCTCGGCTCTTGCGTATCAGCGGGGTTCTACTGTATTAAGTTCCCTTTGACATGTCGCCAATCTGTAACTTTCCTGCATCTTACGTTGCGTTTGAATGTGGCGGTCATCTAAATTTAGCGGTGCAGCCAGCTTGTATGTTGCAACAAGCGACCGACACATTGCCGATATGGCGAGGGTGCGTGGCCGCCGCATCATATGGCGGTATCTTGGAAGCAATCTGTGACGTGTGCAAAATGCGAGCCCGCACGGGCCTCATCTTCAAAACGATCTGCGATGTTGACAAAGTGCGCCTAGTGCCGGATAGCTAAGTATGCGCTGTGCTTTCGACGTTTAGTTCGCGTTGAAGCGAGACACAGCCGCTGCTGCCGTGCTTCCTTGTGATCATTGTGATCACATTGTGATCGATTGAGATGGGTTCGTGTTTACCTGTGTGCCCATGGACACCGTGCTTGTTAATTCAGTTAGTATGCCTCTGCTTACAAGTTTATACGGTCGATAAAACTACTATCCTTACTTCATACAGCAGTCTACTAATTTGCTATCGCAATAGTTGCTTCGCTTTTCGGGCGAAACTGCGACTTTTTTTTTCGCGGTCCCTTGAAAAAAGTATCAACGGGGTTCTACTATTCGGGTGTATTTTCTTCTCGCCTAAATTGTCAATGATCACCTTCTGGAAGGCATAAAAGTGCACGCACGTGATCTCGCAAATTTTTCGCACGCCACTGAACGCCTCAGCACATCGAGTGCAGGGAGCGTTTTGGCCGTTGTGGCTGCTGCCGTCCTCGCTGGTCAAAGCATCAGCTAGGCTGTGATGTGGTCTGGTCCGCTCGACGTGGGGACCAATGAGAGATTGCGCAGCCGCGTGACGTAGCTGGTTGCTTGGCGACTATGGATCCCACCCAAATCCCGCTGCACCAGCTTGCCTGTGCCGGTCGCTTCCGCTGGCTCGGCCGCCGCCGCCGCTCTTGCTCCACAGCAGCACGGTAACGCGTTCGAAACAGCCGATGTTTTTCGTATTAAGAGCAATGTATTTCAGCCGGGGAATGTTACAAATTCGTATCACACCGAAATTCGTACCAGCCGTGATCGTATCACCGAGGTTTTACTGTAACTCTCATGGGGTTTAAATTGCATTAACAAATTTGTTTCTAACTCCTCTGTCTTACTTCCACAGCACAGCTTTCGGTAGCCTTGCTGTACACCTTGAGCTAGCTGTAGAGCTTCTGGGTGTTGTGTCTGGCACATTCAATAAAGAATAACACTGTTTTCGCAGGCTGTGTTGAACAAGGGAAAGATAAAAACTCGGGTAAACTATGGTGGACGGTCAGGCTGTAGTCTAGTCAACGCCTTGCTATTATTATCTCAGTGATAACTCTATGTGATTTGGCATAATACCTTGTACATATACATTGACAAACCCTTAATTAAAGAAAAGCAACTTACAGGAAACACAAATGAAATGCATTTGACATGGCAGGATCATGAAGACCCGTGATTGAAGTTCAGTCATCTTGACCCACTTATCAGAGTGCATGTTAATGAGATACTTTTTGGGTTGGTGGCTGGCAGCCAGCAAAAAAGAACCGGGTGGTTCATTACTAGAGAGAACTCCGGCACTGCAATTGCACGACTACGACGGGAATTATGGGTAGTATGTGATCTTTGGGCTTGCAGCTTTGCTTGTTATTGTTGCATTATTTATTACTTTGTCTTTGTATATTTTCAAGAAATCATATTTTTCTTTTTCATTTAGTCTTTGCACGCACAGGTAATCATTGCAAATTATCGCATTTATAGTGCAATATTTTGTTGAACATTGTCAATTTCTAAAGCTGCAATGACATTTGAAGTGAGGAAGACTAAGTTCACGCGAATCCTTCTAGCATTGCCAGTGATTCCTGTGCTAGCTGAACTGCCGGCACGAACAGCCGTGCCGGCAGTTCTAAGAAACTCTTTGTTCGAACAACAGCTTTACATCCATAATCAAGAACCAGCCAGCCCGAGCACAACCTTTCATTTCGTTGCTGCCTGGTGCGCAGATCTCTGGCCTGATGGACAAGTTTGAGAAGCAGTTTGAGGACCTGGACGTACAGGCGTCCTGCATGGAGGACACCATGAGCTCCACCACCACGGTCACTGCCCCACAGCACGAGGTCGAGGGCCTCATGCAGCAGGTTGCAGACGAGGCTGGGTGAGCATCTGTCTATGTATCAGCGACGTACCTCTTCGCCTGGGGTCAGTTTCCTGGCTCCTTCGAAATTAAGAGTTGCAATGTCTGGCAGGCAAGCAGAGGGCAGAGGTTATGTTTTGTTACGTGGCAGGGATTTATCCCTCTGCACCTAGAGAAATAAGTTGTTTACAAATGCCATTGGTGAAACAAAGAGTAGGAGACCTAGTTGTTCAGATAAAATTAGCAAGACACGCCGCACAAACGAGTCATTTAAGGGGCATTAGAAGAAACATTTAACCAGCCTTGCGCACGAAGCCTCTCCTCGTCAATGCTCCCTCCCCGTTTTTATGCACGGATGCGCACCACTGTCGAGATGTACCATGAAAGGTTGAATGGGTTGATTGATCCCTTCTGCTAGGGAAAAAGGCGATATGTCTCCTGATGAAACTTTGTTCCCGTGCATTGCTAGCAGCAGCTAACAGCAAAGAAGAACATTAAATGAAGTTTACTGGGGAAAAAAAAGTAAAGAAAAAGAAAACATGACAAGATTGTTAGATTACACCATCATGGTAAAAAACAACATCAATACAAATTTGAAAAAAAAAAGATATGTCGCCTGAAACACAAAAATTACCACCTTCAAGGTGAGGAGCTTTGCTATAAGGAAGGGTCTGATGAAAGTGAATGTGAGGACATGGATACGATGGGTGTGAAATAGGAGAAGGTGATCATGTGAACTTTGTGGGACACTTGCCACTGCATTTTCGACCTGTCGCCGACTATAGCACAATCAGTGATTGTCAGATTTGATGATGTTTGACGTTGCATCAGCTTACCATATACTCTCATGCAAGTCCACGCCTCTAAATTTGAGCCCAAGTAGAGTAGTACCTCACTCATCATTTTTTAGAAAAAAAAACTAAACAAAAGAAACACATACTAACCGGGAAAACATACAACCCAAAGTCACTAAAATATTCATCAAACTTGATTCTAGTTAACATCTAAGTGTTGCGTCAATTGTTGCAGCACGAGAGGTCAACGTGCGTCGAGCTAGTAGGGCTAAGGCGACCTGAGACGGGCTTTGGCGTTTTTTGCGCAGCTTCAGAAAGCTTACATTCAGGCTCCTCGAATTAGGTCTTGGTCAGCAGCTTCAGGTGAAGCATTTTGGCGAGAAGTTTTGACTTGCCCGCTCAGCAAGCATCGTTGCCACACGAGACGCTGACGCACGTCAAGCTGGTGAGGCCCAAGCAGCACAAGGCACGCTTTGGCGTCTTCCTATTCCGTATTTTCTAAGACAGTGCAAAACAAAATCTAGTTGGCGGACGATGCCGAAATACGATGATGCCAGAGTGAAACAAGACGCTCACTTCGCGCTACCTGCAGCAGGGAATGGCGGCACATTTGGGTTATCGTCACTTAACTCTTTCCCTACCATGGGGAAAATAGGTGTCTTTTGTATGTTACAGCTGATGTTTTCTTTTTTTTTTCTGAAGGAACTACTGCACTCCATATTTAATGTAATACATTAACAGAAAGCAAAATGAACGCACTTTTCCTGCATAAAAGTTTTATTAACAAGATGTATGTCATAAAAAAGATAAATTGTTAAAATTAAGATTGTGCGATAAAATTGAACAAAGTTTGTAAAGACACGCTTCTATCTACTAAGAAAAAAATGTTACAAAAATTATAAGATATACTAAATGTATTGCCGTCTATTAGGCACTATCTCCAAAAAAATTTAAATTTTTCATTGAACGGAGTTTCCGCTACAAAAATGTTCACTGCAAGCACTACAGTTGGACGTGCCGGGCTGGTTTGCGTCGTCGTCGCTTTCAGGACTCAAAGTCTGACGAAAAGTCACCGTCCTCTGACTCGCTGCTATTCAATGTATCCATAATATCAGCCGCAGAGGCAGCGGAATCGTGATATCTGCGATCTCCCAAATCGCACGCGCCGTTTCCGGAGTCGAACATTTTTGCGTTCTGCTTTGACGATCGCGAAACTTCGTAGTGCATTTAAAGATCACCGCTTGGTGGGAAAAAAGCGAACTGCTTAGAAAACAAAAATATAGTTTCTCCTCTTTCACGTCCAATGGTGTAGTGTGTCCATGAGTGGCACGGAAGGTCTCAAAAGCGGCGTTTCAAACCATCGATAGCGGGCGGCCATTTTTTCATTCTTTGAGGATTGCGAAACTTCAGAGCGCGTTTAAAAATCACCGCCTTGCGGGAAAAAAGCGAACTGCTTAGAAAGCTAAAATATTGTTCTCCTCCTTCACGTCCGATAGCACAGTATGTCCGTGAGTGGCACGGAAGGTCTCAAAAGTGGCGTTTCAAACCATCAATAGAGAGCCTTTTCTTGTTCACATGGGATCTAGCGGCCGGAAAATGTATCAGGCGATCACAGTTTGGCAATGTACTGATCGTTGGTGCTGAAAAATTGTGTTTTCTGGGAATGGCATGAACCGATAAATACGAAGATATATTGTTTTGAGTCACATGTTTGCGATTACGAATGTTGACTCTGGGAAATCATGGCAAACAGGATTGTATCAACGAGGTTATAATGTATTTCAGAAAAATAATTGTTTTTGTCTCGCAAGATTTCACGTAACTCGGCACCTGACATGTCGACATCTACGGGCCAAAGCGCTGATACGACAACTTCCCTCATAGATTCCTTACGAAACTTTTTGTGTGTTGATATACTACATCATTATTTGCCAAAGGTTGCCATCTGAAGAGTGCAAGCACATATGTTATCATCAGACATCAACATTGCCTTCTAAGTGCTTGGTTGGATAAAATCGAACCATGCACTTTATTCGCAACACCGTTGACGTCACCATTTGTGTTGTCAGGAGAGGATTTCTTTTGTGTTGCCCCTCTATAATAGTTTTGTCTCTCGTTTTCCTATTCATTATGGCGATTTGTTTTTTCTGTGAACTTCAAGTGATGCCTTTTGTTGGTGGCATTTGTGATAAACTGATCTCTATTCTGTGTTGGCGGCTTAAGTTTTGTTTGTACATTCTCCTCTACTTAATTATAACAGTAATGATATCGTGCCCGGTTTTTACTTCTCTGCAGCCTGGAGTTGAACATGGAGCTGCCCCAGGGTGTCAACAACACCATCGGCCAATCTACAACAGCCTCTACAGAACAGGTGCGCATGCCAGAGCCTTACTTTTGGCTGATTTATGAACAGTTAGAAAGGTGGTCTAGCCAAATAATAATTTTCCCATGCTAATAATAATTTTCCCAAAGAGCACGAACGGGGAACTTGGTGACCAACATGAACCGCATGCATACATGAAGGGGTACAAGATAGGAAGAAGACATTTGTGGTACAATCATCTGAAGTTCTGTGGCGCTGTCTAATCACACAATTCCCAATGAAGATGATGTCAAGTCCAAAAGCAGCAGAGCGCATTCATTAGGATGGTCGTCAAGTGCAAATTGAGGCTTGTTTTAGTCTAGCGCGAGGCCATTGCGCATCAGACATTTACACTTCACAACTACACACATTATTGCCCACAGCTAAAAGGAGTGCTGTTTGTATCTTTTCATCGATTATCACTGGGATTGGGCTTAAAGTCCCTCAGATTAACTTTTTCATGTGTAAATGTACAGTCGTCATCAATATGAAAGGGAACAGTGAATATATTTTTTTACGACAATAACTCGTGGTCCGTGGGTTCAAATCTAGGAACTTGACACATAACAATAAGTTTTCCTCTTGAACATTTCGTATCACTGAACACTTTTATGGAGGGCATGTGTGTTTAGCCCCTAAGGGTATTTGAAAGAAATTAGGCATTCCTTTTCATATTGATGACTGCTGCTCATCCAGTTGCTTATTTCATCCACTTCTTGATAAAGGCAAAGAAATGTTCCAGGTATATTGGCTTTACTACTGGTTAGATGTTCCCATTAACAGTGGACCATAGTGTTCAATCGGTGTGTGCATGGTGTTGCAGTCACTAACTGTATTTTATCACAGACCCTTGAAATTTAGGGCTCTTAAATGCACCACTCGGAGGGGGGGGGGGGGGGGGGACATCTGTTTGTTAGGAGCTATAAGAAGTCAATGCTTACAGAAGTTCAATTATTCGTTTGAGTAACTGAAACTGGCTGTACATCCTGACTGATTAGCATGCATCGAGTCAGCACTGCTGCTTAACTGGCTAGCCAGTAATTAAGCTGTGTGACATCTGTGTCAGGGATTCATCATCAGTACATGTCAAAGGGACACTGGGAGCAATGCTGATTTAGTTTAGAGAAGCAAAGCATTCTTTTGCAAATCTGCTTTTATTGATTTGGTGGGAAGAAATTAGGGACAGCTTCGCACTAAGTGGTGCGAAGACTGGGCAAATGAAGCTGGTGGCCCGGAAGCTAGCTTTAACTTTGCTTGCCTTTGCTTAACTTGGTTTGGCTTGGCTGGTTCTTAGCCAAACTTAGCCGACCTCGACTATCGTCCCGATACTCGGGGTCGGCGCGCAGTCTTCTAAAGGCCACTTTATAGTCCGACGTAACGTTGACGTGCGAGCGTGCTCAGCACTGGGACGCCATGCCAGCAAGAGCGCAGCACTCTATAGTCCGGCGCGAGGCGTGGCCGACGAACGCCGGATACCTCAACCGCGCCTTGCGCTGTGGCAAAGGTAACCTGGGAAAGGGTGGTAACCTTGCCAAGCGATGACGTCACGTGCGTCGCCTAGCAAAGCCTCGCACCAGCTGTGTGAGGCTTTGCTAGGCAACGCGCGGTGACGTCATCGCCAGGCGCAGCTTTCTGCTAACACTCCATGGCCTAACCAAAAGCTTAAACAGCTCCGCTGTTAAAATTTTGGGGAAAGCCAGACATCCATTTCTAAGCTTCATTTTTTATAGGGTAGACAAGGCTTCACAATCACATGTAGCAAAAATCTTTAATGCCATAATACGGCAAATTGTTGGTTAAAAAATATGCTGCATTGTCAGTGCCGATACATCAGTGTGGCATCGCAGATGGTAAAGTGTTTTCGCTGTGGGTGTACAAACATTTGAAAATTTCTAATAGCATCAAATATTACATTTTAATATTCGTATTCGATTCAAAATCTATGTATTCAAAAATTTTGAATATTTTATATTTGAAACAAATTTAATATATTTGTGGCTTTGCAGGAGCAGACTGGTTTCTTAGCGTTTTTTTTTTTAATTTTTTTCTATCTAATCTAAGAATATGTACCAGATTGGGTGCTAAATTTGGTGGTGGTCTTGTGCTGTTGGCGAAATTTTGCACGTAAAGCACGCTCATCCACCGGACATTTAAGCTGTGCGGGAAAGCCAGCTTCTCAGTAGCGAGGGGCACACTTTTGTGCTCAGCGAGGGTGCACTTGGAAGTGCAACGAAGGGGGATGGGGGCGACTGTGCAAAAGAATCCAACCACAATAAGAATGCTTTTTTTGGGAGTATAGGTTCAATGGGCCAATTCTCCGCAGCGATGCCCGTCCATGAGGCCTCACATGAGCATGCCAGCCCGCTGCATGCTCATGTCACACCTCAGTGCAACGTATCGCATGCCTATTACAACATTTCGGGATAGAACGATGGCCGATACACTACCGCAACATGCACCCGAGTGAGACCCGGGACCTGTAGTACAGATGTTGCAGGTGAAGGACATTCCGCGATGGGCATTACCACAATGCCTGCAGGCATCGTGGTATGCTAGAGAGCACTAGTCCATAACAAGTACAGATGCATTGCACGTGCCTACTTAGAGTTATATAATAAAAAATTTGTTTTCATGCTATCGAAGGTACCCGCTCCCATCTTCCTGTAAAATAATGTAGTATACAGTGAAACCTCATTAATTAGGATTTCACTGGATCAAAAAAAATGGCCAAATTAACCAAATGCTCAATTATCGAGGGTATCAAAAAACAATGAACAGATGCTTACTACGTCAGCACGCATTTATTTACTGAATGAATGAGCAAATCCTGTTTCTATTCTGCACAAAAGCAGTGTCGGAGCTGCAATTCTCGTCATCTTGTGACTGGCTCTCGCAGTGGCAAAGGCCTCTCAACTTCCTTCGCAGCGCTGCGCAGCGCACGCCTTCATCTGAGACACGCTTTTCACTACCGCACACACATCCCGATTAGTTTTTCACCAGTGAGCCAGTTGCTAACAGACCATCGGTACATTGCGATGGAGCCGGTGCTCTTGATCCTTGACAGCTTTGCACCGAGTCATAACCAAACTGTTTGCTGCAACCGCTCCGGACAAAACCGTGGCCACCGTCGACGTGATCATGGACGACAACCTTGTGGTTCTGAAGGCATGCGGCGAATGCACGCACTCAGGCAAAACAAAACTAGAGTTTGCTACAATAACTGCGGACAAAACCGCGATTGCTATCGGCGCAATAATAGATGGCGACTAGGTAGTTTTGAAGGCATGCAACCGATGTCCACACCAAGTGAAAACGAAACAACTGTTTGCCACAACCACTGCGGACGAAACCGCGGACGCTACTGATGCAATCATGGATGGCGACTACGCAATTATGAAGGCAGGTGGCCGTTGCGCATGCCTAGTCAAAACTAAACTACTGTTTGCCCACTGTATTATGTATTTATAATTAAGAATTTGAATTAAGCAATTGAAAACAAGCAATTCAAGAAAATGATGGAATGTACAAGGAATGAATTTCAAATGTAGGGATTCATGCACAGTACAGAAATCTTGAGCAAATACAAGTTATGCATTCTCAGAAATACATGTTGAATAAATGTACAAGCAATTATACATGCAATTGAACATAAACATAGAAACATAGAAAACAGAAACGATGAGACCATATTTACTCACGTAAGACCAGCTCTTGCAGAAGGCCCACAATCCCACTTTGGAACGCGAAAATTTTTGGGGAAAAGTTTCATTAAGCATCACGCACGCTGCGCGTTCGGTAATTGCTGCAAGCTACTACTAGATGGCACTGGTTACTGTCATGCCAGCGATGGCATCACCATCGTCACCGTATCCTGCCTGATCGTGATCATGCAGCATAGATCCAGCATGCTCTAATGGTATCGGCTGTGCTGAGGTTCCGCTGCAGTCGCTAGCTGTATTGGGAGCAAGTTGACAAGTACGCTGTCGTTTGAGACTGTTGTCAAGAGCTTTAATGTAACAGGAATCTCGAACAATAATGGAGAGCATGGAGGACCACTATTTTTGGGAGAATGCCAGTGAGGAGAACTTGTTGAAAAACAAGGGCAGTAGAAATGACGAGAACGACTGAATATAAGTGTTCATACCCAGCCACCAGTGCTTGTGTTATTCTGCATAGCTGTCTGAGCGTAGTTCGAGGCTTCACTGAGTACCCATAAGCCTGCCTCGTGTAAGGCCCGCACCCTATGAAAAGTCCGGGGAAGAAAGTTATAGGCCGTACCTCGGTAAATAAGATAGGTATCAATACTTGAAAACAATGTCACTGTCCAATAAGGAACCTATAAAAGCTTTCAGAAGTCTAGTTTGCATTTGTCGATCATTCCGTGGTTCATCCACTTTTCCTAGATTAAAAAGACAATTCAGACGGTTCAGCATTGATCTCAAAGCAGTCTCTTTAATTCATAAAGAGGGCAATTCATAAGAATGCGTTAAGACAGTTTCTCTCGAACCTAAGAAAAGGAAAGAAACTAGAGCTTGTTTTTGCTAACACTTCTCAGTGTATAATGCAATTTCTTTTACTGATGACGCTTGGCTCCTGTTCAACAGACAGAGTAGTCCACTGCCCTTGCTTTTATTCATTTCCTCACATCTTGTTTATATTAGTGTTGGCTGATGTATTCGTTCATTTTGTCTTGTCTCGCAGGACGAGCTGACGCAACGCCTTGCCAAGCTGAGGCAGCTGTGATTGGCATCTCTGTGCTCTTCAACGTTTACACACACGCCACCCGAAGTTCCTGCTGCACAGACAGTCCCATTTACCGGGTGCACAGCTTCTGTTTTTATGTTCTCTATACATTTTTTTTTTCCTCGGTCTCTTGCGTTGAGAGCAACACAAGCTTCATCATCCAAAGGGCAGCAGTGCTGCCTCTGTTACGCTGCGACCAGACGGAGCACTTCTGGAAACATGAAATCTGGAAACCACGCTGGAATTGCCTTTCCTGTGTAGTGTGTTGAGAGCTTTTTTTTTTTTTTCTGTACATAGAAAATCTGACAGCAACAACTCAGCGTGCATGAGTGTGTCTTGCCCAGCACAACCATCTTTGATTTTGATTTCCTAGTGCCGAGATTAAATAAAATTAACGTGCAGAAGTGGCTTCTACCAACCATTTGCGGCATTTGCTTACCTCACGAGACAACTCAAAATCATTTTTGTTTCTGAAGGCCATAATGCTTAGAGGCGACGCTTTCTCAACTGTGCCTGTTAGATGTGCTCTGTGGTTTTGTTATTCGGCATCGATTAGCACAAGAAAACACAGGGCAGAGAAGTGTGTGAATTTAGAAAGTATAATAAAGCATGGTATAAGGACCTGTCAACCTATCTTTGTTGCCATATTTATAGTTGCTTAGATGTTCATGGAGAGCTGTTGCTGGGAATCATCATTTTTTAAGCAAATAAAAAGCTTTTGCAGGTTGTATTTCAGTGCCTACTTCTGTGAAATTTCCTTCATAATTTTCTGGCATTGGCACGTTGTTCTCAGCTACTTGTTTAATTAAGATATGTAGGCTTTGCATCAACGCTTGAGAACTATGTGCATATGGTCCAAGCAGCCTGAGCAATAGCTTAGTGTTGTGTTTTCTGGCAAGTTTGGTGTTGATGCATTTTGTAAAAGAATCATGCATGAAGGAAGCGAAGTGCAAGAGTTCATAAAAAATTATGTCCACACTCAAGTTGCATTGAACGTGTCAGTACAAAAATCTTCTATGCAGTGTAGCTTCAAGGTGAGACTATAATGTACAAAGGAAAGATGTATAAAATCTAGGTTGTGGCAAAATATTGTAGGCTGAAGTATTTCATGTACTTTCAGTGACTTCCACTAGCTTCTAGGGGCCACGAAACCAAATTTTTGAGCTTGAATTATGTAATGCATGCTTAACCGTACGCATCCCACAGCTAGCTGGCAAAATTTGAGTGCATTCGGTGCCTTAGCTACGGCTCCCTCGGAGTAACGGAAGCCATTCTTGAAGGCCATGCTTTTGTGCACTACAAGCTCTGGAAACAATTGCGAGAACAGTAAATACGTTGTGGTCTCTACGTGTTGCTTTGTTTTTGCAAATTCTACCCAATAATTTGAATCGCCCGTGCAGCTCTATCCGGATAATTCGTAGTTTCCGGCTGGCAGCAACGTGCGACTCTTAGGTTAGGGCGTTCCCTACAGTCGCCGATCGATTTTCTGGAGCACGCGGGGACCGAAAAATAGTCTGAAAAACTTGTTTGGCCGAAAATAAATAAAATTCGGCTTAAAAAATCTCTTATAATGCCCTGCCTCATACTACGCTTGGAGAGATCAGACTTGTTTGGATTTGCGCAAGAGTGACGTCTCCGTGTACAGTTGACACGAGCATCGCCGCGTTGGTGATCTCCGCCAACGGAGTTTGCCATGGAGATTGAAGAAAAGAGCTTCGCACCACTTGGCTCTCGCGAAGGCACAGGTGGTGGCGCCGATCACCGAGACATGAGTCTCCGAGACACCTGCTCAGTGTACACACCACGTTCAAAATAGCCACCGAAACTTTAGAAGAAAAAAAAATAGATCCCACAATAAGTGATTATGACAATAGTGCTGACTGCAAAAAGAAAGAAAAAGTGCCATCCTCTGGAGCGTTTTGTCAGCCAAGGAAGAGCGGGCATGGTCTCCGAGACTGGAGGTTGGCACGCACTCTATATTGCTAGCGTGTGCCTCCCAATCTTGGAGGCCATAGAGCTGACCACTGGAAACGAAGCCAGTGGAAAATGCAACGCGGCTGCCTCCAAGAGAGGCTAGCGTGGCTCGGAACGAGCAATTTAGTCTGGGAAATCGAACTTTGGGGTATCAATTCGTCCGAAAAAATTGGTTGCGAAAATGCATTTGCTCAATGAGAACCCTGACGGTGCATTTTTGAAGTCCAGAAAATCCAGCAAGTCTAAATTTTTTTAATCAAGCACCCTCGCGCCCGCTTTAGCGGCGGTTGTCCTTTCCGTGAACATCACCACAACTTTGTTGAGTTCAGTTGGGGTGATATTTATATGCTACGTGTTGAGAGCCAGCTGGAGAACATGGCACTTGGGGTGGCGAACTACTGCTCCAAGCAATCCCGCATCAGTGATTACTTCAAGTAATGTTTCTAGGACATGGAAAATAAAGGTGATTTCTTTTTGCGGCAAGTTCTTGCTTGGTTTCTTTCTTTCTTCATTTTCGGTTCATTCGAAAATCCACGTAATTCGAAGAATTTTCGTGGTCCTTCGAATTATCGATGTTCTACTGTAGTTTCAGCAGGCGTTCTCTGGTTTGTGCTGCTTTTATCGCGTGAGTAAAAAAATCAGACACAATTCAACAGTGACACCCTAGCTACATTATTGGGTCCAAGAGCGAGCAGAGGAAAACGTCCGATATAGTTTTGGACTGTTTCCGAGCAGTTTCAACGTACTGGTGACCCCACACTTCCTGGTGCCACACAGTGCACACCAAAATGATGGTCGCCGTCAGTGAGATGAGCTTAGAATCAGCGATTTCAAATTGAGATTTCCAGTTAAAATGTGCGCAGAAAGCCCAACTTTTTTTTACTTTTTTTATGTACAATCATATTGGCCCTTTTGCTCTCAGTTACAATGATTAAGTGAAAAAACTTTGCTGTGTCATGGCCCCTTTAATGCATGCTGCCAATGCTCACTTACAACTTCTGAAAGGGCCACTGCATGCTGTAATATATTTGATGGGTTGCAGTGTCTCCTAAATTGAAAGTGGGCAGATATTACTTTAGGTTTCATATTTCGGGGTCTGCTGCACAGTCATATACCTTAGTAGTCATTTTTAATAGCTTATCAGACCCTATAGGCACTGTTGGATGTATTTGCGGTTGAGCTCACTGGCTGGCTTGCTAAAGGTGCTCTTTCCTTGCCTCACGAAAGGCTTTGTGTGGGCATACAAGGACAATTAAAAAATGCCTTTAGTGTAGAGATTCGCACATACAGTGAAATCCTTTTTACTTACCATGGCTGGTTTATCATAGAGCTGTGAGTGCGTAGCTAAACTACATTTACCAGCAAGAGAGAGAGAGAAAAACATTTATTTAGACCATCGAGATCGTTGATCTTGAGGACGAGTGGGTGGTGTCCTCATTCCAGGACTCCACTGGCCATGGCTGCTCGACGTACTTGCTGGACGAGAGCTTCTTGTCTCGCCAGGGTATCGCCGGTCAGCTGTACCTCCCACCGCTCAAATGACGTGTTAGGCGTCTTTAAATGTTGAGGTTTGCCACCGCAACCCCACGAGATGTGAAAGAGCGTAGGGCGTGTGTCGCCGCACCAGGGGCAGATGCCGCGATATGTTTGTGGGTATATTTTCCTGTATCTGTGTAGGTTTGGGAATGTGTTTGTTTGGATAAGTCTGAGGGCTATTGCCTCTTCAGTGCTGAGCTTTTTGTGAGGGGGAGGATAAATCCTACGGTTGAGTCGCTGGATCTCGAGTCGGTCGCAGTAATTTGATGGCAGGGGCACAAAGGTAAAGGGTGGGGATTGATGAGACGATTGGTTTTGCCCCGCTCGGTTAATTAGCGCTCCAGCTAAGGCGTTCGCCCTTTCGTTCCCCTCCAGTCGCGCGTGACCCAGCGTCCACGTGATTTGATGGGATTCTTGCAGCCTCGGGCCTAGAATCTGAGCCGCCAGCACCGGTGTTCGTCCGTTGGTAAAGTTGCGGCAGGCCTGTTGCGAGTCGGTAACGACATGAACTTCCCTGCCCACCCTGTCATGTTGCTTTATTACTAGCGCCGCGGCTATGGTCTCAGCCGCAGCTGGGGTCTCTGCCCTGGCGGAGGCCGCGAGGGTTAAGGAGTTGTCTCTCCCATTCACGGCGGCTACCGCGAAGAGGCCCCCTGCAGGGTACGCAGCCACATCCACATACGTTACATACGGGTCACCCTTGAATTGTCGGCGCTGTCTGTCGACCCGCGCCTTGCGTCGTCCTTCGTGGAGTTCATGACTCATGTGCTTTGGTATGGGGTTCGCCGTGATCTTGCTTCTGACCTCGGGCGGGAGTGATCGTTGCCCATCGAGGGCACGAAGCTCCGTTGGTGTGCCGGTCCGGTGGAGGATGGCTCTGCCCGCCGCCGTGTTCTGTAGTCTGGCTTTTTGCGAAGCCATAACCGCGTCCGACAGCTCAGCAAGGTGTTGTGGATCCCGAGATCCACTAACTTCTCGTTTGAGGTGGTAACAGGGAGACCCAGGGCCGTTTTGTACGCGCCTCTGATGATGGCATCAACTTGTTCTTGGTTGCGTTTGTTAACAAATCGCACAAGCCAGCTGACGAAAAGGGCCCAGCGCAGCAGGAGCAGTTGACACGCAGTGCGTGGTGAAAGACGCAACTGCAGCGCTAGTTCCGGCGACAGCCACTGCGGCCTCGCTGGCAAGTGGGCGGACATTGGCAGCTGCAGAACTGAAGTCACGTCTAAGAACGTTAACAGCAGCAGCAGCTATCCTGCAGCAGAATTATTCACAACAGTCCTCGCATCCATCATTCCATCTTCCTCGAGACTCCAATAAGTGTTTCTGCGCCTTGTGCCTTTGACAGAAATGGATATTAAGCAACTCTGAATAGGGAATTTGGGAATCGAAACCGAATTTCAAGTATTCACACACCCCCACACAAAAGCCCAATTACGAGTTTATACATTTCAAAATGGCCACGTAGACCAAGATAACTGGCATCAAATTATTCGTTAAAATTACCCAATTACGTACGTGCCACCGCAAGGTGCAGCTCGTGGCAACATAACCAGTAACGCTGACTCGTGGTGTGTCCTTCTGGTGATGTAGTAGGGCAGCATAACATAAAGCTTCACCATACTGCACGACAAAGCTTGCCTCTGCTGCTGAAGCAATTATGCAACCAATCTGGAGTTTCGCAAATTGCGAGTCGAAATTAGCTCGTGGTGAAGTGCAGTGGCAGCTTCATTTTAGGCCACTTTTTCATCACAGAGGAGTTGCACGGAGAGCCACACAGTGCAACTATGCATGATCGGGTAGATAGAATGAATAACTTCAGGCCCGTTCTTTCAGTCTACGTGGCCATTTTGAAATGTTGGAACCCGTAACGAGCCATTTCAGACGATTTCCTTCAACTTTATGAAATATGTGCTGCAAAGTATGTGATTAGGAAGTAATTGATGTAGTTATTTTAGTTAGTAAGCAAATCAGTTTTTTCTTGCAAATGATGTCAGAAAATTCACCTGTAGTGACGAGATTCAAGTATATTTTGTAAGGTTTTTTTTTCTAAGTTCAAATTAAAAAAAAGGACAGTATATGAGAATTGTAGATTACCATTGAATTAAAGGACGCTGAAAAATATGTCAGTGGCAGTTATATTTATAATTACCAGATCAGATTATCGGTCACATGGTGAATCACTTTATATGGACCCATCGCCCTGTCCTTATGTAAAAAATAATAATGTTGGTGGTGTTTTTTTGAAGACGATTAGATGACCATTCCCTCGCCGACTGCTTCTGTGAAGTTGTGCGTTTATAGTCTCCAGATATGGCACTCTATGTGAGCTAACTAATTGGCACCTCTATTTACGTGGAAAAGAGTTCTTTTTTTTATGCACACACAGAATGACCTGTCGCGGTGGCTCAGTCTGTGTCGCTGCTGAGCACGAGAACGCGGGATCGAGTCCCGGCCACGGCAGCCGCATTTCGAAGGAGGCGAAATGCAAAAACGCCCGTGTGCTTGCGTTGTAGTGCACGTTAAAGAACCCCAGGCAATCAAAATTAATCCGGAGCCCTCCACTACGGCACGGCTCATAATCAGAACTGGTTTTTGCACGTAAAACCCCAGAAAGAAGAACACACCAAATGCAAAAAAGTGTGGGAAATATGTATTTTATTGAAAAATACAGATCTGGGGTTGTCTTTGGTACTGCTGTGCGTTAGAGAGAAGGCCTCTGCATTAGAGAGAATTCTACTCTGTTGCGATGCCCGAGGCAGGAGCTGATTCAGGCCTGGAAAAAGAAGCAAAAGAAAGACCACTGATATAAGGATTACGATACACCCATAGTATTCATCAACAGCTTCAGTGCTTACATGCACAATTAATTGCCGTGTGTTGCTGCTCAAAGGCCATACACATTGACGGGAAGCCCACAATTCTATTGTGAGGCAAAATTAATTCACCGTAATGGCATCAGAACCTCTGTTCACATAACCACTAAGCGAGAGTTAAGCAATTATCGCAATTATCATAATGCAGTTATCGTAATATAAAGCGCATGACGCGATGTGTGCGCATGCTTATGACTCTTTTCTACTGACGTGTGATGTTCACTCCACCCCGTTCTTGTTTCGTGGTATCACGGAGATTGCAGAGTGATGAACACATCGTGACAAGTCACTAAAGCGCGGTGTTCACGTCTCGCTTCGACCCGCCATGGTGGCTTAGCAGATATGGTGTTGCGCTGTTAAGCACAAGGTCGCAGGATCAAATCCTGGCCGCAGCGGCCGCATTTAAATAGGGGCCGATGCAAAAACGCCCGTGCCACGTGCATTGAGGGTACGTTAAAAGATCTCGAGGTGTTCAAAATTAATCCGGAGTCCTCCACTACGGCGTGCCACATAATTAGATCATGATTTTGGCACATAACACCCCAGAATTCACGTCTCGCTTTTGCCACTTCATTTGTTTAAGACGAGGGAAAATGCTTTTTGTGATGTTCTCGAAACACGAAACGATAATAAAATGGATAGGATTGTGACGAGCAGAGGGTGCAACAATCACACATCACGCACTTGATACGGGGATTCACAAATGTTACTACAGTGAAAAGACAACAGCGCCACGCTAAATGCCGTTGTACACCGTCAAAAAATGCAGGACAGCGTTTTCAACTGTGCTACAACCACACCGATGCATTTCGTCGGACACTTTGAAAATTGAAGATTGGCAGTTGCGCTTTAACTTCTCGGACATTGTTCTTGCTATACGAGGTCCAACTAACGCGGACGCGACATACGTGGGTGAACCAAAATTTGTAGCATCCTTTAAAGCTTTACCACGCCGTGTAGGGCCTCTAATGGCCTGCTCATAAAGAGTCGCACCAGTAAGCTTACATCACTTTCTGGATTGAGCTCTGAAATTGTTTGGCACTTTTAATATTTAATAGTGTGAGAAGAATTGAGATAAAAGGCACGCTCTGTGAATGTTATGTTTCACGATGTGGCGACACACTGCACACAAACCGGTGCAGCCTCAGCCTCGCCACTTGCTAGCCCGGCGTGACACGGCTGCATGCTGCACCACGCCTCCGATAAGGGACCGCGCCACCGCAGCATCACTGGAGGCTTACGTCACCGACGGTGAATATAAACCCAAGCTGCCAAGCTCGAAAGATTCTTCCTTCGCTAACCATTCGAGCGCAGCAGCGGATGAGCTCCGCTGGTGTAGCGTGGAGCTTCAGCCTGAGGAACGCTGGACAAACCTTTCAGCGCTTCATCGACGAAGTCGTCCACGGCCTCGACTTCTGCTTAGTTTACCTGGACGACATACTGGTATTTTCCCGCGATGCCGAAGAGCACCACAGGCACCTTCGTCTGCTGTTCCAACGCCTCGATGACCACGGTCTACTCGTCAATATCCAAAAAAAGCACGCTAGGCGCTTCCGTCATCCGCTTCCTCGGCCACAAAGTTTCATATGAAGGAACTCGGCCCTTGCCCCAATGCATCTCGGACCTGCAAAATTGCCCTCAACCCACCACCGCTAAAGACCTTCACCGTTTCCTCGGCATGCTGAACTTTTACAGGCGTTTCTTGCCACACGCAGCCGACTACCAGGCTCCCTTCCGGGATGCTTTGGCTGGCCTACGAGGAAACCAACCCGTCACGCGGACACCGACGTTAGTGAAAACTTTCGAAGAATGCAAAGCCGCCCTCTGCACTGCCACGCTTCTCACCCATCCCGTGCCAGACGCTCCCTTGGGACTCTTCACGGACGCATCTAGCTTCGCCATCGGCGCTGCCCTCATGCAACGCGTGGACAACACCTGGCATCCCTTGGCGTTCTTCTCCAAGAAACTCGCAGCTCGGAAAACGACCCCTTCAACCGCTAGTTCCACTGACGAAATCACGGCCACCGTCCCGGCAAGTTTGCCAGCCAGAGAACTGCTGGCGATATACGAAGCAGTGCAACACTTTCGCCATATTCTCGAAGCACAGAACTGCACCATCTATACCGACCACAAGCCTCTTACCTACGCCTTCTCTCAACGTCGCGACAAACTCCCGCCTGTACAGCAGAACCAACTCTCGTTCATTGCACAGTTCACCACCGACATCCAATACCTCAGTGGAAAAGACAACGTGGTCGCCGACGCGCTTTCACGTGTAGCAGCCATCAACTGTAGGCAGATAACAGCGGACGTCCTCGCCGAGGCTCAGACTATGGACGCCGAACTGCAGGAACTTCTCAAGGGCAGGTCCTCACTACAGCTGCAACAAGTTCCCATTCCAGGGTCAACAACCACAATCTGTTGCGACATGTCAACAGGACAAAGCAGGCCCTATGTGCCCTGGCCCATCGCCGTGGTCTTTTCAACCAGCTCCGTAACCTCGGACGTGGCGGTCGTGGCTGACCGCTATGTCTGGCCCTCCATGCAGCGGGATTGTCGCACCTGGGCGCACTCCTGCATTCAATGCCAATGCGCTAAAGTCACCAGACACGTCACGTCACCACTCGGAACATTCCCTCAGCCCTCTGGTCGGTTTGAGCACGTCCACCTCGACATCATGGGACCCTTTCCCCTGGCTGGACCCTATCGCTACAGGCTCACCGCCATCGACCGGTACACTCGATGGCCCGAGGCATGGCCCCTCGAGGGAATCACCGCGGAAGACGTCGCCTCGGCCTTCTTCACCGGCTGGGTTGCTCGTCTCGGCGCCCCCCGCCGCGTAACCACCGACCAAGGATGACAGTTCGAGTCGCACCTTTTCAGGCTCCTCGGGCTGACCATCGGTTTTGAACGCTTGAGGACCACCAGTTACCACCCCTGCGCCAACGGAATAATCGAGCGTTTCCACCGACAGTTCAAAGCAGCCATTATGTGCCACCCAGACTCAACCTGGCTTGAGGCCATCCCAGCCGTCATCCTTGGTCTTCGCGCCACCTTCAAGCCGGACATCCACACTACACCAGTGGAGCTCGTCTACGGGGAACCACTCCGTCTCCCAGGTGAATTTCTCGCTGCACTGCCTTCCAGCACTACGACGTCAGATCCCACTGACTTCGTCGCCCGGCTCCGCCGCACCATCGCCACCTTACGCCCGTCACCTGCAGCCCACCACTGCAAGCCTATACCTTTCGTGTTCAAGGAGCTAGCATTGTGCACGCACGCTTTCCTCCGCGACTGACACTGTCCGCAGGCCTTTCCAGCCACCCTACAGCGGACCCTACCTGGTCGTCCATCGTGACGACAAAAACTTCACTCTGCGCCTGAACGGGAACGATGTCCGCGTCTCGATTGATCGGCTCAAGCCCGCATACATTGCTGCGAACGAACCGGGCAGTGCCACTCCATCCACAGGAATCTATCCACAGTCGCCGACGTCGCAGCCCACTCCAGTCACGACACGCTCTGGACGTCTGGTACGCCTCCCAGATTTCTACAGACCCTGAGGGCTCTACACTCCGCGGGGGGGGTGATGTGGCGACACATTGCGCACAAACCGGCGCAGCCTCCGCCTCGCCACTTGATAGCCCGGCGTGACACGGCTGCATGCTGCACCACGCCTCCGATAAGGGACAGCGCCACCGCAGCGTCACCGGAGGCTTACGTCACCGACGGTGGATATAACCCAAGCTGCCAAGCTCGAAAGATTCTTCCTTCGCTAACCGTTCGAGCGCAGCGGCGGTACTTTAGCCCCGCCGCTGCTACTACGCTAATAAACAGTCATTATGTTTCATGTTGGGATGCGTCCTTGCATCGACATGGCATCCCACAACGACATATGTTTATGGGCTGCCATTCGCAAAATTCTGAGGAATAATTTAGTCAAGAACTTGGGACTTGGTATGAGCAACAGTAGTGGTTGCATAGTGTATCAATATAACCAGCATATGCGGCATGGAAAAGCGTGTATAGCGTTTATATACTTCAATACTATATGGGGAGCCCCACGGCGACGGCGAAAATTTGCTTGGGTGTCGGCATATTTTGAGTTGATGGTACTCTAATTTTGATTGTACTTTAAAGTTTATTCGACTGATAATTTGGGTTAGCGTGCAACAAACAAATGCTAAAGAGTAACAGTCAATTTATGACACTGAGGTATTTGATAAGGTATAGCTTTGGACAAATTGGTTCTGCATTATGACGACCAGCGCCCGACAAGAAACATCAAGGACACAAAGACGGGTGCGGACTCCCAACTAACTTTATCATTAATCCTGTTTATATATATATATATATATATATATATATATATAGGCCTCACCTGCTGACGTCATACAAAAAGAAACAATTTAAAGCAATCTGGAAAGAATGAAGACGTCAAAACGAAGATAACTAAAAAAAATCAGGCTGAGGAGTGGCCCCAGTGGTTCTCTCTGCACCAAGGAAGCTGTCAGGCCTGTGCCCGCGGATTTCCAAAGCACCCAAACCGCCTATATGTGGCAAGAGGCATGTAAATCCCGACGTCACCTGTGCGGTGGGTGTGGTTTACGAAATTCCGCTCAGCTGTGGCAGGGTTTACATCGGCCAAACGGGTCGATGTGTTAACGACAGAGCGAGAGAGCACGCACTTTCCATTAAGACTAACCTTTCGACACATTTACATGCGCACTGCAAAGCATGTAAATGTAACGCAAGATTTAAGATCAGCATTCTGGGTAGAAGCAACGAGGTGCTGGCACGAGAAATGCTCGAGGCATAAAAAGAAAAAAAAGATATCTGCATTAGCGATACGTCAGTGGTGTTGCGCGGCGCCGAGTTTGAGTTTTTTAGATGCTTCTTAAACTAGCACATGATTCTTATTGACTCATCTGGGTGGGGTGATACGTGGAACCTTGCCGCGCATGTGTTAGCTCAGCTATATATTGCGATGCTTTCTCGGAATAAAGTTGGTTGCGAGCGACGCTCTTTCCTTTCACCTGTATTTTTTTTCCTTGATGTGTTGCGTCCTATCGTTGTATGAAGGCTGAGGAAGGCTGGCCTGTGAACTCACCCTGCCACACGTGTTTAGTATAAGGCTGTTCTGTCGGACAATTATAAGGAGGTGACTATATGCTGTCTGCAACGTTCCATCAAAACAATGTAAATTGCGGAAATAGCTAAAAAATTCGAACGAAAGCCCGCTCTCCCTTCCCAGGCGATCGCCTTCTCTAGCCTTCTCCCTGCTTGCAGAGACGACGACGTCGCTGACGCCCATGTTACACACGTGCCGCAGGCAGCAACACGAATTCCCCCGAAAGCAGGAGGCGGAGAGGTTATTCATGGACGTGCAGTTTGGCTACCGTACGCTTGGGGAAAGGGAAAGATAAGGAAAGCAATATTGAAAGTAACAAATAAAATGAGTAAAAATAATGCGCAGCAATGCAAGCACAAATACCTGCGGCTGTTAAGAGCTGAAGGATCTTCCTCCAGCTCTTGCGTGTCCAGGATGTCCTGGAGAGCCTGCCTGATTTTCGGCGGCATCCAGAAGGACCGCTGGGTCACAAGATTCCGAATCAAGCGGGGGCGTTCCTCGAACGGCTGGAACCTCATTTTGCGACGCAGCAGCCGCGCTCTGTGCCTACGGCAGAGCTGCGGCGACGACGGTGGGCAGGGGGGCAAGGTGTAGTGCTGGCCGATCGGCCGAAAGATGTCACGGTGGCCACGGGCTTCGGAAGTCGACGGCTCGTCGTTGACGTGGCCACACAGCTCGACGTGTGCCTCGGCGTTGTCCCTAGCTTGAAGGCCCTCCGACGTGGCACGATCAGCTGCAAGGGTGTGGTCGAGGTGGCAGTGAACAGACAATCGTGGTGTAATGGTCCATCACTAGGTTTCAACATTGCAAAGATAAGAGCGTGGCGCCAACCGTGTCTGCAAAGTATTAAATGGCTACACAGCGCAGAAACAGCTGAACTTTTAAGCAGAAGCCCACGTGATCTTCCTCTCGAGGGAGCCCCGTCTTAGTCGGCGTCAAGGTCAAACGTCTAAATTCCCCCGCTTAATACTCGGTTCTATTAACGTTGATACGCACTTCCTGCAACGTCACAGATTATCGCACATGACTTCGTCAAATCATCCAGTGCAGAACGCAAAATGCCGGAAGTCGGCACGCTGTACAGTAAGTACACTGTACACTCTGCAAAAAGAAAGAAAAGTAAAAAATATGAAGGTGGGGCTCGTGGATGTAAACACAATGTGGTCCCTCAGCTTTTGTAAGAATTAAGGCAGGTACTAGTCGAGGCAAAGGGGAAGAGTGCGCATATCAATCTCGGCAGCGAAACTAATAACAGGGTCTTTCAGTTGCACCTATTTCCAGCATAACAAAGATGCGATGTTGAAAAGTCTTGCGGTAAAACGCTCCCTAGGCAGCGTTACCACATAACCGCTGTATAACCAAAATTTTATAATGCGTCTTGTTGAGGAGCCTTTTAGTTAAGAGATAACTGCAGCTCATTCGAAGAGCCATGATTGTCCAGCGAACGCAAGAGTGACATTATTTTCCACCCAGAAAACTATGAAAGAGGAATAGAACGCTGTTTCTTATGGTTTGCGCTTTTCGAAGACAAGGACACAGTAAGGCACACGGATAAACAAACACTGCCATTTGTTTATTTGTGTGCCTTACTGTGTCCTTGACTTCGAAAAGCGCAAACCATACCAGAGAAAAAGAACCTCCAAATGACTTGATTAGCCGTTAGATGTCCCTCGGGAGAAGAAATCACGCATACTTTGAGAGTTGGGTTACAGCATTTAGTGCACTTCGCGTCAGGTATCGGAGATAAATGAGAGTAGTTAGCTGTCAATGTTGGTCTGATATGTGCAGGTTAGTCGACCGGGTGCAGAAATGGTACATAGTTATAAATACAAAAGTAACAGCAACCGACTCGTTCGAGGAATATGAATGAGAACACATATTTATTGTTTTCAACAGACTAGTATCTTAAACACATCCCATATGAAAGTGTTTGATGAAACTAAATGTCTAACTGCAAAGCTTCTTGTTCAGAGGAGCGCCATATTCCAAGTGGTCAATGACGCGGGGAAGCCATTCGCAATAAAGCATGTGTGCGTAAAATTTCTCACACCGCTATTCTAATTTTTTTAATCGCCTTTTTGGGGCTCGTCAGCGAACAATCCTCATCTAGCTTGCGTGCATTTTCTTGCTTTAAAGGGGCTGTACCGTTTTTTAAGGACAGCCTATTTTGTACCGCAATAGAAAACCTATCATTCGATTTGTTGTAAAGTACAGTGTTCTCTGATATATTTTTTTTTTCTTCATCTGCATCTCGGCCCCAACACTTGATTACCGAACGTGACGGCAATGCCGTGAAAAGTGAGTAGAAGAAAGGGAGAAACTGTAAGATCAAAGTTTCTGCAACACGTTCCCCCCCATTAAGCACTGACATTATGACCCACGCGATCCTTTGCCACACGATCCTCCAGCTCCAGCATGGGAAAACGCAGGGAAGGAATTTCGCTTGCGGAGGCTAGAGTCGACGGTGGTAAGTGGAGAGAGTGTATGTGGGCGGTGACACTGGCCACCTGAAATCATGGGTTCGCGGCAGTGAAATATTTCTTCTAGCTCGGCTATTAATCAACCAATTTGAGAAATTATTGCAGTAGAACGCTCTCGATAGGGCACGTAACAACTTCCATGCAGCGTATAACGAAAATTTGCTATGTGGCCTGATGAGGGGCCCTTAAAAGCGAAGCTTTCTTTCTCTCTTCCTTCGACTTTTGCACTGCTGCTGTTGCCTTGCGTGCTGCGTCGGGGGGTGGTTGAGAGCTCACGGAAGAGAGGTGCGGGAGATGAGATAGGCGACGTCAATGACGTTTTGGTAGAGCGGGGCTACAATGCGCTCCAGACGCCGTAATTAGGCGTGACCCCTCGCAAAAGCATTCCAGGAACAGCAACGACAGTCCATGGAGGAGGTAGGCAGAATGTTGGAGAGAGGAGGCAGGGACTGGGTACAACCGGACCTTACCCCTCTGCGCTCGTGGCAGCCCTTTTGTATTTGCTTTGTTCTCTCTCCCATAGGCTTCCCACAGCTGTTTACCCTATCGCCCTGCTGGCCGGTGTTCAGCGGTTAGCTCGGGGAACATTCTCCCTTTTTTGTTGTCACAATCACGAATAAAAGAAAAGAACGCGATAGCGTTATCGGGACCCGTTCGCATCGCATCGTTCGCATACGGCAAGTCAAGTAGGTTTCATTCACTGCAACACTGAACGTGGGAAAGCCATCTTACAAAGACCAAGCTTACACCGATCCCCTTAAAGTCGGCTTCACTTTTAAACTGAAATGCATTGATGGCAATGCGTTTTTCCAGGGGCAATATAAGTGGTCTTATATTAAATTCTGAAGGCCCTAGCACCTTTTTTTATTATTTTAATTGTTTGCTATTGCCCCGATGCGCGCGCACGTCTGGTAGAAATGCTGGAAAAGGGGTTTGTGTTTAAGTTTCCTTGTAGCAGAATTGGGCTTTGTCGTACATTCAAATTACAATCCGACGCCGATTGGTAAGCAATCCGACGGCGAATCCGACGCCGGATGGTAAAGTCGTACTTTACCATTTTTCTGACGGAAATTGCACCACGTGGAGGGCCTGCGCGGCCGATATGGTTGGATGATTTTCTGCACCACCCGCGATCACACGCCGGTTGCCGACACGGGTCCCTAAACGTTAAAAAAAAACCGTTCGCTCGTCCGTTGCTCGCGGCAGGTGCGTCGTGGCGGTCAAGAATGCGCCGCTGAAGGAGGAGGAGAGACGAACACAGTGGTCTGTTCTGGGCATTTCTGATTGTCGTGGACGCACTCGGGGTGGACTAACGAAATAGCTTTTTATTGCGATAGCAATTATATGGACACTCAAAAGCAGATTTCTGCCGTCGGCGTCGCCGTCGCCGTCGCCGTGAGGTTCCGTATGACGTCAATGGAGATGAAATCGTCGCCGCGCGCCGCCGAACGCTGTATGTGCGAGTGAAAGGGCGCGAGGGACGCGCTCTTTCACGGGGAGTGAACGCACGGCGGAGAACAAACGCGCGTTCTGCGCCGTGCTTCCTTAAGGGCTGCAGAAGTAGGCGTCTCTTTCCTCCTTTACAATCACCATATATGTAGAGCAAACGCGCCTTCTTCTCACGCACGAAAGGTCGCGACGGGAAGGGAGGCGACGTTTAGCTGCGGCACCAAGTGCCTATTTATATCAGAGGCTCCGGCAACAGTCACCAACGCCGCAGGCATTTTGAGCGAACGCGGGCAAAACGCCGACGGCGTCGACAACAGTTCTGCGCGTTGCCGGTTCTGCTGCATGTCCAAGTTTATACAGCTGATAAAGCTAATATCATTACTCCGTATAGCTCTCTCCAAATTTGCTATCGCAATTGATGCTTCGCCTTCCAGGTGAAACTGCGACAACTTTTTTCTTTTGCGCGTTGTTCCTTCATGCTACTTTTACTAACGAAACAGACACTAATCGACGCAAGCGACCAGCAGTGCGCTTCACGGTGAGAAGGAAACGGTCATGCCATTGATTGCATTAGAGTAGCTATCTGGGTCAGTTGATACATACTGAATAGTAAAAAACCAGTCAAAAGACGAAGTACAGAGAAGGGACGTGGCACACACAACGACCAGCACAGTTGTTTTGTGTGTGCCACGTCTCTTCTCTGTACTTCGTCTCTTGACTGGTTTTTACTATTCATTGATTGTATTCCTCGATGCTACGAGCAGCAGCAAAACGACGATGGCGCGCCAAGGCTATCGTCGCTCCCGAAACGGGCGGACGGGCGAGATACTTAAATTTTGTCTTGCCAAAGCAATGGACTCACCACACATGTAAGATTTTTTTTTTATTGCGATAGCAATTATATGGGCACCCCAAAGCGGATTTCTGCCGTCGCCGTGAGGTTCCGTATGACGTCAACGGCGATGAAATCGTCGCCGCGCTTCGGACGCTGTATGTACGAGCGAAAGGGCGCGAGGGACGCGCGCTTTCACGGGGAGCGAACGCACGTCGGAGAGCAAACGCGCGTTCTGCGCCGTGCTCCCTGAAGGGCTGTAGAATTAAGCGTCTCTTTCTTCATTTCCTTATATAGAGAGCAAACGCGACTTTTTCCGTCGGCCATAAGGCTGTGGGGGAACGGGAGGGAGGGGAGGCGACGTTTAGCTGCGGCACCAAATGCGTATTTATATAAAAACGCCGACGGCGTCGACAACAGTTCTGCGCGTTGCTGGTGCTGCTGCATGTCCAAGTTTATACAGCTGATAAAAATGCTATCCTTACTCCGTATAGCTCTCTACTAATTTGCTATCGCAATTGATGCTTCGCCTTTCGGGTGACACTGCGACCATTCTTTTTTTCCTTTCTTTTTTTTTTGTATCATAAGTGATTGACGTTGCCTGGTGGTGGAATCTGAACTACTCGCAAGACTGCGACATCCTGAATAGGGAAGCTACCCTAACGCCACATTCCACAACGCGACTCGCACATGGATGCGCCACTCTGTTCGTCTGTAGAAAGGCAGCGCCACTGTTCCAACACGCACAGAAAAGTTAGCAGAAGCACACAAAATACAATTTTAAGCAATAAAAAAAACTCTCCCCGAGCGAGTCTCAGGTCACGTGACTGAACTACATACAGATTGGTTCGCACTGTTCCACCGTCAAGCGACGCCACATGACATTTGTGCACCCCTTTCAAAGACAAATTAAAAATATAATTCCGGGTTTCCTGAATCGAAACCTGCTGCTCGTTTCGTTCAATGCAACATAGGATCTTCCCAATTTTCTTCTTGATTCAAAGCCGTTCTAAGCGGTAGACAGTGCAGGGAGGGCTGCTTTAACGGCGTAGTTCCCAATACCATCAGGTTATGGAAGGCATGCATGTTACATGTTGTCCCGACAGAAAAGTAGCGAGCGCAGTGTGTGATGGTTAGTCACTTGTAATTCAGGAATTTATTGTAATTATAGTTATTATCTATTGTAATAATATGTAGCTCGTAATACTCGGACTTTCCGCAATACGTACAAATTTTAACGCATTGCAGGTCACTTTGTGTCCAGCTCATGCATGTTTAGACCATGAGTGCTATGCCGATGGTATACTTCTTTTCCATATAGCGTCGTACAAACAAACTTAAACGAAGACAAAGCAAATCAGCCTCCCAACGCAACCAACCCCGTTTAAGTCAGCTGTGAGGTCCGAGACGTAATACCCTAACCCTGTGCGCAAAAAGAAACTCACTCAAACGCAGCCGTTCCAAGTCGGTGCTGAGGTAGTGTTCTATGGTGCGCCCGTCGTTGTTGGAGCTTGCCATTTCAACGAGATCTTGATGCTAACGGGTTTGTTTCCGCTGAGGTTTCGCTGCTGCTGCTGATGATGATGAATTGTAGCTGATCCCTTTGTAAGGGGCGGGCTGCTTTCAAAGCGCCCTAGCCGGAGTAAAATAATTATACATCGCGATAAAAAGAAAATGGGAAAATTAGAAAAGGGGAGAAAAAGAAAAATTCGTTGGCCCTTCCACTCCGTGAAGATGGTTAACTAGCGAAGCTTAAATGTGCGGCCCCGCTTTTTATCACTGGGTTAATCCCGAGCGTTCATTAAAGTATTTCTCGATTATAAGGTTACACGCACGTTCGGCTGCGACTGAGAGAACGACGTCACTGACGGTATGCCCGCAGTGCGCCGTGGTCGCTTGCGTTCGATGTCTCGAGTTTGCTCGGCGGCGTGGTTAGCAGCATTCGCCCGCCATTGCCGCTTGCGATCCTTCGAAATTAAGTTGCTTCAAAATTAAATCTGTAAGCCAATGAATGGCTCATACCCCCTTAAGCAATGGCCCATACCCCCGTAAAGTAAAGTGGAAGAAGTCGACGACGAAGAACGCGGGAGCAGCTGGCCCGAGCGCGTGCCGAGGGGCACCAATGAGCCAGCTGCGGAAGAAGTCGACGCTCGAGCCAATGCTGATGATGATAGTTGTCGGTACACGGGCGATTTCACCTGGGCATATACGATTTTTCCTAGACATGTAAAGCTTCGCTATAATAAATAAATTTACCTAGAATCTCTTCAGGGAGATATCTGAATGATGCGTAAGCATTTCGTAGTAAGGACGTGGACCACAAACAATCTGACTCTCTCCCTCTCTCTCTCTCTCTCTCTCTATATATATATATATATATATATATATATATATTACTATTACAGTAAGTGAAGAAGCCTGGAAATGCGTCTATCAGTTATTTTTTATAATTAACAAACATATAGCTCTTTATCAATCACACATGGTGAACCATGGTGGCCTGAACAATTATTCATATTTGTATTTATTTCTTGACAGAATATAAAATTTATATATGATGCAGGGACAAAAGGCAGTGAGTGCCCAGAGGTCCCTGATGCTGCCCAGTAGCAGCAGTGCCATGCACATACTTAATTATGGCGTTTTACGTACCAGAACCACGATCTGATTATGAGGCATGCTGTAGTGGGGGACTCCGGAATAATTTGGACCACCTGGTGTTCTTTATCGTGCACTTAAATATAAGTACACGGGTCTTTTCGCATTTCGCCCCCATCGAAATGCGGCCGCCGTGGCTAGGATTTGATCCCGCGACCTCGCCTTTAGCAGCCCAACAGCCACTAAGCAACCAGGGCGGGTTGTGCAGCGCACATACAAAAATGCACATTTGTTGCAGACAACTTTACTAATTAAACAAAGAATTGTACCTGGTTGTTAAGTCTACAGCACGAATATGTCTCAAGTTAAGGTAATCGTATTGTCCCGGTTATTCACAACGAAGTACAGTCAACATGAATGACTTGCAATATTTGCAAGAAAAAAAAAAAGAGCAGATGTGTGCGACCTTGCAGAATTACAACCAAATTTTCATTGAAGCTGTTTCTTTCGAATATTTTCAATGTAAGTTTGTTTCCGGCAATTATATCGCATAGTTTAAGAAGGTGCCCGTACATGACTGTTCCGTGTGAAACCGTGCCCTCTTGTAATGCTTTGGAGCATTTATTGTTGGAAATTTTCAAAAAGCCAGAATTCCTTAACAAATGTTACTTCGCCATAAAATTTACACTTTATCTTCCTACTCTCCTTCCCCCTCGCCCATTCAAATTTTGCTAGCTTTGATATATGGGTTGAGCTCACAGTTCTCCTAGCACAGTGGGATAAATTCCATGTTGGTAAGGCACATTCATAAAGTTCCGGATCGCGTGCTTGCGTAATTTACTGCAAGTATCAAAATTAGTCGCCTGCCTTTAAAGTTTACTTACATAGTGCCCATACCGCCCCTTTATTTTCACCAAATATAAAGAATGTGTCTTGTTTAGTTCACCGAGAACATCGATGAAACCAACTAGGAACGCCTTATGACGCATGGAAATAGGCAGAAAAAACGACGGCTCGGCAATTAATTGCAGCGCTTATAACTAGACCAGGAACGAAAAATTTTGTCGCACATTGCACTTACCATGAGCCCCCTCTCCTTTCCACAAAATATAAATCTGGTGTAACATACAGCTATGTCGGGACACTGGGAAGCATAGCCGAACGCGACCACATCACACGCTCTAACACTTGAATAATTTTTTTTTTTTTTTTTTGCAAAGCCTATGTTTGATCCAACCTCATTTAACTTAGCACCGAGAGTTTCCATTGCGCGTATTCCAAATTTTTGATAAATTTGGTCTTGGTGGCATTTATAGCTCTGTCAGGGCAGTGGGCTCAATTCTACCCCTCTCGTTATACAGGCTCATAGCACTCTAGAGCGCTTGCATACGTGATTTATTGCCAAAGCCTTAATTACCCATCTATTTTGAACTTTACCTACACATCAATTATTACCTGGTCCTCTGAATCACAAAACATAAAGAAGCTGCTTCCTTTAGTTCAGTGAGGACCCCAGACGAACCTAATATATCATGCATGAAAAGTTAAAAAGGAAAAAAAAAAAGTGAGGATTCACTAATTATTCGTAACGCTGCTAAATAAGCCAGAAACGGTAAAGCATCGCGATACATTGTGCTGAAAATGCTACCTATTCTGTCAAAGTATAAAATATCTGAAACGCAGAGTTCTCTTGGGACATTGGGAAACCTAGCTAATAATAGCAGCGTGATACTTTCGAATACTTGCTAACAGCTTTTTTAAAGCTGTATTTGATCAATACGCAAACCATCACACACAAACTTGGCGTTCGCAAAATTTGACCTCAGTTGTAGTTAAATCTACGACACTGCAGCCGTCTATTCTATTGGAAAAAGGCGAATTTAACCCACTCATTTGGCACATTGTACCTCATATTGCCCATGCGATGCTCCTAATTTTCCCCAGATATAAACAGGCTGCCTTGTTTAACTCACTGGGGACACCGGAGAAACAAACTACGTGTGATGCACAAAAACACATGGAAAAAAAACGATGGTTTAGTAATTATGTGCAACACTTGCAATTAAAGCTGGAAAGTGAAGGTTTCGCATTGGATCGCGCTTAAAATTCTCTCTATTTTCACGGAATTTCAAGTCCGTATCTTGCGCAGTTGTTTTAGCAGCCTGGGAGACGGTTCGACTAGCGGCAGTATGCCACTCTGGAACACTTCAATGACTAACTTTCTACAAAGGCTGTAATGAACCGAAACAAAATAAACATAAATCGCTCGTCACTCAGAACATTGCTTCCTACTTCGAATAAATTTAAACACCGTGCCCCACATAGTTTACCTACGATACCGGGGGAAAAGAGCTAAATTCCGTGTATAACGCAGAAAAATTGGGAGAAAGCCAATATTCAGTGACTGTTTTTCGCACATAAGCAACCTTTTCCGGTACGCGTCACCAAAAAGTGGCCTTCATTTCTTCAAAATATGAAATATCTGCTGTTCTTGCTCCTGTAGGGAAACAAATAATAGTGTAGCTCTTAAGAGCTACACTATTATTTACTGCGGGCATCCTACCCACTATTTTCAGACTGTTTTGGTGGAAACTTAAGCTAGACTCTAGGCCAGCGGCGGAAAAAGAGCTTCAGGGACGTGCATGTCTACAGTGTCATGGAAGGTAAGATTAGAGGGCTGCTGTTTGACTGGGCCTAGAGATAAAGTGCAGTGACTCTTACTCACAAAATACATGCTGTTTTGAATGAAAAAAATAAATAAAAACATGAACACATTTGAAAAAAAAATATCCATCCAGTGTAGCTAAGTCGGGTGGACATCTTTTTCTTTTATAAGCCTTCCTCCCCCTTGCAGTTCCATAGAAGTGATGTTCCACAAATTTTATTTACGAGTTGCAAATCTGTTCGTATGTAGCAATGGTTCGGATATCAGCCACAACTGCTGATACCGTGTACGCGTGCTACTTGCACTGTTTGACTAGATGGTTTGGTATTCCAGAAGCTATTCATAGCAATACCACGTGGGAAAATGTGATGACCGATGCCATTCGCCAACAGCAACTGCCTGGTTGAAGAATTGCAGTTTGCGAGCGGATAAAAAGCCAGCACGTTACGTTAAGCTTAGTGTTCAGGTAATTTCATATAGAAATTTAAGATATACTTACGTTTTTAACTGAGTCAGCATCATGTAGCATGTTTACATCTCATTAAGATCGACTGTTGGTTCTAGATCAGAAGTGCGTGATATGGGATTAACATTTTGTCTTGGCGTTCTAAACTCTACTTATATCAGTCTGTTCTCAATCGCCAGATAACTTCCAATGACCATCTATGCATGATGTTGTGACATCATGCTTTAGTGTGGCCATAGGGAAACTTGTATACATTCTGAAGAATTTTACTTTAGGCAATAAATTCTGGGAACCCCAAGTAGAGTTGGCGTTCAGGGCCACTTGCTTACATGAAGCAGTGTAAAAGAAAGATATAAATATTTACTTCCAGGCAGCAAAAGGACATGGGAGATGCTTTAGGTGAACATGAAAAGGCATTTTAAATTATAGAATGAATTATACCTGTCTTCTGGCACTATGCTTATGCCTGCAGATTTTAAGCAGTTTTTTATGTGTTGTATTTGTTTCTTTTATGACATTGTTCAGTCTTGTGGGGACAGCCACTGAAAGGCCAGGCTTAAAATAAGTATAACTATGCATCATGAGTGCATCAGTTCTATAATGTTTGAAAGTGGTGTGCGCATTACATGCCCTTAACAGTAGTCACCGAGAGAAAACAAAGTGTATTCGCTAATTTTTCTAATATGTAGAGATTATTTCTTAGTCATGTTTATGCTAAGCATTTGGCTTTTACTGGCCTTACTATAAGTGAGTCTGGTCTTTTTTCCCTTTTTTCGACTGGCGCAGATGCATCAAAGGATACTGGGCCTGCCGCCAGCTGACATGCCTTTCTTCCTCCTTAGTTCTGTTAAATATGGGTTCAGTTTTTCTAGACATGCAATCCATAATATATGCAGTCTAGTCAATCAGTGCACGGCATTACATGCCATTCATTTCCTATGTATATATTTAGTCAGAATCAAAGCAGGACAAGCACATGTACATAACTTGCAAGAATAAAATTTTGTTTTTTGCTAATTTTGCTGCCTCTTTAACATTGTTATGAAATGCTGGTTACAGAAGAGGCATTTTACAAGATGTCTTTTCAATGTGCCTCATTCAACACCCTTGTGTGCTGCATGAATTTTGCTTGTGTTAGCAGTATACCCAAATTAATTGTGCGCTAATGCAGATCACTGGTACTGCTATTGTTTTCTTGGAACCAGTGGTGCGATTCAGGATTTCTAGGAAATGTACATATATTGAATGCGACTGGCTTTAACTTCAAAATAAAAACACGCAAAGCTACTAAGCTGAAAAAAGTTCAGTATTATGTGCTAAATGCATGCTTTTCCAAAGGCATAAATATTAAAGGCTGCATAGATTCCATAGTTTGGTAATGAAATCTGTCAAGGTATAATAGTGAGAGCCCATCTGTGACATGCAAACATGTATACATACATATGCCAACAATGTCATTTATGCACTGAAATAACATTCTTCCGAAGTGAATAGACTCGCAAGAACATTAATACACTTTGCAAGTGAACAGCACTGTAGAAATTGCATGTCGCACACGGCCTCTCAACATTATACCTTCACAGATTTTATTACAAACTTTGAAACCTATGTGGCTCCTTTTAATATTTATGCCTTTGCAAAAGCATGCATTTAGACCATTATACTGAACTTTTTCAGCTTAGTAGCTTTGGTGTGTTTTAGTTTTGAAGTTAAAGCCAGTCACATTCAATATATCTACATTGGTTAGAAATCCTGAATCACAAGACTGGTTAGAAGAAAAGCATATCAGGACCAGCGATCTGCATTAGTGCATGGTTAACATATGCATTATTTAACCTTTTTTTTGCAAGGTGGATTGCATAATTTCTCCGGCAAGCAAAATAATCCTTTATACGAAAGTTCTACAGATAGTCTAACGAACAGCTTGCCAAGACTTCCCCAAGACGAATACGGAGGGAGCATTAGCTTGGCTTCAGGAGTGCTTGTGGAGTTCTAAGGCTACTACTCGGCTTGTAGAAGCCGGATAGTAGACAACCTCTTGGCTTGAATAAGCCCAAATGTAGACGTCTTCTAGATGGGTTTGTGCTACCTGGGTTATTTGAAAACGACCTGAAGATCAAATCGTTAAAAAAAGAAGTGACACGTGCCTTTATAAATAATACAATTCAGTATTCATTTGGTATGAAAATGGCTCTGCACGTTCGACCAAGATCATTTTCATGATCAGTAATGTGGAAAGTTGGGCGAGTTGGTGATCAATCATCATACCGTATTGGTGAAGCCGCGCGCGCTGACAAGGACAAAGTGGAGAGACACAGTGGAGAGTGTCGTGTATTCTTGTGTCTCTCCACTTTGTCCTTGTCAGTGCGCTGCTTCGCCAATACGGTATGATCATTTTCACGAACTTATCCACGATAAGTCGTGAATACACAATGAAATTCAGCACTTCGACCTTTAAGCGGTTTGATTAAATTTTTGGTGGTGATAAGATACTGAGACTGCAACGCTATGTCGACTGTCTCTGGAAGGAGATTCAATGGTTCCAGCATTTGATAATCCAGCGATTTCATGCCGTAAGGCACACCAATCGTTGGGCGCGGCTGATCGTAATACTTTATCCCGCAGGTTAAATATGGCAAGACGAATGTGTTTTCAAATACGGTTAGGCGGTCCCAAAAAGTGTGCATGATAGAAGTAGGGCAAGCGGGATTTAGGGTCGGAACTGCCCAGAGCGAGGCTTTCTCCGCAATGTAAGCCTGCATGGCAAATCCCGCACGCCGTCCGCTACAGCGCGTCCCGAGGAGGCACAAAAGACTAGACAGTTTTAGTTTAGCGTGGTTACCGGAATAGCGGGCGCGCCGGAAGAAGGGGAAAGAAATTGAGATCCAAGCTAAGTGACAAATTGTGGCCAGTCAGTTTTCAACAGCGTTAACTCAATGCATCATTCTGACGGACCACGGCGGCGCCTGGTCTTTAGCGCGGCGCGCTCCGTGGAGCCATGCAGAAGCTGGGGAGGCGACGGCGCTAGGGCGCAGGGACTCACAGAGCTAGGGGCGTTTGCGGAGACGCGTCGCCAGCAAGTACCTAGATCTGTAGTTCCCTTTAGCGCCGCGCGGGCGCGCTGCAATCGACCAGGCTAGGTGACTGCAGGCGCTGCAGGCTAGGTGACTATTTGTCGCCGCCCCGTTTCAAAGGGGATGCCAATAAATCATCATCATCATCATGCACGGGCGTGCGAATGTAAATGCGCGTACCGGAATAGCGGGATCGAAGTGCGCATGCGCAGAACGCTAACCGACCCATACCGTTTACCGTGCGCACGCTATTTCTCAGAGTTAACGTTACCGTGTTAGCGTGGTGTACGTAGTGTACGTAAAACATGGCGGCGGTCCCGGTCGCCCGCTTCGAACTGAATTTGGCGTTGTTTTTCTAGAATGCACTTCGTTCGTAGCAAATGACTGCGTAAACGGCTTTTGCTTAGTCTCATGCCGCTTCGCCGAGAGAGTGTTATGGCTAATCTTAAGGAATTTTCGAGATCGCTTCTCGTTTTAAACGCGCCTAAGCCTAACAAAATTTTTTCTGAGATGCGAGCGCCATCTGTCGCTAAAGTCGGAAGATAGGCGCGACGACGGCATATGGCCTCTGAGATGGGAGGATGTCGGAGGCTATGGTAGACAGCTTGTACTGCTTGTCTGTTTCGTTGCAGATCGACGGACATGTGAAGTAAAAATACAACCCGCTCCTGGCTTCCATTGCGCTGCCTCTCGCACTTTCCGGACGCACACACACATAGACTTAGGTGCCCTGTCTATGTGAAATTCAAAGCGTAATGGAATAGCGTCCCGCAAGTAAACTACGCTATCACGCTATACTAAAACTCTCTTTCTGCAAAGTTCGTTTGCGGAACGGTAACGCTATTTCCCGTAACCCCGCTATTACGCTAACGCTAAACTAAAACTGTCTACTGTCTACTATCTTCACTGCCCAAGCAGGGGCTTCGTAGTAAAGAAAAGCATTACTTACGTGGTCACTCTATTAAGGACGAAAATTTAGCTTCAGCTGTAGTTTTGTTGAACTTTCCAGCGTGCATCCGCAAGTGCCGGCCTTCAAATTTTTGCTCCCCACTTTTGACAGTAGAGGGGGGGGGGGGGGGCAAGTGCCCCCCCCCCCCCCCCGCTAGATACGCCTATGATTGTTGCTCACGCTTTACGTTAAGGGAAGGACGACTGGAACATAGCGAATTAGGGTTTGCTTTATCCTACATGCGTAATGGACAAGTGGTGCAACAGAAGGTCCCTGGACTCATGTACGCAGACGACATTGTGCTAATAGCGGACAATAAACAAGATTTACAGATACTTGGGAATATCTGTGGCGTAGCCAGGGGGGGGGGGCGTTCACCCCCCCCCCCCCCCGAAATCCCCCCCCCCCCACTTACCCACCCTTTGTTCTCGTCGCTTCGCGCTGACATAATTCATGAAACCGGTGCTACTATCATAATTTCATTCCTGGGCGCTTCCGTTTGGGTTGGTAATTTACAGCGAATCATGTCTGCATATGGAAAAAACTGTCACGGTGTTTGTAAAGGCTTTGAAACTCTGTGAAGTTTTTGGCGAGAATGTGGCGGCCGCATTCTGAAGCAACAAATGCGCAACAAATGCGCAACAAATGAAGCAACAAATGCGGCAGCCGCATTTTAGATGATGGCGAAAACGCTCGAGGCCCGTTCACTTAGATTTAGGTGCACGTTAAAGACCCCAGGTGGTCGAAATCTCCGGTATACATTTCCGCCGCTTCCCTTCAGGTGCCGGTTAGGCCGCGCTCGCGCAGGATCTTCTGCGCGAGAAACGTCTCTTGTTTGCGATTGCGCCCCTACGGAAGGCTGGTAATTACTGTTGTGTTGTTGAATCCCAAACCAGTAATTACGGAAGGCTGGTAGTTGCTGTTTTATTGTGCAATCCCAAACCAGCAATGTACACACGAAGGGGTTGATGACAGCAGTGAAATTCCACCGACTTGCCACAGAATGCACGAAACAGACAGCTGACAAGCATGAATTACTGCTGTGCGCAGTACAGCGTAAGTAAACTCTTGTTGCAGGCGCTGACAGTTCGCGTCGGCGTTCACGCGTCCTTAGAAATTGATTATGTGCACTACTCACTGAACACGAGCGGAGTTCATTCCTGCATCACTAGTACACCAATCAGTCGAGATTCTGTGAGGGTCAAGGCCGCTTCCTGTTTGCACCGGCGTAAGTGAAGCAGAAATGAGTTGCACGCACTACTTAAAATGCGTACACATGCCATACCTATGCTGTGCGGTGAAATATTCTGTACAATTCTGAATCTGTTGACGTAAAGGCAAATGACGGCTGCACGCTTGCACACAGCGGAAGACACAGCGGCCCATGCACTTGCCGCACGAAATGCAACCCTCTCGTATGAGGGTGCAGGGCGACGAAAGCTTCGAAAAAAAAAAAAAAAAGCCTCACGCGTTTTTTCGCGTATTTAAGTTTTCTAGCGCAAAGACGCAGCGAACAAGCTATTGCTATGGGAGTAGGTATAGCCTGGTCACACGTGCATTTTCACGCGTATAGCCGTCCTTGACTTGTCAAACGCACTTCGCCCCGACGAGGACGACGCCATCTACGCTTAATGGAAATTTACAATTAATGATGTCTTCTCCGATCGCACGGGTCGTCTCAATGATGCGTTTTCGAAGACTGGTCCATTCAGTGGCGCGATGAGAGACCGTTGCTCCAAACGCCCACTATACCTGTCGCACTTACTGTATTTACTGAGCTTACTTTACTTTTTACTTAATTAATTTCTTCTCAAGCACACGCACACGCGAGGGGGGGGGGGGGGGGCGGTCCCATGTATTTGATATACATGAATAGAGTCTGCTTAAACTACCGATATGTATTATCGATCACGTGACGTAGAGGAAAGCACAAGCTTGCCCCCCCCCCCCCCCTCCCGGTCGGGCCAGTGAACCCCCCCCCCCGAAAAAAATTTCTGGCTACGCCCCTGTCAGGAATTATAATCTTTAATGAAGAGACGAGTAATTACGGGGTGTCAATTCAACAACAAGTCATACCAAGCAATATAAGTACCTCGGCGTACACATAAACGAAGTAAAGAATGACTCAAGCAACTACCAAGTTATTCTGAAGATAAAGGGGAAGCGGAATGCGGCAATAATGAAACACAGAGCACTGTGGGGCCACAATAAGTATGAGGTGGTGCGTGTAATCTGGAAAGGAGTAATGGTGCCTACGCTAACGATCACAAATGCCATTCTATGCTTAAAATTGGATATCTTGTCGGGGTCGGAAGTTAAGCAAAGATCAGTAGGCCGGTTGGCTTTGGGAGCCCACGGTAAAACCACAAATGAGGCAGTGCAGGGTGACATGGGTTGCGCCTCTTTTGAAGTCAGAGAAGCACAGATTAAAATTAGTTCTGAAGAAAGGCTCAGGAACATGAATGAAAATAAATGAGCGGCTAAAGTGCACAAGTATCTGTAGCTGAAAAGCGTGGACACAGAATGGAGGTCAAGGAAGTTGGCAACCAAGTACAGGATAATCGAAACTGTAAAATAGACAACCAGGAGTCATCAGAAAGAAAGTGAGAGAAATAGAGACAGTGAATTATGCAAAGAATGGAAACAAAAAGGACCATGGAGATTTACAAGAATGGGAAGAAAGAAATTAGAAGGGAAAATCTGTACGATAACACAAGGGCTGTGCCTTGCTATTTGAGGCTCGAGCCAGTTACCTAAGGACCAAAACATACCGGAGCAAATATTCGGAACTAGATGAGGCATTTGTATGCTGCTTGTAAAGATCCGGAGACCACTCATGCACATCCTAATGGAATGCGAAGGGATTCACCCAGCGAGAACCGTAGGTAACGTACAACTTCCAGAAGCGCTTGGGTTTTAAGTATGTTACCTTTCACCGTGGATAAGCGCATACCTTGCACGTTTTCAACGAGGTGGTCCATTAATCAGCGCGCGCAGCGACAGCCATCAGGCGTGTCATAGAGCGTGACGCGCGAACAAAGGAGCTCGCGTCGAGTCATCCACAACCACTACCACCCATGGAAACGGTAATTGCCGTGAAGATTACTACTAATCCTTATCCTTAATGACGTCACGCATATTCAAGAATGCGAGGGCGGAGGTGCGACAATGGAGGCGCGCCCGGCGGAACAGTGCATCAACCATGGGAGGAATGATGCGACCGAGCCAACGATGGTGATTGACCGAGCTACTGTCATCAGATTCCCCCGTCCCGTATCCGAAGGAAGACGGCCGGATTAAAAGCGGAGACGTGTGGTGCAGTGGGGGTGGTTCTGACGTGTCCTGATGCGAACTCAGACGTTTAATATGCTCTTGATGGAGTGGGCTTCCGTACCATGCAGGGCCAGTGTACATAATGTAAATTAAAACCTTTTTCCTTCATTTCCTACTACCGGATGTACTCTTCGATGGGCTTGGTGGATTCCTTGCCCAAACGCCACCTCGAACCGCAACAAGTGGAAGGAAACATCAACCGATCAGCCGTGGAGATAAGCAAGAGACGATTAGAGTACTGGTGGAAAAAAGCAGGGAAGAGATTGATACGACCTGATCCTTTAAAATCATAAGTAGCTGTACAAGGTATAGATGTTGGGGGGAAAAAAGAAAAAGATAAATGAGAGGTATACAAAAATGCTAGATAAAGAACATGTATGGTATACCTGATTAAATCAAGCAGGCTAGGTGACTATTTGTCACCGCCCCGTTTAAGCCACTCGAACCCACGATCTTCGGTGGCAGTCGAACCCTACCCCTTTGGCGTTAAGGTGAAGTTAATTAAGACGCATTTAATTAATATGGAGTTAATTAAGGCACTCGAACCCACGACACTTGGTGTTAATTATGGCTAGGTTACTTAAGGCTTAATTAAGCCCGGCAATTAAGCACTCGAACCGTCGGAAATAGCAAGTAATAAGAAGTAACAATGCAATCGAATGTCAAGTAGTTTAATGAATGGCTCTCGAGTGCGCAGGCTTTCGCCTTCACCCTCTTTGGCGTATGCTAAAGTGACCTGTCAGTTTTTTAACAGCGAAGCTGTTTAAGCGAGCCGTAATTTGTGGTTCATATAAAGAAATAAAAGAAACTTTCTTGCCGAGACGGGATTCGAAGCAGCGTACCCACGGTCCCAAGACGCTCTAGCGCCGTAACTATACTGTGCTATACATCCACGCTTGCAGAACATGCATTTATGCAAACCATATGACTGCGTTCGACCGTCGTCGCCTTCGTCCGCAGCTGGCGCGTTCGCACGCTCGTGCTCTGCGAGGAGGTTTGGCGCGCTTTGCTCGGGAGAGAGATAAAGAAAATGAGAGCGAGAGACGCATTCGCGGAGCGGGTCTGCCGGAACGCGTTGTCGGCGTTGCAAGCTGCGCTGTGCAACGCGCTGTGACGGCCGTAAGTCCGAGACGCGCGAAAAGAAATTATTATCATCATGAGTAATAAGATGAAAAGTTCGCGCGCACTTCCGTAAAATGCTGGGCTACGATCGCCCAGCTTCGGTTCTTCAAGCGTTGCGCGGCCGAGTGCAAGGTTAAGCGTTTTTTTTTTTTTTTTTTGCGCGCTTCTAATAGTTAGTTTGAAAAGATTTAACGTAAAAGGCACGCGTTGCCGGTGTTTGGTTTCGGGACATTGGTTTGTGGGTTGTCATTCTCAAAATGCCGAGGAATAACTTTGTAAGGAATGCAAGACAAAGTGTGAGCAACTATGGTGGTAAAACATTGCTGCGGGTTCTATATCTTAACGGGATCGTCTTACGCGAAGGTCGGACGGAAGGACCCTCGGGCAGTTATCTCGTTGGATAACCATAGAAATGCTTACGCCTTTAAAAGACAATGTGTGTGTGTGTGTGTGGGGGGGGGGGGGGGGGCGGCAGACTCCAGCTCTCTTGCACACACATATCCCATCCTACTTGTTCATTTGTTTAATTATCTGTTTAATTTGCTGTTTGCTGACCACAAATCACAAAATGAAATACAATAGCTAAGGTCGTGGAAGCTCATTTCGCTAGAAACGTTGTGTGTGAAACACCACAAGCAGAAGAGCGACGAAGACAGTTGCACTTTTCCTTCTTTATTCTTACTTCGTTTCCACAAATCAGAATTTTCATTGGCCTTCTCCTTGAACTTCATCGTAGCACCCGGTCCGTGAAGATCCTTCTTGCAGCAGGATTCTTGAACGTCGGGGTAAACAATAAAAAAGTTTTGTAAGATTGAGGACACTGGAACAGAATTTAAACGCGCAACGTAAATACGATACACCAACATAACCAGTGATTCCAGCTTGTTTTTCAAAGTAGGATTTGCAACTTGGCATTTTGTTCCGTTTGACCGCGCATCTCTTTCAGCAACCACTTTTCTGGTGGTTATAAGCTTTGTCGTTGAATGACACAATCCTATGAGTAAACGAACACCCTTCGAGCCCGGCCGCAATCGCGTTAATGCAAACGCGAAATATGACGGCGATATATGTGAACCCCTCTCCTGGGCGCCTTCGCAGAACGCGCACTTTAAAACTTTCGGTCCTAAGCTGCGTGCGCCAGTGAGTCGGCGCCCGTCGCCTTGCAAGGCCGTTTCCAGAACGTATCTGCACAGTACACCCCCCGGGTAGCGGTATATATTTTTCAACCAAGTCAGTCGGTTCAACCGCGCAGGAAAATTAGCTAAGCGTTGCATCCTGAAATGATTCTGCACACCTGAATGGATATCTCTTGAAGTAGCCCGTCTTCTTCAGGAGTAAGGTATACCCACCACGGTGATGATTATGGCTCATAAATAGAATACCGTGAAATGTAGTAATCGAGGCAGCATGGCTGCAATCACAAAGAAAGAGGGAAAAAAATGTGGTTGATCCCTCTTATATAGGAATCGGTATAGAACACGAAAGTGAAACGTGTCTTCACAGAAGTAGTGTAATGTTTATTGCACATTGATATATAATGTCTATTGGTGTTTTGTGGCTAAAGCGCCCTTAGGTGTTGATGCACCCACGCTGACGCCTGGTGGCACGTCTCCTCCATCACGACTACCAACGTCGATGACCATGAGCAACCATCGTGCATATGGAAGCTGCACTACGCTGCACACGCTAGCACAACGCGAAAGACGAAGCACGTAACTGACACACTAATACAACGCGCAAGAGAAAGCACGTAACTGAATCGTCACCGAGTCAAATCAGCGCGTACAGCGCGTCGTAATTGCAGCCTCCGCGATCAACTTCAGAAACATTTTCAGAGCTAATTGCGGAGGCCAGGCTCCGCTGTGCTGACTATGGTGAACGCCACCTAGGTGGCGTTGGTAGTGCTTCTTGATGCCAGCGTCCCTTCGAATGCTGGCATCGAGGCGTCGTAGTGCTGAGACCACCGAAGCGTTCACTGTCGGTGCGCGTTAGTGTCATAATGCAGTACTTCTCTTTTCTGCTCGTAGGCGGCGGCACCGCCCCGAGCAGAGCGCGGGTACACGGAGGAGTGTTAAGCCCATACCACACGTACCTTGCGGACGCGCGTAAGCTCGCGTCTACGCGCCTTGCGGTTGCCGCGCCTAGCGAGGAATGGCGGTTTGCATCCACAAATACGCGCGACAGCGCGCGCCACTGGCTTCACTTGTTTACACCTTGGCAGACGCCACTTCGTATCAAAATGCTTCAAAATGCTTCAAAGTGCTTCAAAATGCTTCGATATCTATAAACGTAATTGTTATCTTTTTGGAGCTGTTAGATCAGCACGAAAAGTGAAGAAGAAGCACTTTCTTGCATGATATAATTCTGCTTAACTGAGAGTTGAATGTACCGCGCCGTCGCTGCGTAGCCAGGCGCGCCGACGCGAGGCAGCGAGGCAGCCCAGGCGCGCGATAACTGAGAGGAGCTGATCACCGAGATCGCGCCGCGTTTCGACGCGTACGAGCCGTGACGCACCGTCTGCGCATGCGTGGGCGTGCGGACGCGAGCTTGCGCGCGTTTGCAAGCGTACGTGTGGTCTGGGCTTTAGATATATAAGGCGCGTCTGTGTAGCTCTCTGCAAATGCGTTTGTGGCGCTATGGGTTAAACGCTCGGCGATCTATCGTCGCGGACGGAGAGGTCGTGGGTTCGATTTCCAAATTTTGCATGTTTGTGGAACTTTTTCTTCTGGTTTCTTTCTTTGTATTATGTTCTATGACGTATTTCCGTGACGGAAATACGTCAGTGAAGTCTTGGTGGACCCCGGCATAAAACACTTTCGTGTTAAAATGGGCGCGGCGGGGACTCGACGCTTTACAAACGCGTAGACGAGTAATGTTTCAACTTGAATTTCATAATGCGAGCCTAAACTTCCACTGACTGCTGCTTTCTGGTAACCTATTACTTAAACATTGTATGGTAATAAAATAGCACAAGACACAGAGTAAAACATAACCACACGAGCGCTCTCTGTTCGGTGTGTGCGCTATTATTTCATGGCAATGCTACACCACTGGCCTGCGCTTCAACACTGCTGAAACGTAAGCACTATGCACAAAACTGAACACAGATTTGTAGAAATAGCGGAGTTGCGGTAATGATTTCGCTCCTTTTCTGGATGCATGTTACTCCAGAAAGTCAACGCCACTAATTAAAGTTTATAGGTATTTAAAGAAAGCACGGCGAATAATTCGAATAACGTTATTATTCTACGCCCAGTACCGTTGCTTCAGTTTATGAATTACTGAAAATTCTTTATCCGGCCCTCTGGCCAAAAAAAGCTCGGAGACCCCCTGCTCTAGAATAAATTACTCGGAGAAAATTGTCTATATGAGCTGGTAATTTCTGATATAGCGAGCCGTATCGGAGGGGCACACTACGTCTGAGAAGATTGAAAGACGTATGCAATCACGTACCATGCTAGCACTCGACTCCGGCTGTTGCGTTTCCAGGTTGGTGCGGCGAGCTTCCCGGGTACGCTCCAACGCGGCTCTGTACGCTGCAGATACTCTCGCGCTCTGATGCCATATGATGTGCTGTTCCTGTGCCGCGGGCAACCGGCCCAAGTTAAGTTCAGGGTACAGAGGGGGATCATTCGTTCGATGTAGCACTCGTAGCAGGGAAAAGGCTGTGACGGGTGTGGCAGTGTGGTGGACCGAACAGCCGTTCCAGCGACCGGATGTCGTCGTCGGCCCCACTGGCTTCGGGGGTCGGTGGGCTCGGCCCTTCGCCGGCGATGTTTCCGCGCTCTTCCTGCGCATCGGGGCCCGCGGCGTCTGGGCCCCGCCCCCAAAGCGTCACAATCAGATGATGCGAGCGAAACGATGCACCTCGCGTGGCGGTGAACACACTATGCGCAACTCAAATGAACTGCAGGGGGCGCTGCGAAAACTGGCCGCGTCTGGCTAAACTGTGCAACATGGCGGTTATACGGAGGTCTCTCTACGAAAGAGCGGACAATTCCAATTATGATGTGCAAGTGTCTCTCTACCGCTACAGTGGCTAGTGTATCCCCGCGTCGCCGCAACCGCTGTTTGATGTACCGTACACTGTAGTTTGATGATTTTCGTGCAGTGTGATGCCGGTTTGCGCTGTTTTTGTGGAAGGAAAGCGAGTAGCTGACGCCGACCAAATCATTTTAGCCGATCTGAGAGAGGCACAGTGGGTAATGAGGCTGAAGTGGTCGCACGTGTGTGCAAACATCTGGCGTGACAGCGGACCCGTGGCCGAGATTCTGATGAAAATCACCAATGTATTCTTGAACCCATTGGTCGTGGAACCGAAGTACTCGTGCACTGTTGGATGGTCGGAAAAGTACAAGCACGTTTCTGCTGCTTTGAGTAACTGTTGAGGCGCGGATAGATAGTCCGGTGTTTCGAGCGTGTACGAGACAGCGGCCGGCGAAGTTGGAAACGTCACGCTGGCCTCGCCAGGATTGCCAAAATATTAACAACGTGCTGAGTTTGGTACGTTTAACATGGCCCGCAGCAGCGCACCGACTTGCTCGATCAGCTGTTGCCGCTGTACATGCGCGGCGCGCACTTTCTCATTGTTGTTGCCTTAACACATTTTCGTTCGGCGAAAGCGCAAACTCTGCACGCTCTTTTCAGTCCAGAGAGCAAGCGAACCTAAAATCAAGCTTTGCACTTTATCGCGAGCATGCACTACGAAGTTGGATACGTCACTTTCCCGCTACTTTTGCGTTACATTCAAGATTTGCGCGACGTGACTGTTGATTTGCTTAGCTCTAGTTATTCCAGTATTTGGCACATTGTTTCGCTCGTAGAGAACAATACGATAAATAAGAACCGAAAGATCTGCTTACTACAATAAAAACACATTTGCATACCATGTACATGTATGCTCGTGCTGCGTGGCCTGACCATGATTGATTACTCCCCGCTGTCTACGAACATGTCGCTTATGGCTGCTGTGTAAACTAATGAAATGAAACAAATGTTTCTCTGTAAATTAATGTTAACTATGATACTGCATTATGAATCTAATGAATTTTTCATGTTATTCTATAATTTACGTATCCTGCACTTTAAGTGGCCAGGACTGCGTTCGCCTCTGAACTGCAAATTTCCTTCAGACACTGATAAGAGATACAATTGCTTTGATAATTACGCATTTCAAATGAGCACCACTAGTTACATGGGTAGCGTGTCCAGGTCGCAGGAAGGCGTACCGCTATGCCACCCCATAGTTATTTTGCATGCTGGTGCGTACATATTGTGCTTACATAGATACGATTTACCGACGTTACCCGGGAGTACCTGAAAGCTCCGATGTCACGATCGATTTTCGCTGATGTACCATACTCGATAGTTCCACGTTGTGCGCCGCATGTACCCGATATAACAGCTTTAATGAAGGAAAGCTTGAGTACCGGGGCGACATTTGCATCATAAAACTGCATTACCACGCCGGCTATCACACGAACTGCTTGTTGCAGCACGCATACGCTGAACGTTATCACGATGGCAGTAACAACCTCAACGCAAACTTCATGAGTTCGCTGTAGCGTTTACTGCAAACATAGTAACAAGCAACAGTATCGGGTTCTCTTCACACAACAACAAACCGACCCTCGCCTGAAAAAACAAAACAAAAAAAAAACAAAAAAAAAAAAAACACAACTTTCTCGAGCAAGATGTTGAGAATATAACAATTGCCGTTATAGCAGCTTATGATGAGATTCGCAATCCATGTGGCTCTTCGACGCCGCAAAACTGCAAAACGCAGCATAATTTCACGGCTGTGCGCAGTTTCGTTGATGGTGGCGCGCACCCGCTCGCAGTGCGAAGGCTACGGACGGAGCGTCTGCTCCGACGCTCCGACCTTCGTACGAGGTTTTCGGCGCTCGCCGCTAGGTGTCGCGTGAATGGCTGGAGTCGGAAACATATCGGAACAAATATTCGGAACTAGATGAGACATGTGTATGCGGCAGTAAAGATCCAGAGACCACTCAGCACATCCTAATGGAATGCGCGACGGGATCCACCCAGCGAGAACCGTAGGTAACGTGCAACTCCCAGAAGCGCTTGGGTTTAAAGTGGAAGGAAACATAAACAGATCAGCCGTAGAGATCAGCAAGGAGACGATTAGAGTACTGGTGAAAAAAAAGCAGGGAAAAGATGGATACGACCTGATCTCTTAAAATCATAGGCAGCGGTACAAGGTAAATTTTTGAAAAATAAAAATAATGAGAGGTATACAAAAATGCTAGATAAAGAACATGTATAGTATACCTGATTAATCAAGCAGGCTAGGTGACTATTTGTCGCCGCCCCGTTTCAAAGGGGATGCCAATAAATCATCATCATCATCATCGCGAATAGGACACTATATGGGTTAATACTTCCGCAAGCGGAATAGATCAAGAATTTTTAACTTGTGCTTAGGGACATCTCCAGAAAAGGCTGGGCACGCTGGCCTCGTGGCGGCATCTCCGCCACGCGTCGCGCCGCGTAATGGTTGACCCACATGGCGCGTATCGCACGCGCCCTGCACGCGTCGACATCCGTCGGACGGCGTTCTAGATCCCAGCCCGCGTACATGTTTTCGCGTCTACGAGTGCTACATTGCTTGAAAGGTTCGCGTCGAAACCAGCCTGCCATTCATATTCCTACACCGGGAGTGCTTCGTTTCAATCCACCAACCCGATGATTGCCGCCACCACTGCTGGGCCGCCCTCGTTTATGCATATGCCGCGTGTTGGAAAACGTTCCACGACTGTGTTTTCAGCTGCTGCCCGAACGATATCCAATTGTGGCGTTATTCGGCAGAAAACAAATCATTTTCTCCACTACGGGCGTTTGTCTTCGTCAAGGTACTTCTTCGCAGAGTGCCAAGCGTAGCGAAGCCGCAAGCCGCGACCGCAGCCCATCGGATCGCGCCGGGCCGACGTTCGCATGCATGGCGGAAGTCTGACGCGGCGGCGGCAGCGTTGAGTGGACGCCTCGCAACATGATTTCGCACGTAAAAAATGCTGCATGCATATCAAGCATGTCAGTAGGGAGAAAAAAAATATATTCACACTAAAGACGGAGAATCAGTTGGGATCATTATTTTATACACAACACGTATCATCCTCTGTTAATTGTGGCATATATCTTCACCACAAGCGCGTGAGGTCGTAGCATGATCCGGAATCTGGGGACGTATTCTCGAACGATCACTTTTGGAAATAACTGCGCGCTGATTGGCTGGTTGAGCAAAACCAGTCGAATCACCCAACGCGCCCTGTGATCGTCCACGAAACGGAAGTTGCTCGGCTGGCTTGTAACCTGAGGTCAGTCGCTCCGGGTGGAGGCTCATGATATATATATTGTTACGGGGGTGTGTATAAGGCGTTAATTGCAGGAAGCCGTAGGGCAAGTGGGTGCCCGTACTGCACGTCGACCTTCTCGTCCTCGCTGCTCTCCTAATGTTGCTGCTGATGCTGCAGCTCCACTACCTTTGACGCACTGTAACAATATGCTCGGCTGGCTTATTGTAATCTGAGGTCCGGAGGCTGACGGAGCGACTGACCTCAGGTTACAAGCCAGCCGAGCAACTTCCGTTTCGTCAGTGATTTAATGATTGACACAGTTCATTTACTATGACGCCGTTTATTGACATATCGACGTGATGATTCTTCTATTTCGGCTCATACGTAAGAGCGTATACCATTTTATAAATGGCGCTTGTAGGCGAAAGTTGCGATTGACCCGTCGCGTTGGCTCAGTGGCTGTGGCGTTCTTCTGCATGCTGAGCTCGAGGTCAGGGGCTCGATTCCACGCCTCGGCGGCCGCATGTCGATGGCGGGTGACATGCAATAGAGCTGACGTGCTTAGATACAGGTGCACGTGAAGAAACTCACGTGGTCAAAATTAATGCGGAGCCAACACCACGGCACCTCTCGTAGCCCCAGCTTGGGACGTTAAACCGCATGAATGAATCAACGCTGCGCCGGGTCGGGGTCGAACGGTACGAGCGGTCACTCCGAAAAAGGCGTCCGGCCGTATGCATGTGAACCAAGGCAACAACACGCACCAGGAAAGCTAGGCATTAATGCGCGCATCCTGAGCTGCGATGACAATGGAGCTGCAGCATCATGCATGTGTAGCCTCGGGTCGTATAGCCGCAGTGTCGGTGTAGTAATGGCGCTTGTCCTGATGGAGCGGCCGCCGTTATGAGAGCCGCGAAAGCATATATGCGTAAACTTGCACGGAAATAAGTGGCTCGTAAATGGAGGCGTGCAAAGCCAATTAGTTTTCGCGATGGACGACGCAAAGAGGAGGACCTGTGGCATCTCGCGAAGCGATTTCGACACGACGAGTGCCACTGCCGACGAGACAAAGCGGATGGACGAATATACGCGGCGGAAAACCACGGAGGGCGGCGGAAGACCGACAGCTATACATGCGCTGAGCGAGGGGTGCGCGGAGGCATGGAGCGTTGGGCTGTAGACTCAAGGCCTGCAGCAGACGCTGATTTCAAGAGACACAACATGAGTTTTACGCACACGTGCACGTTTCATCTTGCTGAACGAAAGTACAGTGAAAATATATAGCATATACGTATATCGGTAAAAGCACGGGTTCTTGATTGATTTGTGTGGTTTAATGTCCCAAAGCAACTCGAGGGCTGTGACAGACGCCGTATATAGTAGAGGGTTCAGGATTAATTTCTTTTACCCCATGGGGTTCTTTCTAAGTACACGAGCGTCTAAATATATGTACGCGAGCGTTTTCGCATTTCGGCCGCATTGAAATGCGGCCGCCGTGATTGGGACTCGAACTCGCGACCTCGAACTCAGCAGCAGAACTCCATAGTCACTCAGCTATATCGCACTGGGTGCACGGGTATTTACACAATTTCCATAGTTAGGAGCTGAGAGTCATCTATAGCTGTGCCAGAACTCCTCGTAAATGCTATCGCCGAATCGGGTGTACCCCGATTGTATAAGTTGGACCCCTTGCTACGGCTACAACTGCCATCTAGCCTTTCCCGCTCCGAAACGACCTTGCTGTGCCGCTTGTGGCTGGAAGTGTCGTTCACGAACGCTTAATTACTCATATCGTATGGGAATGGCCGAGAGGCTGATGTGCGACTCCTGTAGGTGCGAGTGTATCTGTCTTCGCTACGACGTACAACGCCTCTCTCTCAGGACAACTGCAAATCGACTGGACTCGAGACCGTTCTCTGAGTCAAAGATGCTCGGACAGTGGCTACACCCGTCACTGGCACAAAAAGCGATTCGGGCACTAGTACTGTACTTGAAGTGCACCGGTTTAAGAGACCGCCTATAGTGTCCCTCTACATCGCCCCACGTGTACTCATTACTCACTCTCTTCCTCTTTTCCTCTTTCTATTCTCCTTTTCCCTTACCCCCAGTGTAGGGTAGCAAACCGGACGCTTGTCAGGTTGACCTCCCTGCCTTTCCTCTCCTTGCTCTCTCTCTCTCTTTGCAGGTGAGCTCGCGAGCAGATTGTGATTGACTTCAAAACCACCCTTCCTTCTGCATATATACAGTTGAGGCAAGGAGGCAGGACAAGTTTGTTGCTTGAATATAGTATAGTGTGGCACACTATACTATACTATACTATACTATACTATACTATACTATACTATACTATACTATACTATACATTTGCAGCGCCCATCCCGAATTTTTACGCATGTTGTGTTCCGCCTTTAGCACTGCACATATATCTCACATTCTGCACCTTCTTTCCAAAAGCATATGCCGAACTCGACTCGAGCTGCATAACTCTCTTGCATATATAGGGTCCGTTTAAAACAAGAGTGGTACAAAACACGCAAATCCTATCAGAGTGACTTTACGAACGGTGTATATCGTATACTATAGGGTAGACATCTATTTTCCAAATCATGGTGCTGCTGGATGACACGTTTTTTTTTTCGTACTAGTTATAACCAAAAGCGAGAAGAATATGGGGAACCGAGGAGCTCGATATTTAGTAACCATGTAGGAAGAAGCCAAGGAAAACAGCGAAACAGCGGTAAGGGTCACATTTCCCGATGATTTTCATATGCATAACAATGAAACATCCAACGAATGTACAAGAAATGTAGTTTATTCGTTAATGGTGTGCGCATATACGTGTGATCCACGTGTGCGCGCGCGTGTTTGTGGCGGTTTCGAAAAACGGTGTATACGGTTTCGGGACAACTCTCGCTTCAAAGTAGACTATATTCTCGGGATCCGCACGCAGTCGGCGTCTGGGAGTCCCCCAGAAGGCGAGAAACAAGCAGCAGCAGTAGCAGCAGGAGGAGGCAGCTTCACGCTGTCACGTCCAAGGCGAGAACCCATCTGGTCGATGACGGTCGGCGTGCATGCCCGCGCCACCCGCACGGCCCAGCTGTCGCGCGGTTCGTTCGCGAAACGTGCGGCCGCATACGCGCGCGGGCAGCCGCGCGCCGTTTGCGTCCGGCCACCGGCGCAAACAGAGGCGCGGGCGCGATTAATGAGCGTGGCCGCGCATTTAGGGCTCGCGCCCTCGGTCGCCGCCACGGCCACAGTGCCGCGAGCATCGCTTCGTCGTCGAGGCGGCCGCCGATGTGTGACTCACGCTGATAGAGAGAGCGCGCGCGTCCGGTGTGTGGCTCCATGCGCGCGGGCGGCTCACGGGCGCCCGCCTGGGTTCATGACGCCGAAGGTCCTCGCTGTTTACCAACACACGCAGCCAGCGTGGCTGGCCGTGGATCGCCCGCGGAGTATCCGCCTGAGTTGGCAAGGATGAGAGCGCGGGTTTGAACGAGCCGGGTGGTGGTATATATATACAAGCGCTTGGCGCGGTGCATACCGTGCCTGGTACCATCGCTATTTGTTGTCGTGCGCCGAAAAATAATGAACGAAGACCGGAGCCCATATTCACAAGAAGTCCTTACGCTACAATTGTTCGTAAAAAAAAAAAAAAAAAAAAAAAAAAAAAAAAAAAAAAAACAATCCGACCAATCCTTATGCTGAACATATTTGCGAAGACGACCACTGCCAATGGCAAAGAGCACTTATACGAACGACAAGCTTTGTGAATTGGGCCCCAGCTGAACATTAACATTTTCTTTTAAACAAGTATTGCATTTCGGAAATAACCTATAGTGCGCTCGTGAATATATCCCGCGTAATTTATTTCTCTCTCTCTTTTAACTGTTTGCAGGACAGTTATACACATATATGTATATATAAGGGGTCTTGTGGTTCTCGGATTGTGAGTGCGACTCCTCCTCCGGTATCGGCGGGTTCGCGACAAGCCATGAGGAATGGCAAAGGGTTGTCCTTAGACCACGCTGTGCCAGCTCATGTAGAGCGGGAGGCCTTCCAGCGCACTTGGTGAACACATCGGCGCTCCAGACTTTCTAGATAAATACTGAGAGGGTAGCAAGGTGACACACTGTGACTTAACTCTCTAGTTTGAAAGCACGCACGCAACTCCACTATATTTTAACGCCTTCAATAGGTAAGTACCGATCTGAAGCTTCGTTCTGAGTACTAGTCCTGGAGCCGGAACAAGCGACACGAGTTGATGAATGATCTAATTTAGCACGACATCAATTCCTGAGGACTTCACATGCTTCAGAGCCGCTCCCAGGAACAGTACACACGCAGCTAACGTGACTATCAATTAACTACGAGTATAGCTTTATTTTTTGAAACCAGATATAGAATTTCGGGCAAGTGGCAAGTGATACATATATACGTGACTCTTATATATACGTACTCTACAGCAATGATGTCCTTCTTCGTTTTGTACAAGCTATACGTCGTGCCAAGAAGACTGGTTCGTTGCAGCAGCATACAGGAAAAAAAAAAAAAGAAAAAAAAAAAAACTGCCGGTCGCAGCCGAACGTCAAGTCGCACTGAGCGTTGTTATGCCGAAACTCCACCCTCCTGAGGAACTGTGCCGTAGTATAAAACAACCCACGGCATGCAGTGTGAGTGAATTGCGAACGAAATACAAAACCCCAGTGAAAATAAGTTCTGTTCAAAATTGTATATATATATATATATATATATATATATATATATATATATATATATATATATATATATTGTGGGAATCCTTGGGTCCCATAACCGCCGCACGGGCAGCGAACGTCGCGTCAAGCGCATGCGTGCCAGGGAGAGTTGGGAGAGGGGAAACTTTCCTTCCGCGGGCGGCGCGCGGGAATCGCAAGCGCTATCAGCGCCACCGGGTGGGTCACGTGAGATCCCGCTGATATCGCCCGGCTGTCTTTGGTCCCCAGCAAGCGGCGATGGCGGAAGTCTCCGCCGCCGCTCCCGTATTCCCGCACGTGGTTAGTCAACCGCGTTCTTGCCGCGGCAAACGCCGCGGCCCCCCCGTATTCCCCAGTTGGTAAGTCGGAAGCCCTTCTTTACCTAGTGTATTATTCTCTTCGAGGGAACCCTCAGCGATGTCAACTATAGCTAGCTGGCCTGCTCGAAGTGTTAGTTGCAGTCGTAATAAATGCTTTTCGAGTGTACACGTGGTTGTCGTCTATTGTTTCCTCGAGCTTGTACCGGACCGCGGTTGATGCGCAGGCATGCGCCAACCGCGGGGCTCGGTGTGTCGAGGCAGAGGGCCGTCGGCATCCCCCCCATATCCCGACAATATATATGCGGTATGAGGCGGGTTGGGTCGCTTTGGGTAATATAACGAGAGCTTACACGTTTTCGCACTTTTCTCCTTAGTTTTTGCTATGGGGCTGCATGAATAGCAGTGCCAGCGTGGTTCCGCAAGTCGCGGAACGCTGGCACTGCCTTTGACCCTTTTCGCGGCGCTCCCGTGGGCGCTGCCATGTTTGATCACGTGGTGACGCGTCCATTGCTTGCCTCAGGCGCCTCCGTTGCCTCCGCGTTAAAAATGCAAGCGCGTGGCGCCCGTGCGGCGCAGCAAACCTCCGTTTCGATTGACAGATATCGTAGACGGTGGCTTTGTGCACGACACGAAGCTTTGACCACAGCCACGGAGGACATGTATGTGCTTTTAGAGCTCATTACGCCTTGTCCAAACGGCGCGAGCAGCGTATACGGTGCTTGTACTGAAAGCGGGGCTACAAATGTATTCCAAGCTGTCCAACCTTTCCGCATATCAATTAAATCAGAATAAATGTCCTCTTCGTTCTTTATTTGGCAAACATTTTTAAGCAGCGGCTTGCCATGTTTCTGACTCAGTAAAGTTCCTCGGTTCCTGCGTGCGGCCATATCTTTTTTCAGCCTAGTCGCTCGTGGGTGTGCTCTGCTGCAATATATTTGTTCTTGCTGCGCACAAAGCTTGGAATGTAAATGTTCTGTACTTTGCGGTAGCTTGTAGCAAAGACGTGTTGTCGCTAGTCCCTCGCTTACTCTGTGGACCGTCAAGAAACGCTCAGCTTCAAACATTCGTGTCTTGTCGGTTTAGTCGCCGTAACTCATGCTTCGGCACATTGATTCAAGTGTTTGCCCATTCATTTATTATTGATACGTTGGCGATAGGGTGGGCGTAAGTTTGCGTGCGAGTAGGCGTGGATGTGTGTAGATAACGTGCGAGAAGCTTACTCTGCCAGTAAGTGGCGCTACTTCCTTTAGTAACGAGGGGTACTCCTTCTTAAGTGCCGACGTTCCGGAGGTGAATTCCTTTCTTTGGAGGTTAGCTATACACCTCTGGAGGATTAATTATCTTTTTTGATCCTCGAGGAAAGCCGTGCATCGCGAAGGGCGGCAACACAGGCAGTCCTTATGTAGCAGCGGCGACACAGGTTGATTCCATTCCTTTATATGTGAATCACTATTTTTGCACCGAACTACCGCACGCGTCTTCCCTTTATCATTACATATTTTTCAGCATGAATTGGGCACAGTGAATTAGCGAACACCCAGTTTGCATTTCCGCCAGCTGATCGCACAGTAGCAGGGCAGAAGCAGTAATGGTTTCGTATTCGTGCGCATTCGCTGAGGCAACGTATGGCGCGCCGCCGAAAGCGCCATCTCGTTCTTCTAGTGCAAACAGCTCCGCGAAAAGGGTCAATACCTGACGCGGAGTTCCTTGTCGCTAATAGCACGGCGCCGACGTTGCTGACGAGCCGGTGCCAACAGTGATATTGTTACGTGTGGAAGGGAATAATATCATCGGCGACCACCCCGTAGTTTCATACTAACGGTGCAACCGAGTGGCGGTTTTGGAGGGCTCTGGCAGGGCAGCAGTACTATAGTGTGTGGCTGCAGCTAATCGCTATTACGAGACTGAGCAGGCTCCACTGCGTATAATGAAGACAGATTTTCCCTGCCAGAGCACGCTTATTCTCTAAATGCAGCTTAAATCACGTCTCTCTCTCTCTTCCCTCTCCTGTTGACGACCCTTCCAGCGCTGCCGGTCTGCTTGCTTTGAAATGACCAATCGATGATGCCTTAAGAGTGCTAGACTAGGGAAATATGGCGATGTGTGCCGCCGCCAGGATGGTTGTTTATCCAGCAGGGAAATAATGGGCAGTTCGCGTTCTTCTGGCTTCGAACGACCCTGTAGATTCTTGTATTAAGGGTTCTGAAAGCAATTATTTTCTTCCTTATCACACGTTCATATGTATGACAACAATTAGTCCGCTTCATGCTCTATAGATTTTCGACTATTTGATCGTCTTGAGAGCATCACGAAAGAAAACAATCGCTTGAAAGGCTTCGAATTAAAATGACACGCATGAGCGAGTGTTATTCCCAAAACATCACCTATAAAACATCAGTATAAAGTATACTCAAAGGTGTTGTGGTTTATTTAGGCGCTGGAAATTACTAAATGAAGTGAATTACCCATGAATGTAAAACGATTAACTGCATGCTCTATACTTCTAAAGGCACACATTATGCCTGAACCAGTGTGTATATAGTACGTCATAAGACTGAAGGCGGCGTCCGAACGACACTCAATACACGTAAAGCCTTCGTAAAAAATTGTTGCAGATTTAATCGACGGTGATTGTCAAAGTAAGCAAATAGCTATATACGGACTGCAGAAACTCAAGTCATCACACTAAGCTACACTTGTGAAATATACTGTTGACTTCGATAGCAATTTTTTATAATGGCGGTACAAATTGATGGCGGTACAAATACGACGCCGACGAGATATCTCCCGCTCCTCTTCTCGGCGGCACATACCCACTTATCCAACGCGGGTATGAATAAATGAAACCACGTTTATTTCACATAAGAATGCGCCAAGGGCACTGCGGTGGAAAGGGGGCAAAGGGGAAGGGTGAAGCTGCCTCCGTTTTATCAGCGAACGTCCTGGAGGCAACCACACGTGATTTCTTCTTGTCCTTGGCTCATACCCGCATATCCAATGCGGGTATGCGGCCCACCTGATTTTATAGTCGTTAATCGTGACGTAACTGACGAGCATGTGACGTTATTGATGTCATAACCTATCAGTCATGTTAGTCATACATTCGTACCCTTCCATGCCAGTTTTGGTATATACCAAGTGAACGAGACGCGAGTTTTCGGTAGGTTTACTTTCGCCGGAGGGTTTCTGTTGTCGGACCAGGAGTGTTTCGCCTATAGGCATATACAGCTTCGCTGTAACAACACTGAGACATTTCAGAGCGCGATTAACCTAACATTGCCCTTTTGTGCTCCCTATATACCGTTGGTCGCGTGCCAGCAGTGGCAGTGGCCGTTCTGGGTGATTAGAATCACGGGGGCCGATCTTGTACAATTACGCGTGTGCGTGCGATATCGATGCCGATGTAAACGTCCGCCCCGCAGGGTGCGACCTCTCCGGGCAGTTGCCCGCACACTCCTCTAAGGCCTGCGCAGCGCGTTTAGAGGCAGGCCCTCGCGCGCGCCGAAGACGCGGATGCCCCAATTAGGGCCGGCCGCGCTCTAGGCCTACTCGTAAGGCGCTCCTATAGCACGTCGTCCTCTTGACGGCACTCATTTGAATGCTACGACGTCCGGCCGTGCGCGCTCTACAACGCTCTGCCAGCGCGAGAAAACTTTCTCGAAGGCCGCGCTGGAGGCATATGCGTGCGAGCCGGGGAAGCGCGCTCTGTTCCAACTCGGCAATCGCCGTAATGCGTTCTCGCTGATGACGGCGTGCTCTCTCGCGAGCCGGAGATGCGCACTTCGGGATGCGAGCGTCGGTGTAAACAGAGGGCATGCCTTCTTCCGAGTCCCGCACCATGCATGGGCGCACGCTGGGTCAGGGTTGTTTACGCGCCTAAATGTGAAACGCCCCCGCGCCGCCGTGCGTATCTATACTATATAGGAGCAGCAGTGAGGGCAGCGTGCGTCTTCGATATATTTGCTTTGTGACTCCTGCGCGCCAGCGTTAATTAGTGCCTTGGTACGAGTGATTGTGTCGTGGTATTTTAAAGCGAAACTATCTCTTTCTTCACATCTTCCTTCGACTTTTCCACTGCTGCTGCTGCTGTTGTTGTTGTTGTCTTGCACGCCGCGCCGGGGAGTGGTTGAGAACGCGCACAATGCACATGGCCGCGTCGTGGGAAAGGTGTCTATGGGATCTTTTCAACGAGAACTCTGTAAGCGTCGCCACAAGCCCTCTGGAACTCCTTGGCTGTCGACACAGTGCCCGGTGGACGGCTGTAATTTTGCGTGAGGCCCCCGCAAAAGCATTGCATAAGCTGCAGCGCTCACCTTTGTACTCACGCGCAACAGTTCAGACGGGATATATAATGGTAGAATGAGGAGAAAGAGAATGCGTAACGCCAACGCCGTGCCGGAACGGGTGAATAACAGCGTTGCTACCCTTCGCTCGTGGCAGCGTGCACACGTGCGACGACCGCGGCAGAAGAGAAAGGCGCCTTCAGAAAACATGCTTAGTGGCTTTGGCGTTGCGCTGCTAAGCACGAGGTCGCGGGATCAAATCCCGGCCATGGCGGCCGCACTTCGATAGGGGCGAAATGCAAGAACGCCCGTGTATCGTGCATTGGCTACGCGGTAAAGAACCCCAGGGGGCCCAATTAATCCGGAGTCCCCCACTACGGCGTGCTTCATAATCGTATTGTGCTTTTGGCACGTAAAACCCCAGAATGGATTTCAAACATGCTTCTTTTGGGGTCTCATCAATCAAGTTAATAATAATAATAATAATAATAATAATAATAATAATAATAATAATAATAATAATAATAATAATAATAATAATAATAATAATAATAATAATGTAGTGAAGAAGAGGAAGAAGAAGTGCTCTTGCATCGTCGGGTCATCCCACTTGTTGTGTTCACTGACGCCCTCGTAGGTAGAGAGCCAACCTTCCACGTCAGTCTCACTGGCTCCGCTAAAGACAGGAGGGTCCCGCTGCCGCTGGACGGCGCCGCAGATGATGGGAGCGGCGGAAGCTGCTGGCGGAATGTCGGTAGGCTCGAGCATGGTAGCGGCTGAAGCAGTCGGTAACGTTCGGCTGCGAAGTTCCAGGGTGAGGTCGGGGATGGCAGCACCTTCCACCAAATGTAGTGCGACGATTTATTAGACGGCAATGACGTCTCACACAATCGAGATAGTCCACGAACGCTGATCGCGTGCACAACGGCAGATGCAAGAGCGCTTCTTCCTCCTCTTCTTCACTACAATAATAGTTAAAAACGACCCTAATCCTTGACTTAGGTGTCGGCTAGTGGCACTCGCACCTCGGCGTTGGTGTACCCTGGTGTAGGGCGAAAACCGAACTCAGAGAAGCGAGCGAACGAAACTGGCGGGAAACCGCCACGGCAAAGAGGAGCGGGCGAGGAACCGAAGGACAGCGAGGAGGGTGCGACGCGTAGCCCCCTAGCGGACGGCGCGCGAAGCGCACCTTACGTGCCCCTCCGCCGCTGACGTAAGAGCATGTAACGAGCGCTGGCGCGTCAGCTGGCGCGCGCGAGCGAGCGACGGAGCAGGTGCGCGCCGGGAGAGGAGAAGCGAGAGAGGAGGGAACGATGTCACCCCTTCGCTGTGTTAGGCAGGCGTTCACTCTGTGTCAGGGGGTGTGTAGCTCTAATTAGCTTGTTTTTATTTTAATTAGTAATGAACGGGTACCCCTGGTGAAAGTGCGACGTCACTTCTGGTCTTTTAGTTTCACGGGAACCTGTACTGATGCGGTGGGTATCTAAAGTGTACGATTGTGTGCTTTGGTGTACGGCAATTATACTTTCCTCAATTGTTTCTAATTATTCCTAGCACCTAATTAGCTCTTTGCTCGACTGAACCTGTGCTCTGATGTCATATGTATCATCAACCCTAAGTAGAACCATCGATATCTACCTGTTTTTATTTTTTATGATTTATGTTTAATGTCGTCCCACCTCCGTGTTGAACCGGAAGTCGGTCCCTAACTGGAAGTTGCTGCGCAATAAACAAAAAATATCACTCGATGCTGGTGCCACTATAATAATAATAATAATAATAATAATAATAATAATAATAATAATAATAATAATAATAATAATAATAATAATAATAATAATAATAATAATAATAATAATAATAATAATAATAATAATAATAATAAACGCTACTACTAGATATGACAAGAATTGCGTACAAACTGTAATCATTTTATTTCAAGGTACGGTACGGCACGTTTCTGCTATTTCTGAAAAAAAAAAAAAATAAGCGCTGTACAAAGGTTGTCCATTCGGGCCAATGACGTAGGGCGTGCAGACACAAAGCCGCATTAATGGACCGCAGAGTCAAGACGACAATACGCAAGCAGACGTCCATCAAATCAACACTTGAGCCTTGGTGCGATGCGCATGCAGTGTAGTTAATACAAGTGCTAACGTTTTCCCAGGCCACGAACAATGACACACAATAACGCCTCGAGCAAACACGCCTCGCTGTGCGCTCTGTGTACTACGTAGACAAACAAAGGTGGGTGCACGCAAGGTAACATTTGACGACTATCGTATGCCGTCAACATCACCGCCAGATATCGCCAGAAATCTTCGCTTACATAGATTCTCGCAGAACGTGGGATCTGCATATATACATTTTATTTTTATTTTAGTGTGGGCCTTCGACAGTTCTCATTTTAGTGAACATGATTTAGGGAGAGCTCGTTTGCGAGTCCCGCGTAGCTCTCATTTTTGTCGCCTTTTTTTTTTTTTTTTCGCATCAGCAAACATGCAGCGAAATCATGCATGGAATATATTTGTCGAGTCAATTTGTTGGTTTTAGCCTGCTGCTTGACCGCAGAACAACAAACCAGCCGCTTTCCTTTGTTCTTTTTTCTAATTATTTACGTGAAGCTAGTTTCGTCAAAGGGAAGGAAAACTTTGGTTTCTAAATTTTGTCGGTTGTCTTATCACTCAGAAGGCACATAAGTATTTCACTTCTTGAGATTGGCTAACATGAATAATTCGGTTTAGGTGCTAAGCTGAATTAGCTCGCATGTCTTCTCTCTGTTCTTCTTCTTTCTGGGGTTTTACGTGCCAAAACCAGTTACGATAGCTCGCATCGATGGTACATCGGTTATATCGATGACACGACATCTATCTATCTATCTATCTATCTATCTATCTATCTATCTATCTATCTATCTATCTATCTATCTATCTATCTATCTATCTATCTATCTATCTATCTATCTATCTATCTATCTATCTATCTATCTGTTTTCCCGCCAACTTGGGTCACTGTGTAGTTCCATGATGTAATGGGTGAAGCATCGGGCTAACGTGCTGAGGAAACCGTGTTCGACGCCAACCTTCGGACGAACTTGGGATACTAGGTATGTGCCGCTGGTTATGTGACGTTTTTCAATGGCACACATAAAAATCCTTTAGAATTTATCTGGTGTTGGGCGAAATCGAATCCGTGTCATATTCAGATAATCATACCTGAATATATATATATATATATATATATATATATATATATATATATATATATATATATATATATATACAGGCTGCTTCAGCGAACACTTTCAAAAATTCTTAAAGGTTGCCTGTGGTAGATAGCACAATTATAGTTAATGAGCTGGTCTACTCGAAGAGGCGGACATTACTTGCACAAGCAATTGAAATGCATAATCAAATAATTAACAGAAATTCACTAATTCAAATTTAAACTAATTACCTGATGGCCCATATTGCAATTTGCAAATTGTAGCCGTGGAGTTTGCAAGGCCGGATCCACTTGGAACGTATTCTCAGGATGACACCAGTTTTTAAATATTAATTCCCAAACTTTGCGGAGCAATGCATTGGCGTTCCAGTTAGGTTCTTACCAAAACGTCGCTTTATGCATTGAAGCGCAAAATTAACTGGAACGCCCATGCATTTCTCCGCAAAGTTCGGGAATTAATATCTCGAAACTGGTGTCATCCTGAAAATTATTTCCAAGTGCATCCACGTTGCGAACTCCACGGCTACAATTTGTAAATTGCAACATGGACCATCAGGTAATCAGTTAAAAACTTAATTTGTGAATTTTTGTTAATTAGTCGATTATGCATTTCAATTTTTTGTGCAAGTAATGTCCGCCTCTTCGAGTAGACCAGCTCATTAACTAGAATTGGGCTATCTGCCACAGGCAACCTTAAAACATTTTTGAAAGTGTTCGCTGAAACACCCTGTATATATATATATATATATATATATATATATATATATATATATATATATATATATATTCATACACGTGCCACGCGCGGACTTCGTGGCGGCGCCGCTAGATGGCACCCGCGTGTCCAGAGGGAAGCATGAGAGAGGCGCTATAGGTTGCATGCATGCCTCGTATCATGACGCAGTGTCGACGTTGGCCAATACGGTGTGTCGCTTCATCGCTTCGATGCCAATCGCCATAACGTCGCCATTCGTCGTGAGATGGATTCTTCCGGATTTTTTTTCTTCTTTTTTTTTCTCATTTTCTAGAAGAAATGGCGAGTGATGCGCGGGCGGTCGTGGAGAACTTCTCTTGCTCAATACGGGTAAGCTCCTTCTCAAGCGTCGGCGGTCGAGATTTGCGTACAGTTTGAAGAAATTTCAAGGTCGGAAAACAAACAAGCACGCTCCTCGGCGAATTGCAATTGCGAATGCGTTTTTTTTTCTTGCCATTCATATTATGTATACGCTACGATACAACAAGTACTACACGCTTGAGCAGGCCAGAATAACGCAGGCGCGCGCACACACGCGCGCGCGTACATAAAAAAGGAACGAAAGAAACATTGTTTCGAGGACTGGCCCAGTTAGGTGGCGTAACCACGCGAGCAAGAAGAAAAATGAAATGTGGGAGCAAAGAGAGAAAGGAACGTATTTGTGCATGAAGCTAAAAGTATAAGCGGGGAGAAGCGAGCAGCAACGGGATATCGGCGAGGAAGACGCCGATACGTGGCCCGCGAGGTGTCGGGTCGTCCGTCCTTCGAACATTTTCCGAGCCATGAAGCACGCGGGGTGGAGGAGGGAGTCTTCGTTTTAATAGGAAGTGTCAACCGGGATCGCGCATCGGTGCTTCCAGGCCGCGGGGGATCGTGCCGCGGCGCCGCCATGCATGAGACATTCGCCGATGAGGCTGCGCTGCAGGCACGGCTGGTCGTTTTTCTCACACTTCTTTTTTTTTTCTTTCTACTTTGGGGGTGATAATTTATCCTCTTTTGTCTCTTCACGTGTCTATATCGTTGCGTTGTCAGAGTTCGAGCTTTTGTAGCGCTCGTTCAAATCGGAAAGAGAAGCAGTGGTGGAAGCTTTGTGACACTGGTCCCTGATCATTTTTCCGGGGCAGGCCGCCTCTTCCTATCCTCCAAGTATACCCTTGTGCAATACATTGCACATTGCCTTCTGCGTTTTTTTTTTATAAGTTAACTCGGAAGTGATTACGCAAAATGTTCATTCTGGGTATAAAGTAAGGTGCATGTGTAACTGTAAAGAAGTGGTTCACTCATATTCTTGTCATCCGCTTTCGAAGAATCTGACACTCAATTGATCTAGACCCCTGTGTCGTCCCAGACGGCTGAAAGCAACCTTGAGGTGTGTTTCGAAATCACTGAAATTGCGTGAAAATACCTGACGCGTCGGCAACGTGGCAATGTACTACACGTAGTTCCATCTTCATCTGTGCGTTTAAGCAACGAAATGCAGTTTTTTACCTCAGCAAACATGAGGAGATGTCCATGTACATGGAGACGCAGTTTCTGGCATCTAACCGTGGTACTTAAATTTTAAAAATTGGTTTTCAAGTTCATAACATAATAGTAGACAATAAAAACCACCTTGAAGAGCGATTATATCTCATAGTTGTGTTCGGGTCTCAAGAGGCTATACAGGGTGTCTCAGTGAACACATTAAAACATTCTTAAAGGTTGCCTGTAGTAGATAGTACAATTATAGTTCATAAGCGGTTCTACTCGAAGAGGCGGATATTACGTGCACAAAAAATTTAAATGCATAATTGAATAATTAACAAAAATTTACTAATTAAGTTTTTAACTAGTTACCTTGTGGCTCATATTATAATTTACAAATTCGAGCCATGGAGTTCGCAAGCCGATATCCACTTGGAACGAATTCTCGGGGTGACACCAGTTTTGATATAATAATTCCCGAACTTAGCGGAGAAGTGCGTTGGCGTTCCAGTTACTTTTGTGCTTCAATGCATAAAACGACGTTCTGTTAAGAAAGTAACTGGAACACCAATGCATTTCTCCGCAAAGTTTTTCGGTAACGATTACTGTTGCGCAAGCAGCCGCGGCGACGGCATCTTGCGACGTGGGGAGTGACGTCCCTAGCCTTTCGCATATAAAATAACCGGCCTTTCAACTGATTTCAATGTTGTTTCAGATCCGCTATGGGTGGCGGCGTGCTGCCAAAAATTACCATTACTCCTATTACTACCATTACTCTAAAACAGCATTACTACCATTACTTTAAAGCCATAAACCATTGCATACCCACCTCAGCAGTTGTAGTGGTGGTTTTCAACAGCTTCGCTGGAAATCCACTTTCGCAGGGCTGGGATGGCGAGTCAATAGAGAGCTTTAGATTAGGGGGACGCAAGCGTAGGGGCCCCCCTAATCTGAAACTCTCTAATATTTTTAATGCGCACCCACAGGCGCCGGTACACCATCCTCTTCCTTCACCGAGTATTTGAGCCTTGAACAGCGGTTTTTGACGGTTGTCATTTACATCTGTGATTGATTAGCCTTGTCGTCTTGTGTTGTTTGAGAACTTGGGAACTAAGTAAACTTCCATTAAATGATGCTACCTACTGAACGGCATTGTTGTCCTTCATTGCACCATTTAACTTCTTTTACGTGACTCCATCAGCTAGCCTCTTAACCTCGAGACACTTCGGTCCACATTTTTTCACCCCTTAGAAACTTTGCCGTCATTCGGTATGATTTTTTATTAATATTATATGAAGATGTTGGCGGGCACTGATATATACGGTGCTGGCTACCTATTATTTCGAGATGAGAATAGATAGGAAAACGCGCACACACATATAATGTTATGCGCTTATGTGCGTATGTTTTTTTTTTATATAGTAATATGAGTTGGTTATAAAGCGAATGTACATGCAACGACCCTTAAAGAGAACAGCCACGGCAACAGTGAAAACAAGAACATCCATGCAATGTGCAACAACACTACCGCACAGCACTGCGCCAAGTAACAGCCCAAATAAAACAAAAACAGGAGAACCACAAGAGCACGATAATATGAGCTAATGTACGCGAAGCACGTATGTATGAAATGCAAAAAAACGAAGAAAATGAATCACTTCGACCAGTACAGCGTCATGATTAACGTTACAATAATAACATTGAATAACTTTCACATATTCCAGATTCTTCAAGAAAGTGTACTAATGCACGTGTTGCACTGTGTTGCAAGTGCTCTGAAGGCCGTGTATACCCAGGATTTTATCCAGTGATATTGGCCTCTTATCCAGAGCGTGTACCGTCGCAAAACGTATCCTATACGGTGAGTGCCACAATTTTTGCAACATAATAGCAGGTGTTCTATGTCTTCGTCAGCCTCCTCACAAGATCACATAGCGCTGTCGGTTTGTCCTATCTTGCACAAGAAAAATTTTGTATATATAGGCTGTGCCAACACGAAGTCTATGAATATTTTTTTTCTATTGAGCGGCTGGTTTTCATAATAATGGTGAATTGCATGTTATAGGGTCTATCGCATGTAATGTGAAGCTTTCCGCACCAATTGCGAACCAAGTTTCTCGGGTCATTCGACCACGGAGTTTGCTTAAAGACAGCGCGCGTCACTCGCCGCTATAGAGATATAGTAGCGATATTATACTCCATATTGGTGAGATTCGCGCGCCATGTCATCTGCAGTGACGTTCCCTGGAATTTCGCAATGACTTGGCGTCCTCTTGAATACGATATCACGGAGAAGATCTTTTGATGTAGCGTAAGCCTTTTCTATTTCGTGTATAAATGTACTGTTTACTTTCCCCAAGCTTATTTCCTCTATGCACAAGTAGACGAAGCTTGCGAATCGCTCAGAATTACCAATAGAAATATCCTGAGTGTGAACACATGAAGCGTAATGTGGAAACTATAGCGTAAAGCTCTGCTGTCGTAGCTGTTTTAAGGTGACACATTCTAAATGTTCCTCGCTCTTGATACGCTGGTGTGAAGAACGCCAATGTAGAGCTCACATTCTTACACGAACCATCTGTGCAGACCTGAATACGATCCCTGTGTATGTAGTGTAGCAGTGTGACAAAGTTTACTGTTTGATTGCAGTCACTGGCATATCGCACTTACGAGTTAGACTGGGAAGGGAAGTGACGATTTTTCCAATTGGGAGTAGCCATGGAGGCTGCGAAACGCTTGTTGGCCAATGTTCATGAGCATGCAGGCAGAAGGTTTCAGCACTGTGCTGTTATCTCATGCAAGCGGGCCTCATTTCAATGAATGGCTTGACAAAGACGATGATTGGCATGTTGAGTTGCCGAACGAAAATAGTGGCGACATGTTTCGACATAACTTAGCCTCAGAAAAGGCGGCTGGCGAGACTCGGCAATAACCAAAGCGCTGGAAGATGCCCGAGGTACTCCCACGCATATGCGGAGGCTTCTAGCGTGCAGGCGTTGAATAGTGTCTTCTATAGGGTGCGAGATAGCCCATGAAGCACCGGAGCAGAATATGTTATCCTTTGTCCAATAATTGCGCAATGAACGCGTATTAAGGCTGATGCTGACCCAGCCCATATGATTCCTGCAAAGCGACGAAGAACGTTGATAAGAGAATTCACTCTCTCTTTCAGTGCTTTTACGTACGGAGCCCATGACAACCATCTGTCAAGAACGACACCCAGAAACTTGTGTTGCCGCATAAGCTTCAAGCGTTGAGAGTCTAGTTCTAACCCTGTCTTTCCGTATATTCCTCCTTCCTTCCTAGTTCTAACCGAAACATTTTCAGGTATTTTCTGCTGAAAGGAAGAACAGCAGTTTTTTTTTTTTCATTTCAAAGCATCATGCCTGTGCTTTTTAAGAAATAAACAATAATGCTTAAGCCCTCTTGTAGGTATACTGCTGGATGATTTGACCACTGGGTCCAGATGCCCATATGCACAAGTCTGCGTAAAGAGAATAGTGTAATGAAGTAGGCAAAATATGGGACAACTCGGCCATTACACAGTTAAAAAGAAATAGACTGAGTACACTTCCTTGCGGAACGCCTTGGATAACTTGTTCCTTGATTTTACCATCAGCTGTTTCTATGAATATTTTCCTGTCTCTTAAGGACTCTGCGATCCATCTAATTGTTCGACTTCTTATGTCTATTTGAATCAATCCATAAAGCATGTGCATGCTCTCATTGTGTCAAATGCTAGCTTAATGTCCAGAAAAATAGCGACGGTGATCCTACCACAGCTTCGGTCCTGTTCTACATATGTCCCAAGATCTAGTGCATATATAGCATCCATTTTTGCACCGGCGGTTGTGAAAGCCTGCCGTGCTTTCAAGTAGTACTCCGGTGCATTCCGGCCACCACTGCAGTATCGCATATATCATTTTCTCCATTAGTTTACGCAGGCAGGTCGTAAGACTTACAGGTCAAAATGAATACAGAGAAAGCGGAGACTCGCCAGCTTTAAGTACAGGAACCATCCGTGCAATCTTCCAAGATGTAGGAAGGCATTCTGCTGCCCAGATATTATTCAGTATGTTCAATAAAATATTGATGGTTGAAGATAAACACTGATTACAGCGAGATTTATGCGACCGAAGTTAACTTCACATGCTGTGAAACATCGGTTGTTGATGCTCTTAATCATGCTGACGGCAAGTCTCCACGCACGCAAATCATCGCTCTGCTCTAGTCCTGCCGGTCGAAAATACGCATAAACAAAGTAGTTGGCTAGTCGGAAAGCTTTATCTACTCCTGCCTCGATATGTGAACGTAACACAGGAAAGGATGACTGAGCCACAAATTTTCTGAAATCCGCGCACTTGGAGCGAAGGCTATTAGCATTCCTTTAGAATATGGCACTAAAATGCCACGTTTCGTCGCTGGCGCGAATGCGGACTGCGTTGAGCCGGAGATTCCGACTCTGTGACTTGCCTTGCAAATACATTGCGCGTGGGTCGCCAACGTTCAGAACTGCCGCAAGGCCCGTTATATCAAATGCCTTCTTTTCGCGTATATACACAAAAGGCCTGTCGCATCTGCAACCTCATTTATCGAGAGCGGGCGCCCGATGCCCGTAAATTTTAATCTTCCTTAATTTACCGCGTGAGTCCATGCGCAGTCTACGAAGCGCGTATTTGCGTATATATAGAACGCGGGGATCGGGGCTCCGAATCGATGGCCATATAATCAATCAGAGAAGTCGCGCGCGACGTCACCGATTGCGTATGCACGCAATCATTTTCTTTTTTGTTGGCGACGTCGTCTCGCTCGACCACCGTCCGGCCGGCCAGCAGGTGTCGCTTAATCCGACTGTGTGCCTGGCTGCTATAGCAGCGCCTACAGCGCGCGCGCAACCTGGAATTTCTGCCTCCGGGGCACTTGCGCAGGCAATGTCGTTTATTTATGCGCTCGCGCCAATATTCCCGGTGAGCTGGCGCTGAGTCAGCGATTCTGCGCTCCTCTCGTTCCTCCTTTGCTTTCCCTCGTCGGCTTCTTTATTTCTCTCTCTCTCCTTCTTCTCCACGGCCTCCTTTTTTCGCGAGCAGCGCGCCCGAATCGGAAAAGCTCCGGTCAGCAGAAGCGATTCATCACTCGATAAAAATCCGCCTCAGCGGACGAGAGGACGGCAAAAAGGGAGGCGGAGGAGGAATCTGAAGGAACCTCGGGTGAAGAGGAGAAGAGGCCACGCTGGCAAACGCCGGAACGGGGAGAGTTTCCGCCTATGGGCTTTCTTTCGAAATCGAATTTGCGAGCCCAGAGCTTCAAACTAATGCCTGCATAAACATCTACGGCCGAGGTCGATCTCTTAGGAGCGCGCGCTCTCTCCTTTTCTTGCAGGGCACACACATTCTCCCAGCAGTCCGTGCACGCTGCAGGCTTCACTTCGCCATTGCTCGCGAGCGTTTCCCAATTCCATCTCTTTTTCGCCCTCCCCCCACCCCCCCCATCTTTTGTTTTGCATTTCTTTCTGCTCTCTTTTCTCTGGCTCGCTCTCTGCATTTTGCGCAGCCCTCTTATTCTGCACTCGCGCGCATTTCTCACTGCGTTCGTGTTAAGCGGGAACGTTCTCCTCGCGCCCTTTCCGAGCGATTAGTTTTGTTCACCTCAGCTACCTCCCTCCGCTCCCACGGACGCTTGTTCACATTTTTTTTTTACCCCTTATACCTGGCGTTCAATTTCCTTGCCACGGAGGATCGAGGCCGGAGTCTGAGAGGACGCGCGAAGACGGGGCGATTAATATTCAAGACGGCGCGTAAAGAATGTTCGGTGTGTTCCGAACGCCAGTCGTGAAGGACGTGACGAAGATTGGTCTTGGGCGGATATATTTGCGTGTCTGAAAGCGCGCGCTCGGCGTTGCCTGGTCAGCAGTGCTGTCGAATGGGTCCCGTGGACGGCTATCGAGGCCATTAACAAGAACGAACCAAATGTGCGCGTCACTTCTGCTTGACTCGCGATTTCTCCTTTCTGCTCCCCCCCCCCCCCCCTTTTTTTTTTTTTTACTTCGACCTTGATTTCGTGTTTGCTTTCTTTCTGCTGACATTTCGTTCTACTCGTTTCGCTTGCAGAATGAACGAAACAACTTTTCACGCACATGAAGTTCACCCTCGATACCTCGCTCGCTCTGAGCGTTGTTGACACTAGCTTAAAATTGAAAGGCACGCCGGATTAATTTTGTCCACCTCGGGTTATTTAACGTGCATCCAATGCACGGTATACTGGCGCTTTTGCATTTCGCCGCCCCATCGAAATGCGGCCGCCGTGGCCGGGATTCGATCCCGCGCCCTCGGGCTTAGCAGCACAATGCCAAAGCCACTATACGCCACCACGGCTGGTGCCACGATAGCTTGACATGTTTAGTGTCGCCTCATAATATTACGTGACTGCCCTCCAGATAGACAGACATGGATATATAGATAGATAGCTAGATAGATAGATAGATAGATAGATAGATAGATAGATAGATAGAGAGAGAGAGAGAGAGAGAGAGAGAGAGAGAAGACGCCACATGCACTGCATGCATGGCGCGCGGTGATTCTTCAAGAATGACTATAGGTTCTATCTTGCATAGACGCCCGGACACGCACTTTCTCTCCGAACCTTATGTAGTTAGGCATAACTTTATCCGTTAGAACGAGCTCACGGGAAATACACGCAGAGAAGGTGGGAGGTTAGGTTAGGTTTATTTAGGACAAGCTCAAGACACTATAGTGTAAGGCCGCTATAGAGGGCGTCCACGCAACACGTGGATGAATGGGATGACGAGCGACGAAATTGACGGTGACGATGCAGGCGCGTGACCATGCGCAAGGCGCGCAAATTATAGCACGCGACAGCAGGAGGTTGTTCCGTCATACACTCGTTGTTCACCGAACGAGCGAGTGTTCACGAAGCTGCTGCCCGCGCGCGCTTTAGGGGCAAACGGCGGCAGCGGCAGCAGCAGCGTAGAACCGCAGTGCGTGACGCTGTGACCCTGCCCGGAGTGCTATCGAGCGGCGGCGGCCGCCTGCACAGACGTCGTTATTGAAAGTGCTGACTCGGCGCCGCGCATTGGGTCGCTTCGACGATCGTGCGCGCGCTGGGAATCGTCGATAGTGCCGCCGCTGCTGCTTTCGAAAGAGCGCGCAAGCCAGCGCACTCCCGCAAAAAAGAAAAAAAAAAAAAAAAAAAAAAAAAGGAGCGGCTGTACCGCGTTTCTCCCTGCACACGGCGCAGCGGCTGGGAAGCGTCCCTTTCTCCCGCGCAGCCGATGAAGCAGGCGGCGAGCTGAAAACGGGGAGGAAGCCTGACGTATAACAATGCATCAACATAAATTCAGTCGCGACCAATTTCGAAACTATACTACAATGCGTTGTTTCGTTACCAGATTCCCCTGCATTCGTAACAGCGGCAGACTCAAAAAAGTCCACTTGGGACTATACCCCCTGCTTAGAAACTCCATGGCTACAGAGCGTTTATACACGTCGCACTTCCGTATAATTATACGCATAATGTGTTCTGATCAGTTATTTCCGGTGTTGGGTTTCAATTTATAGTATAGTATTACTGATATAGTAGTCAATTGTGGCGATTCGGACGCGTAACGGTGTCTCCGGCGTCCTTTTGAAAAGCCTCGAAAAGGGTTTACTGCCTGCGCTCGCGTCTACGATTAGCGATCGTGTCGGTTCAGCCAAGACGGGCTATCAGAGCGTTTATATTGTTACGCGAAGGAAGCGAGGGAATATGAACATGCTAGAAGCGAGTGGAGTCGGCTTGCCGGGATGGAATCGGTCAGCCGAGTTCATGCAAACACCATGGGGTCGCCTTGCGCAAGCGCCGAGGTTGACGCAGCCCGACTCATTTGCAGCGCGCATTTAAACGTGAACGGGTCGGACGAGCCAGCGCTGATATTTGCGCGGGACGAATGAGACGTCAGCCTTCTTATGCCGGTAGCAGGAATGGTACAGGGCAAATTCGAGCACCTGTGCAGTGCAACCTCATCCGTGCAATGATATGGATGAAGTAGAGTTGCAGGTGGCTGTGGGAACCGGGCTCTGTTCGAATGCGTTTATGTCTCCTCTCGACCCAGCCTGCCACCGTTGTTCCGGCAGAAGTGAGTTCGTGCAAACGCGGTCACACCACGCTCTGCCAACCCGACTTCTGACTCCACTCGCTGGGGTCGGGTTGATGATGTCAGTGATCATTGGCTCTCGGCATGTTTGTAAATGGCAGCGCTGTGACGTCACTAGTTTTGCAGCTGCATATCAGAAAAATGCCGCCTGCCGTTCCGTCAGTGTCATTCCAAATGGTGGTCTATTTACGGTCTATTTACGGCCTTATTTACGGACTTCTATAAGACACACGTGACGGCCAGAAAATCTGGTGCGCCTTCTGGAACTTATTAGCGACAGGATGATTAGGGTATCTGTAAGTGACGGTAGGCACTTACATCTGTGACGTCGCGGTGTATGGGAGGTCCATGCGTAGCCAGGTTGGCCCCTCTGGCAAACCAAATTACGCTGGCTAACAACATGGCAACAACGGTACTTGAGAATGCATTTGTGGATTTGCCCAACAGGCGGGCAAGATCGTGTAAAAATGTTCGTAACTGCCTGCTGGGTGAAGGCTTTCGTCAAGGCTACCTTGAAAATGAACTTGTGCTATTCTACAAAGCGTTCTTTCTTTTACTTCCTTCAGTATAGCCGACGCAAACATTAAGGAACGTTGAGATGTTGAATTTCGCCCTATATTGGGAAAACTCCTGAACATGTAACGTGGCAATGGAGAAATGTAAAGAAAAAAATGAATTAAAAATTTTTTAAGACGATTCAATATCTAATTGACGTCGATCAAAAACAATGTCTTTCTGAGCGAGTTGGGATGAGAATGGGGCGGAGTCACTGCGCATGGCACTCTATTGCGTCACCCCGCGCGTGAGAGGTGTAGGAGGAGCATCGGACAGCTCAAATGTTTTTGCTGCACTGTCTTCAGGATCGGCGCACATGTTTACGATGGACATACCTACGGGAACGGGCCAAATTTTAGACTGCACTGCCTTCCGTGTCGGCCCACATTTTTACACAGCACACACCCACGAGAACAGCCCACATATTTAGACTGCACTATATATCTCCGGAATCGGCCTACGAAAGAGGCTAGAAACACACATACCCGATACAAAAAAGTGGGGGTGACTGGCTAAGAAAGATGTCTTTAAAATTATATGGAACAACTGGTCCAGGAACTTGTATATAATTATGGAGAGTATATTATACTACCAAAACTGCCTCTGCATTTGGAATCCTTTTAAAGCTGCCTTCCCTGGATGGTCCATGAAAAAGTTCAATGCGCCAGTTACGCGCCAGTTAGCCGTCAAATCCTTCGCGGCCTCTTCGCTCAACCGATTGGAATGGTGTAAGGGCGTTAAAAAGGAGCACGACTGTTCTGGACAGTGAATGCCACCGAAACATGGGCCACAGGCTGCGCGAAATCAACGAGCAAAAGAAAACAGCCCTCTGTGTGAGTGTGTATTTGCCACTCGCGTGTCCCATCTTCTGCGCTGAATTCCCTTCAAAGATGCTGCCTTCCAACTATATAGCTCGGATCCAGACCTTGTATACAGGGAAGAAAACAGAAAATCGCAATCAACTGTTGTCCCTAACTGTCTCGTGGGAGGTAACTCATTGTCTAACTACAACACATTTCTTTCCTTTTTTCTACAAATCTGCACGACTTCCCGAATATTGTAATTCAGATGCATCGAGTTTCGTTACATATGGAACTTTCTTTCTGCACCCGCCCTCTTTCTCCTGTTGTGAGCGGGATATATATATATATATATATATATATATATATATATATATATATATATAGACATCCACTGTTCGATTGCAAAGCTCTTATACTGAGAGCATCCGACGCGTGGGCATGAATTGCCCCCCCTCCCCCCGTCTTTGCACAAGGGCGTTATTTCAGGCTCGGCAACCAGGAGGCGTGCGCTGAACGGGCGATCAAGGGCGTGATCGAGCGATCGCAGCACACGGGCGCCGGCGGCCTTCATTCGCGGTGGCCCGCCCCGCCCTGTCCATGCGCGTCTCTTCTAGTCATTTGCCTCGGCGCGGTTTCTTTTATTTTTTCCACTGCCATTCTGGCCGCGCAGGTATGGCGTTCATCGGCGTTCAAGTGGACCGCTTAACCTTTCCTCGACCTCTTTGGTGTGTCACCTTTTGCGCAATATGGCCTCACGCTTTTTTTTTTCTTTTCCGATCAGAAATTTGCAATAAAAGCCCTACAACAATATTGGCACGCGCACGCACATCCCAAGTGGCTCTGAGAAAAATAATGTTTTTTGTTGTCATGATTTCCGAAGTCGTTTTTCTTGCGTTTAATTCCCGAGCGTTTCTTAACTCGGTGATTATTTGACTATACGAGCAAGGTTTCGTTACAAACATATTACTGCAAATTGCTTTTTTTTTGTGCGTGTGTGTTGTGTGAGTCTCCCCTACTGGCTTCTGACTATGCATGCCATACAGTGTCTGCAAATGTTTCGTAATTAGATTTATTAATTATTTAACATAACAACAACCGAAAAATACTTTTCTGAGGTTTATCATATATATCCAGAAATTTCTATCCGTCTCCATAAGAGCAATTTAGTGGTACCCCCCTTTCCCCCCCCCCCCCCCCCTCCATGATTTTTTATAGTTAATAACTGTTAATTATTTCCTTTCGTCAGAAAATGTGCTCATTTGATAGTGATGTGTTGTTTTCTCGTTTTGTATGGGGAAATATGAGCCGCAACATATTTTTGCGGCCTCGGGAGAGGGTTAAGGGAGCGTTTAATGATTAAGGCACAAAGATGTAGCTCCTTGGGCTATGCTGGCTGGTGTCAATCGTAGGAGCAACGTCGTCTCTTTCATTTCCCCCGCTTCCCTCACTTTTCACTGGCAGCGACATGGCGTAACATTCCTCCTCTCCCAGACGAAGCCCGCCAGGCAAGTCACTTCTGCTTCCTTCGTGTGAACGGCTTCAAGCGGGCAACGTGCGTCACCTCAGTCTTGAATGAACGACGGCCATTTGAAGTGAGACGTGCAATTATGTAGTTCACCTCGCTTAGACGATCGAGGATAACAAATGGCCCGGCAGAGTCTGCAAGTAGCTTTTGGCTCAAGCCACGTCTGCGTATTGGAGTCCACAGCCACACGAGGTCACCAGGAACGTAGGTAACATGCTGGTGTTAACTGTCGTAGCGTGTTTTAGAGTGGTCTTTCGCGGCCAATGTACGTAAGCGAGCAATTCGACGAGCCTCTTCTGCACGACACACTGTCTCTGCGATAGACAAATCCTCATGGATGACAAAAGGAAAGATAGTGTCCAGCGTACGACGAGGTTGGCGCGCGTAAAGAAGGAAGGAAGGGCCGAAACCGGTCGTTTCGTGTTTCGCAGAGTTGAAAGCGTACGTCACGAACGCTAATACTTCATCCCAGTTCTTGTGGTCCGAAGCAATGTACATTGATAACATGTTGATCAACGTTCGGTTTGTGCGCTCGGTGAGGCCATTAGTTTGTGGATGATAAGCTGTTGAGTGTCGGAACTTCGAGGCACACGAACGCAGCAATTCTTCCACAACATCGGTAATAAATTGGCGACCACGGTCACTTATTATCACGCGAGGTGGCCCGTGTCGGAGTATGATTGAATGAAGCATAAAATCAGAAACCTGCGCAGCAGTGGCGAAGGATAGGGCTGCGGTTTCACAATACCGCGTCAGGTAGTCGGCACACACAGTTATCCACCGGTTGCCTCTTGAAGAACGCGGAAACGGCCCGATCAGGTCTATGCCGACTTTTTCAAAAGGGGGACTGGGGGGCTTTACTGGCTGTAGGTGACCGACTGGAGCTGAGGTAGGTCGCTTGTGGCTCTGACACTGTGTACAACTGATCACATAGGTGTCAATTGTTTTGCGCATTTGAGGCCAGTAGAATCGTTCCTTTGTGCAACTAAGTGTTCACGCGGTCCCTAAGTGACCAGAGGTCGGGTCATCGTGCGTAACGCGCAGAACAGATGTTTGAAGAGACTGCGGAACCACAAGTAGAAAACGGGCGCCCGTCGTTGATAAGTTCCTCTTGTAAAGAAGACCATCTCGGACGCAAAATCGGCCTTCGGATAAAGGCCCCTGTGTGGCAGAGAAAAAAGCGTTCAAGCTTGGGTCTTTGCGCTGCTCTGCGGCGAATGTCAAGGCATCGGGAAAGTCAGGCGACAGCGAAGCGATAAGGTGGTCGAAGTTGACGGCTTCACAGTCCGTCGTACGTTGTGGCATCCTAGAAAGGCAATCCGCGTCAGCGTGTCGACGACCACTCTTGTACGAAATAGTGAACACATATTCCGTACATCAGCACTTCCTGTGCTACTGCTCGTCCTATGAAAATGAAAGGCTTGAGTTCCGCACAGATCTAAACCAGCTAGACGGAACACCTTTCTCGTTAGACAAGATCTTGAGACTGTGGCCTTGAATACCGCATCCGCTCAAGGTCACAAAAGTGCTGCTGCGATTTCTGAAGGTTACCGGACTAAGCGACCGCCTGTAATACGGAGCAGATAATTTTCACTCCGTCGGCGACATAAACGCTGGTCGTTCTCACCTTCCGTTAGTATATCCCTCCCCATTACCCAGTGCAGGGTAGCCAACCGGACCCAGTCCTGGTTAACCTCGCTCCTTTAATTTCTTTCTCTCTCACTCTCTCTCCCTCTCTCTCAAATTGCCACTTAACCGTTGGTATTTTGAATGGAAGCAAATCATAAGCGATAAGTGAGCAAATTTTTTTTTGATGTGAAATTTTTCATAACAGCACATGAAGCGTGAACAAACAGAAAAAAATTGTAAATTTGCTAAAGGCTCAGAGAGAGAGAGAGAGAGAGAGAGAGAGAGGAAAGCTTAAATACACACAATACGGGCCAACCCATGGTTTTAAACTTCTCTAATTTACACGACGCACAGAGAAATTAATGTAGATTTTGCTGAGGTTGAAGTCAGCCTAGATGATGCCCATCAGACGCGGAAAAGCCATTGCTCTGTAAATGTGAAGGATACGAATACATTACTTTTTATCCTATATGCAGAAAGAGTTTTTCTTCTTTTTTCCCTTCTTTTTTACAACTTGTGGCAGCTGATTCTGGTACATTCTTTTATATATTCTTCAAGGCATTTTAAGCACTGACTATTCTGGTAAGGACTCCTTCCAGTACATTCCGCGTACTGAACTAAACGTGTTCGATGACCTGTCCTAGTATACAGAACAAATAAATTTGCACAGGCAGTGTTAAAGGGGCATTGTAACGCTATTTCAACGAAGTGGTGAAGTGTATTCGGTATTAAGGGGTATCACTTGACGAATATCCTCCAGCAGGAAGTACTTGAATGGAGTTATTAGCGCGCTTTAGCCTGAGCGCGAACGCGGAATATCGCAACACTTTGTGGCAACAGTTTGGAAGTTATCTCTGTTTTGCGCGCATCAACGAGCCTCTTGTGTTTCAAATGTCGGCCATGAAAATAACGGGGAATGCCTTGACAAAGCGCGGCTGGCATCGCGAATTGGTATCTCTCTCTCTCTCTCTCTCTCTCTCTCTCTCTCTCTCTCTCTATATATATATATATATATATATATATATATATATATATATATATATATATATATCATCAGCCCATATTTTATGTCCACTGCAGGACGAAGGCCTCTCCCTGCGATCTCCAATTACCCCTGTCTTGCGCTAGCGTATTCCAACTTGCGCCTGCGAATTTCCTAACCTCATCATCCCACCTGATTTTCTGCCGTCCTCGACTGCGCTTCCCTTCTCTTGGTATCCATTCTGTAACCCTAATGGTCCACCGGTTATCCATCCTACGCATTACATGACCTGCCCAGCTCCATTTCTTCCACATACACATATATATATATATGCTTGCCGAAGCTCGGCGTGGTTTCGGTAGTCGACATGCAACCTTTAAATCAATCCCATATATATATATATATGAATATATGAACGAGAAGAAAGGGAACCGAGGGGCCCGATTTTTATTTTTTATTAATCATATCGTAAGAAGCCAACAAACAGTAACACCGAGGAAAACATAGGGGACATTGCTTGTACTTACTAATTGAATTAAATAAATGATAAAATAATTAAAATGAAAATGGATGAAAAAACAACTGGCCGCCGGTGGGGAACGAACCCACGTCTTCGCATTACGCGCGCGATGCACTTACCATTGAGCTATCCGCGGAGCCGTTTTCCCATCCACTTTCTGGGGTATTGATGTTTTACAACTAGAACTAACCCTGGGAGTGTTAGCCAGCGCCACCACTCAGTAACCTAGGCGGCGGATGTGGAACATCCTTTCTGCCGCAGGCGTCACGAGCACGTGATCTTTTTGGGTGATGGCAACTGGTCAATAAACCCACATATGCTACCTGAAGGCATCAATGTTGCCGGATTCAAGCCCTCGTTATGTAATGAACGAGAAGAAAGGGAACCGAGGGGCCCGATTTTTATTAATCCTATATTATAAGAAGCCAACAAACAATGACACCAAGGACAGCATAGGGGAAATTGCTTTTACTTACTAATTAAAATAAAGAAATGATAAATTAATGGAAATGAAAATGGATGAAAAAACAACTGTCCGCAGATGGGGAACGATCCCACGTCTTCGCATTACTTCCATTATTTCCATTAATTTATCATTTCTTTATTTCAATTAGTAAGTACAAGCAATTTCCCCTATGTTGTCCTTGGTGTTACTGTTTGTTGGCTTCTTATGATATGATTAATAAAAATCGGGTACCGACCAATTTCCTTGACCAGCACACCTTGCAAACTCATGGAACACGTCATTTACTCTAGCATCATGAATTTCCTCGACTCTCATAACTTCTTTCACCATTCTCAACATGGGTTTCATAGGGGTCTCTCTTGCGAACCCAGCTTGCCATATTTTTTCATGACCTTAATGCTAACCGTGACGTTAATGTAAAAACCGACTTCTTATTTCTTGACTTTGCGAAAGCGTTTGATAAAGTACCCCACCCCCAAACGCCTAATTTTAAAATTATCCTTCTTAAACTTGCACCCGAATGTACTAAATGGGATAAAAGAATTCTTGACTAACCGTTCACAAGTAGTGTTTACAAATAACAAATTATCCAGCCCACTTCCAGTATCATCGGGGCTGCCTCAAGGCTCTGTCCTCGGTCCTCTTCTGTTCCTAATATACATTAAGGACCTACCTTTGCTTGTATCTTCTAATATCCGCACGTTTTCTGACGACTGCGTTATTTACCGAACCGTTACTAGCCCCTCTGACCACATGATTCTACAAGACCTCGACCACATAGTACAATGGTGTGATGACTGTCTAATGTCCCTAAACCCTACTGAATGCAAACTCATTTCCTTCACTCGTCGTCAAATTCCCCTTCACTTATAACATAGCTAACGTCCCCGTTGAATCAGTAACCACCTTAGAGTTACCTTGTCTAACAATATGTCCTGGAACACGCACATTGCTAAAATCGCGTCATCAGCTAACAGAACTTTGGGTTTCTTAAAAAAAATATCAGAACTGGTTTTGGCACGTAAAACCCCATAATTTAATTTTAAGTTTCTTAAAATGTCATTTACGTAATGCTCTGAGACACGTAAAACTACTTGCTTACAAATCATAAGTCAGGGCTAAGTTAGAGTACGCATCTCCCATGTGGAACCCACCCGAAGTAGGTCTCATAAATACTCTAGAGCCTGTGCAAAATCGTGCTGCTAGATTCATTCATGCTTCGTATTCATATGAAATCAATGCTTCATCCCTCAAAGCCGAGGGTAACTTATCACCTCTGTCTTGTCGCCGACGCGTTGCAACCCTCTCTCTATTTCACAAGTTCTTTCACTCGCCACTTAATTGTGCTCCTTACATTATCCCTGCTGCTCACATATCTCATCGCACTGGTCATGCGCTACAAGTTTCTCGCCCACGTGCCCGTACTAAAACATCTTCTGCTTCATTTTCTCCCAGAGCAGCAAAAGACTGGAACTGCCTTGCTTGCAACATCGCCACTATCACCTGTCCATCAAGCTTCATGCATAGCATATCGAATGTAACATCGCACTGATCGTTATGTCAACAATATTATGTGTAAAAAAAATCACAGCATATCCACGGGGTGAATGATGATGAGTGGGCGAAGCTCCGGAGGGAATCATCGGATTTCCCGCTTAAGGGGACGCTAGCACAAACGCGTTAGAAACGTGCAGTACTCTCTAGTAAGGGGGAGCGGCCACAGCGTCTTACGCAGCCATTTACACATGCCGGAACGTGCACCGCGTTTGCCGACGCCATCACATGACTGCTGAGAGAGTATACCCCCCATATTCATAAACGCTCCTCGACTTAAACTTGACTTGCCACCGCCTTGGGCAGCGCGTTCGAAACGCGTTGAAGGTAAGGCGGAGAGGCCACAGCGTCTTACACCAGCTTCTTACACGGGCCGTAACGCGCTAGCACAAACGCGTTATAAACGCGCTAGAAACGCGGTCTTTCGTTAATGTTGGGTATTTATTCCCATCGTGGTGCGTGTGTCTATGTGCGTTTCGTGGCGTAGTGGTTAGCGCCGCGCGTTCGGAAGCGAGGGGTCCCTGGTTCGATTCCGCGCTACGGACACAACTTTCGGAATTTTTTTTTCATAAAACGCCGGAAGCGTTCTCCGGAAGCCGGAAGCTGGCTTCCGGAAACGGAAGCGGAACCGGAAGCGGAAGTCGGCTTCCGGTTATACTATACGTATACATATATATGTATATATGGGTATACATACATATACGGACACACAACGCCATCTATTGAGCAATTCATAAAACTAGACGTGGCTACCTACTACGACGGGGACGAACGGGTGCCGCTATAAGGAGCTTCGCCCCTAAAAACACCCCTTTAGTAATACCCCCTCAGGGGTCTTTAAGGAAATAAAAATGAATGAATGAATGAATGAATGAATGAATGAATGAATGAATGAATGAATATTTATACAGGTGGATCAGCAACTCTCCATTGTTTCTCTGGAGCCGTGGTTTTCCCTGCGAGAGCCACCACCATCAGTTTCAAGACGTACCACCCAACGACATCGACGGCTGCGGAACTTGCTGCCCTTCGCTCTACACTTCGTCTTGTCAGCCAAGAACAACCTCGAAGATGGTCAATATTCAATCACTCGAAGGCAGCACTGCAGTCTTTGCTATCAGCCCTGCGGCGTGGACCACACGAACAACTGGTATTCGAGATCAGAGAGCTAATTCATACCTTGGCTATAGTGATCTAGATAGGGGTAGTGGGACGAGGGCGATCCGGGAGCCGAGGTCGTTTGCACGGAAAATGGCAGGCGGCGCTACTGCGCCTTTCACCTGAACCGCCCCGCAGTGCGCGCTTATTCGCCACGCACTCATCGGAAGAGTACGATAGATCTGTAGCTCATGCTTGACTCCTGAATGTTTACATTGCTCACAATGTCAGCAAAAGGAGAATAAATATATTTCTATAGTGTTGTCTATAGTGAATAAACAGTAAAAAACGATGTACAGCGCGAAGGACAAGGGCTGAGAGACGACACACACACAGCGCAGTGCGTTTGGTCTCTCTGAGTTCCTGCCTTCGCGCTGGATATCGTTTTTTACCATGGATACCAACTAGCCCAAGCAACCACCTTTGTGTAAATAAATATTTTTGTCTGAAAAGCTCGCAGCCATGGGATTTTAGGTACAAATCCGCATATGATAAAGTTCGCGGAACTACGCGTGGCTACTCGGAATGCACGGGTGTACCAGTACATCGAAAGGGAACCGCCGGGGCCGTGATTGCAAAAAAAAAAGAAGAGAAAAAAAAAAGAGAGAGAAAGCTCTGGAGGAAGCTACGAAACCATTTTATTCAGGACAAACGCTCAGATCACAAAGGCGGCGTCAAGTAAAACAAAACCAGGCCCCTAGGTCGTCCTGCTCAGCTTAAGGTGCTTAGCTCTCTGTGGCTTTGCGCTTTTCGAGCTGTTAATACCTTTGACGTCGCGTGAGGATATAGAAAGAAGCAATTCTCATGCTTACTTATTCCTTGTGAGCGTCGCATCCAACACCACTGGAGCAGAGGAAATTACTCTTTACAAGAGCCACAACATCGCAGATGCTGTTCGTGTGCAGCTCTAAAATGCTTAAGCATTCTGTGAATATGTTCTCAAGAGCTTCAATAAATGAGTACAAATCTTGCCACGGATACAAAAGTCCTCCCCAGTCACACTGCTCAGTGTACTCTGAGGGTAACAGGTGTGGCTTCTGTTCGCCTGACGAGGAGGATGTGCTCACATAAACAACAGTCAAGTTTTAGGACGCACTTTCTTGCTACGTAGCCTGCTACGTAATATATTAGCCGCTATTGACTCCTCGCCATTACTAATTATGAGTGGCTAGCACGTGGAGCTTCTACTATGGCTAGAGACTCTTCAGCTTCTTCTAACCTCACTTGGGCGAGCAGATCATCAACACTGTTTGAAGAAATGTTGGGAGTTTTGTCGTCCACGCTGAGAAGTGTATTTATGATATCAGGGGTGCCATTTTCACCGTCCACACTCATTGCCATGTTGTAAAATGACAAACAGTTCACTGTGATAAGAAACTGATCTGGCGAGGGGTGGGCATTACAGCCGCTGAACTGGCGGATAATGCCAAACATGTGCTCTACGGAGTCGGTGCTGAGACGAGCAGTCATCAAGTACTTGAAGCCTATATACATTCTCTGCCAAGTACTTCAGGATCGAGAGACAATGTACTGGCAATAGTGACTCTCAGCCCTGTCGCCGTGGAGTTCCAACCTGTATGCTCCCTTGCAATGAATGTGCTACCTCCAGCACCTGCTTTGCCTCGTCCATCGTCCGTGGCACACTCTCACATAAGAACGTCGAGCGGCAAATTACTGCACTGGCCGCTCTCGCCGTAGTTCATCAGCACACTCTTCTCAACGCCGACAGTCGTTTTCTCACTGACCAACGAAGCCAAAACAAACCCAACACCATCATAGTTCGGAAACGTGAGCAGTGCCCAATGCTCAGTGGGTTTGGGACTTTCACTCAGCACAAAGGCGCGATTTTCAGCGCCGTCAACTATGTCCACAGTTTCACTGGTCTGCAGGTCGTCCTCTTACAGGCAGCGCCTTTTTGTCTGGTCGGCATGGAGTTGTAAGGCAGCCCTTTTCCTTGTGGGCTATTCGCGTGATGGATTTTTCGAAAGGTACATGGGGAGATTAGGCAGAATCGTGGGCACGGCTTCTGTCGAGAGAGAGGGCTTTCAGCGTGGTGTACGTACCTCATTGCCTTCGATCACGTGTACGTAATCTCTCAGTACATACTTTCCTTCAAAATGAAGCTCGCATACGGAGTCAGTGGCATTTCAGCCAACTCAACGCGCACACGCCACCAACAAAACCGCGCACGTGCAACTACAATCACACGTCGGGGCCTGCCCGAAAGCGTGCGGTGGGGATGCGGCTTCAGGTGAAAGGCGTAGTGGCGCCACCACACGGCACGCGAATATTTCCGTGTGTTTCGCCTCGCCGGCGCTGCCCCTACCCGCTCTCCCTCGACCCACTACCCCTATCTAGTTCACTTTACCTTGGCTGAGCAAGAATACCACGTGACATTTCAGTGGCTTTACTGCGGCGTCATAGGCAACGAGCATGCCGATAACGCTGCTCGGTCGGCCCTTCAAGGCGACAAAGAGGAGTCGATACCGTTATCAAGGACAGATGTCGCTAGAAAACTTTGAATGTCACCAGCAGGGGCGTAGCCAGAAATTTTGTCGGGGGGGGGGGGGGGGGGGGTTCACCGGCCCGACCGGGGGGGGGGGGGGGGGGGCAGGCTTCTGCTTTTATCTAGGTCACGTGATCGATAATAAATGTCGGTAGGTTAAGCACACTCTATACATGTATATCAAAGACATGGGACTCTCTCCCCCCCCCCCCCCCCCCTCGCGTGTGCGTGTGCTTGTGAAGAAATGAAGTAAAAACTAAAGTAAGCTCAGTAAATACAGTAAGTACGACAGGTACAGTGGGCGTTTGGAGCAACGGTCTCTCATCGCGCCACTGAATGGACCAGTCTTCGAAAAGGCATCATTGAGACGACCCGTGCGATCGGAGAAGACATCATTAATTGTTAATTTCCGTTAAGCGTAGACGGCGTCGTCCTCGTCGGGGCGAAGTGCGTTTCACAAGTCAAGGACGGCTATACGCGTGAAAATGCACGTGTGACCAGGCCATACCTACTCCCATAGCAATAGCTTGTTCGCTGCGTCTTTGCGCTAGAAAACTTAAATACGCGCAAAAACGCGTAAGGCTTTTTTTTTTTTCGAAGCTTTCGTCGCCCTGCTCCCTCATACGAGAGGGTTGCATTTCCTGCGGCAAGTGCACGGGCCGCTGTGTCTTCCGCTGTGTGCGAGCGTGCAGCCGTGCATTTGCCTTTACGTCAACAGATTCAGAATTGTACAGAATATTTCACCACACAGCATAGATATGGCATGTGTACGCATTTTAAGTAGTGCGTGCAACTCATTTCTGCTTCAATTACGCCGGTGCAAACAGGAAGCGGCTTTGTACCTCACAGAATCTCGACTGATTGGTGTACTAGTGATGCAGGAATGAACTCCGGTATTGTTCAGTACATAGTGCACATAATCAATTTCTCAGGACGCGTGAACTCCGACGAGAACTGTCAGCGCCTGCAACAAGAGTTTACTTACGCTGTACTGCGCACAGCAGTAATTCATGCTTGTTGGCTGTCTGTTTCGTGCATTCTATTGCGAGTCGCTGGAATTTCACTGCTGTCATCAACCCCTACGTGTGTACATCGCTGGTTTGGGATTCCACAACTGAAACAGCAACTACCAGCCTTCCGTAATTGCTGGTTTGTGATTCAACAACACAACAGTAATTACCAGCCTTCCGTAGGGGCGCAATCGCAAACAAGAGACGTTTCTCGCGCAGAGATCCTGCGCGAGCGCGGTCTAACCGGCACCTGAAGGGAAGCGGCGGAAATGTATACCGGACTTTTCGACCACCTGGGGTCTTTAACGTGCACCTAAATCTAAGTAAACGGGCCTCGAGCGTTTTCGCCATCATCTAAAATGCGGCTGCCGCATTTGTTGCTTCAGAATGCGGCCGCCACATTCTCGCCCAAAATTTCACAGAGTGTCAAAGCCTTGACAAAAACGTGACAGTTTTTTTTTCCATATGCAGACATGATTCGCTGTAAATTACCAACTAAACGGAAACGCCCAGGAATGAAATTGTGATAGTAGCACCGGTTTCATGCATTATGTCAGCGCGAAGCGACGAAAACAAAAAGCGGGTAAGTGGGGGGGGGGGGGGGGTTGCGGAAAAAATTTCGGGGGGGGGGGGGTTTGAACCCCCCCAACCCCCCCCCCCCCCCCCCTGGCTACGCCACTGGTCACCAGGGATATCACATTATCCATGTGGAACACACGAAGTTTTCAAAGCAACCGACTGCACCACCTAGACTCTTCTCTACACCTTTGCATCACAGGTGGACTATGCCGACGCGAAGCTACCCTGCTTTGTCGAATATGGCTAGGAGTGGCCTTTACGAAGTCTCTCGCTTTCCGAATCGGACGGGCCGACGACGCCTCGTGTGATGACTGTGGTAGCGAGGAGAATCCTCATCACCTTCTCTGCGACTGCCCTCGGTATACAATTTACAGAGACGATTGCTCGCAATCGCGATAGCGCGCTTTGACCGAAGGCCTCTAACAGGGGAACTTATTTTGGAATGCCGCCATCACAAGCCATCGCAGCGGAGGGCGACGAGGGCACTGTTGCACTCTTTAAGGACAACAGACTTGGACGAGTGGCTGTAGCCTGAACAGAGGTTTATAGGGCTGCAAGTGCTACTGCGCTGTGCAGCGATTGTATGCGGTGACAGTGACCGACTGTGATTGTGTATCTGTGCTCTCTTTCTTTCTCTATATCTCTACATCCCTGTCACTTTACCTCCCCTCTCTCCCCAGCGTAGGGTAGAAAACTGGATCTTCCCATCTGGTTAAGCTCTCTGCCTTTCCCCTTCCTTCTCTCTCTCTCTGTCTCTCTCTCCACGCACTACCTCATACTTATTGTGGCCCACAGTGCTCTGTGTTTAATTATTGGTGGGTGCTTGAGTAAGTCTTTCTTTCGTTTATGTATACGCCAAGGTACTTATATTGCTTGACTATGGGTATGACTTGCTGCTGAATTGACACCACGTAATTACTCGTCTCTTCATTAAAGATCATAATTCCCGATTTCTATGTGCTAAACTTAAGGTCTAGATTTGTCGCTGCGTTTCCACAGATATTCGCAAGCGTCTGTAAATCTATTGTATTGTCCACTGGTAGCACTATGTCGTCCGCATACATCAGTCCAGGGACCTTCTGTTGCACCACTCGTCCATTACGCATGTAAGATAAATCAAACCGTAATTCGCCGTTTCCCAGTCGTCTTTCCATGCCCTGTGCAGAAGGCGACGAGAGCGCCGTCTGGTGCGAGTTACTCCGTGAAGTGGTGCTCCTCCGTTGAAGTGACCTATAGTTGAACGACTTTGACACTTCCACGTTCTTTTTCGTGTGTGTGCGTGTGTATGTGTCGTTTTCCCCCCCTATATTTCCCTCTGTCTCTGCGTGTGCTTTTAGTTTTTATCTTTCGGCCATCCTTTGATCCTTTCCCCAGTGCAGGGTAGCAAACTGAATATTTGACCTCCAGTTCAGCTCCCCGCCTTTCGCACCTCATTTCTATCTCTCTCTCTCAATTTTGTGCAACCAAAGGAAAACCGACTCTACAGGTACCGTGTGCATAGCGTGGTTGCGTGATGGGAAGCACGGATCAATCTTGCGCGCATGCGTTTCCACGCGGTCGAGTTTCAAGTGCGCGCGCGAGACTGCGTTACATTCGAGAGAACGCGGTTAGGCAGCAGTGAGCATGCAGCGCGGTGGCTGTGTTACAACGCGTTCAGCGGCTTCCGATGCTGGTGGCCGCCGCAACGTGGTCGAACATCGATCAGCCTTTAATAATCAGCGCACCGCTGTGACTCCGGACGGAGGGTCGATTTCAGGGACGGCTAGCTGCAGTGTGGAAGATTGCGTTGCTTCTTTCTACTTTCTGCGTCTTTCGACGCATCTCATATTAATGGACACTACACTCTCAAGACAAACGCCAGGGAAAGCGGGTGTAAGTGCGCGAATCCATTACTAAAGTCATGCAGATCCAACGCACACGCTGGAATCTGTGTGAAACGAAGTTTTCGTGAGGCGGTTAAGTGCTATAAAAATAAACGCGATGCGCGCAGTCGTGCTTGAGGAAATCAAGGGCGCAAAATTTCCTGAAGTACGACACACGGAGAACACGACACGAACGACGCATGGAATGGATGGGAGGTGCTGCTGTCTAGCCCGCCGTTGTATCAGGTACGACTGATCCAACGAGCTGAGCGGATGGCCCGTGCCAGTGGGGCCTTGGAATAAGGGCACCAGCCTGCCGGACAAACTCCGTTTTTCATCCCCCTACCCCCTCTGGGCGACTGGGCTAGGAGCCCGTCCGGTTTATGTATATAATAAAGTGTTTCTACTACTACTATACTACTACTATACATCAGAGAGTTCGAGCCAAAATCCCCCGTACAATTGTATTTATTGCCATCCTATGAAACGCATAATCTCATGCAATGTTTATGTTTATGCACTACATCGTTCATAAGCAATATGCCTGTATAAATGCAAACAGCAGTTAATGTGAATTCACACTGTGAGACTTCGACGCAGTTATATAACGAGGACGAAGACGATGTTTGGTGTTTATTGAAGAGGGGAAAATGGTGAGGAGAGGGGGACGCAGATAGAAGTACGACGCGAAAGACAGTGCACTCCAAGAGAGAGAAAAAAAAAGGGGGGGGGGTAGGGAAGCTAGTCCTTTTGGGACTGACAGTTCATTTTTCCAGATACTCCTCAAGGGACTAACTGAAGCTCCCGAACAGACTAACAGTTTATCCGTCCACATGCTCCGGAATGGACTGACAGTTCATCCTTGAAGATACTCCTGAATGGACTTACAGATGCTCCTTCCAATTCTCCGAAAGGGACAAACTTTTGATCCCCACGAATTTTCCCATGGCGAGCAAATGCTTATTCGTTAGCTTGTCGTCCAAGCGACTAACCGTTACTTCACTAAGACCAATTATTTCTCCCTTTCGACTAACTTTTGACAAGCCTTCAGTAGACTTGGAACCACTGTGGCTACCACTGCGGGGTCCTTCAAGAAAGACCATGCACATTTAGAATTTGCAGAAATGACATTATGGTATGAAAGAGACCTAGCTGTGTTGCTTTTAATCAAGCAGTATTCCGTCGCTACTGCTTTGCAACGTACTTGGTAAGGAAATGCACCTGAAACATAAAGGGAGAGGGAAAATTATTTACAAGAAAGGCATAGAGGTGAAAAAAAGAAAACATATACCCAGTAGCACACCCAGTGAGCCTAAACCACGGGAACGAGGCACATTTTAAGTATCCGCAGGTGTCTATAGGGTGGAGCCAGTGCAATCTGAGCGCAGCGGGACCGCACTCGGGCGGATCCCGTGTTATCACAAGGTTAGCAGTTTTTTTTCTCTTCTTTTTCGACGTAATTAATGTATTGTGTATGCCGAAATGAAGACTCTTATGACCGATAGAAGCGATTCCTGTGCGTGGATTCCTTATTCAAAATTTCTTCAAAACGTAAGTGCCAGCGCGTACTGCCGCCTTGCACACCCGTCAGTTCTGGTGCTTCGCGAAAGCGAAAACACACGGAAGGAAAACTGGTATGACAATATGCTTAGAATGCTATTCGCAATAAAGGAATACCTACATTGACACTGCAAGAGCTCAGGGAAAATTCGTGTGAGAATTTGATCTATATGTATAGTTTTAGATTACAATGCTACAAACTAACTAAAAAAGTTCAGTGGTGGTGGTGACCGGTCATCCTACTGCAGTGTGTTTCTAAACTAGTGGATAAGCCATGAAGATACGAAACCAGCAAAAAAAGAAAAAAGAAAAAGAAAAGACGAGGACAGAAGCAAAGACGGTAACAGAACATGCGCTGGACTTGCATTTGTTGGCTTATTCGAAAGAAACCGCAAGCTAACAGACAATAGACATATGCAAGCTATATAGTGTATCGTGTCATAATTTACCGCAACGTTGAAATGCTATCGCATTCTCAGATCGCATTCGGTGTAACATTGCTTTCTTTTTCAGGTCGGCAGAGTGGCGCGTCGTGAGTATATATCCGCCGCTATCGACCAGGTTAAAACTGATGTAAACGACAAGGTCGTTGTCGACCATCATGCCGATACCAACACGCATATAGGTCCATGACCTGTCTGGAGAGCAGCGGCTGCTTTCGGATCTGCAGACGGCCGCGGCCCTCGGCACTCATCAAGGACGCCTGGATCTCTCGAACATCGCCACCATATCTATCGGTTGCGGGGCAGTTTCTTTCACTCGCCCCTCTCGACGGTTCCGGTGCTCGGGGCTGTACACCTGGTGCGGATTCGTGGCGGAGCCTAGCTGGCGAGCCTATAGCTTTGAGAGCCGATATTTATTTATTTATTTATTTATTTATTTATTTATTTATTTATTTATTTATTTATTTATTTATTTATTTATTTATTTATTTCAGTATACTGGTGGCCCTCAGGCCGTTACAGGGGTGGGTTACAGTGAAATTATTAATATAAATCACTCGTACAGCATTATATGAAGTACGCAATTCAACTGCTATTTACAAGTATGCAGTAATTCAATGGTACATCAGTGCAATTAGTACGTCAATTTTACACAATTCAACAGCAATTCAAGTGCTTCATTCAGCAATGGGGGAAGGCGCGGTCCCCGAAGCAATGGCCAGCAGACTTCAGCTGTGAGCCTGTGGCTATACCGTCTCCTCTTCCACCGTGCTCCACGAATCCATCTGAGGCTGTCCTCTATATACAACGGACGACCCGTACTATGATTACCGTCAATAAATGCTTTTCTATTTCTCTTGCGGCATCTGACACCGAACGTCCACTAATGTAAAACACATACGCACGCGCACATACACGCACACACTTGGTGTTACCAGCTGTAAGAAAAGGCTGTGGTTGCCATTTGCTTATATAGGTACCAGCTTCCTCTGATTCTGCACCAGTTAACTCGGAAAAACATCAACATCAGCAATGTGAGCAATTGTGGCCTCCGAGAATCCTTTTTGAGAACTTTTTGTCATTACATTTATTTCAAACTGTTGTTTACTCCAGTGTTGATGCTGTCGCAGTGGTTATCGTAACCACGTGCCCTACGGACCAAGTAAGTACTTAATTTTTCAGTAATCTGTTATTTTTTATTCTATTGTAATTACTGTAATTGGATCTTTATTGTAACCAGTGTCCCCTACCAAACAGTGTCTATATTTACGGTTCCAGTATTTTCTGCCTGTTTCTAGCACGTCATTACCGGTTCTGGTTTAATATTGTAGATCAAAGAGGTAAAAGTGCAGTGGATCCTTTGCTGACTGTCTGTGCGGGAGGTGAGAACCTAGCTAGTCTAGTGATAATCGCTTTCTTTTTTCAAGCTTCTTCAACCACAATGTTTAGATATAAAATTATTATTAATATTTATTGTAAGCCAGACAAGTAGCAGGTAACAAAAAGCACTTTATTAAGGCGAACGCCTTTAATAGCCCATACTCGCGGCGTCCGACCGTCCGTCCGTCCGTCCGTGCCCTGAAACGGTGCCAGCTGTGACCTCTCCCCCTCACACTCTTTCGGCCGGACAACCAAGCTGCTGGAGTTGCAATTTATGCTCAGCCAGACGTTGAGCTTACCCCAGTCGACATGGACGACGTTCACTTTGACCATGGAGAAGCGTGTGCAGTCAGGTTGTCGACTGGGCTCTTTGTAGTCTGTGTGTACTTGGCCCCAAACCTCGGACAAGAATCAGCCGTTGCCTTTGTGAATCGCATCCTACCAACAAGCGTCAGGCATCGGCCGATGGTCGTTTTCGGGGATTTCAACTAAGACGCTAGGAACAGACATGCATTTTCCAGTGGTCTACAAAGTTACAGTTGGTCACACCAACGACAACAGCCACCATGCAGCATGGCAGCTGTCTTGATCTTCTTGTCTTCCAGACATATCCAACCACCGAAGATCTCGAGTACATATCAGTACATTTCAGTGATCACAAGGCAGCTATCGTAGACGTCGACCCAGCCAAGCATAAGGAATTCACGGGGCATTAAAGCAAACACACAAAGAATTCATGAATAAACAGTCCATCGTTTACTTCAAACCACACTTTGTCAATCTTTGTCAAAAAATTTGAAGGACACTTTGTAAATTCCAAAGTGTGTTTGGCGAAAGCCTGTGCCCATTTCACTAGGAGTGTCATGCACAAAAAAAAAAAAAAAAAAAAAACGACATGACATAGTCAGTCGAATGGCCACAGGCTTTCGCCGAATACACTTTGGAATTTACAAAGTGTCCTTCAATTTACCAGAAACGCAGCCGAGTATATAAGAAGCATTGCGATAAGCAGTGGGCGTGTTGCACATGTGCACTGGTTGACTTCCAGGCATGAAATTGCACTCCAGCACATTATTATTATTATTAAAACAAAAAGAACCCGCAAAGCTTGAGCGGTGTGGCTTTTTTATTGCAACGACTGCAACAAGAAAATAGCATTTTTTTTTTTTTACTGAACAGTTTAGAACTAAAACTAATGTTGGATATTTCATATGGATATGGTGTTACGGTACCACACGTGCTCCCCCAAAAAACGAACATATAACTATAATTACAATTTAACAGATTCGCTATGTCCTCTGCCCTTCAAATATCAGCATGCGTGTGTATGTGCACGGTGGACGAATGAGAAAAGCCTCATTTGCACTCGAGGTCATTAAATATCCCCGATTGTTTTGCTCTGAATTAATACAAAAAAAGTATGGCGTGAATACTATATGGCCCATGAGAAAAAAAATTACCAGGCACAGTATAAGAATGAAGGGAACGTTGGAAACTACTCTCAGTTGGGGAAGTAAATTAACAGCGCTTCTCCGATATTTAACTCTCTTTTCAAAAGATATTGTATTCCTTGACATGGGGATGTATACCTTCAAGTTCAGTGCCCATACGTTTTGTGGTCACGATGGGTGGTGCGCAAGGAGGTTATGTATAAACACTCCTTGGTGGCGTCTGCTATATATCGCCGAGTTCGAGGAAACTCGAGAATGGAGGTTACAGTATAGAATAAGCAGTGAATCCCGCAAACGCATGCAGTTGCCGGCACTCTCTTTGCCCGCTGAGTGCGCGATCAAGGTAGGCTCTTGCACTCCTGTAGCAATCGCTGTTTCAATCGCCGCCCCTCTATACGTTTACAACCTGCACGAGGCAAATATAAGTTGACTGTTACAGGCATGCGTGGTCCTGCATTGGAAATCAGATAGAAAACAGGTCTCGCGCAACGTTTTTCTCTCGCGCGTGCTGCAGCGTCGGCGAGAATAACTTTTTCCGTACGCATATTACCCTTCACGGAATGCCGGGTTATCGGAGACGTCGACGAGAGCAGCCGCATTGGTGGCGTCATCTTGTGGTGCAGACTTTAACCAGAAAGGATACAGCGCTACCAGTGGCGCACCGACGGGGGGGGGGGGGGGGGGGCGTTGTAACCCCCCCCCTGAGGCCGACTTAACGGCCGCTTTTGTTTAACCCCTTTTCTTTCCTTGCGCCTTTGAGTACTGCAACTAAGATATAAGACGCGCAATCGTCTGCACAATTCCGCAAAACTTCCGCAAAATGCGCATTTTTTTGACAATTTCCCGTGAAGAAATTGAAATTAGGGCTGTTTAGATGGTATTGGCAAACTAAGGCAAACTCTCAACTCCCCCTGACAGAGATCCTGGGTGCGCTACTGAGCGCTACATTACTGCAGTGACCAACCGTATTCTACTTAGCTGCAGGCGTAAAGCCGGTCACTCTGTCCGAGCGGAGTATAGGCGTACTATATATAACCAGACAGTGCGAAAACTCCGTGGAATTGAGCTAAAATCGAGAAAAGCAGCCGTTTTTTTAAGCCGAAAATTAGGGGCAGCTTCACACTATACAGATGGTGCGAAGACTGGGCAAACAGCGAAGCTGGCGACCCCACCTAGCTTTATCTTGGTTCGGCCAAGTTTTTGCGAGGTTGTGCTTCGAGGCTCGGCCACGTTTTGCGCAATATCACCCCGGAATCGACAGCCCAAGGAGCAAAGAACACTCAGTCATTAAAGTGTCTGGACGCTCAAACGCATTTGCTCAGTTTCGCGGGCTCGTAACTCCGTATCTTCTGCGAATCGCCGACGTTTCGCCGCCGCTTCGGCGGCGCGATACTCGGGATCGGACCATAGAGAAAGAAATTCAACAAGAGGGGACACTCGGCAAAAACTGGCTACAGGAAACACGTCACCATACGTCACGCTATACTTTTGATGCCGAACGTTAGCTGCCGCGAGCATCGAAAAAAAAAGTGAAATTAAGTTAACAGACATTGATTTATTTTTTAAATTCTTTGCCGCGAAAACTAAAACGTTTTGCGTATAAATGAACTTAAGCTTCGCGACTTATTTTCCTTGCCTTACCTATGGGGCTCCTGCGTTGCCCAGGGGGCGCTGCAAAAATGGTGCTAAAAAGCGCCCTCAATCCGAAACTGGGTAGTATCAAGCTCGGTCGTCTGCTTCGGGAAGCACGTTTACAATATGGACCCGCCACTTTCGGTTGTGTTGTACCACGGCTTGCAGTGAATATCGGGCGCCGAAGATTTTTCCATGGGTGGCATGCAGCGTAAAGGCAAGAACATATGCAACGCCGAATAATTGTACGCCGTTCATGAAATAAGCGGCGAAGTTTTAGCGCGGTGTCAATCGCAAGTGAAGCGAGTCACGCACGTGCGAAGTTGAACTTCAGGTAAGGTTTGCACGATGCTAGATTCAGGCGCACAAATGCGAGGAAATGCTTTCTATAAATGAATTCACAGCAGCGATGAGTAGACATGTGTACGCAACTGCTCGAGCGCACGATCGTACGCGCCGCGACGGCAGCGGTCTTTCGACATGCCGCGAAACGGCGGGTCTCCTGCAATCTTTGTTGACTGCATGCCGCTAGACAAGTAGTTATGCTTGAGCTGTAGTAGCTGCCATCTGTCTAGCAATTGATAAATAACTGATGCAATGCATATAAGCTCGCAGTAACGTACGTACGTGCGAATCGCGCTGCAGCGCGCTCTCGTGCACTGCTCGCATGATGTAGCTTTTAATGACAGCGCTCGGACATCGATGTGCTGTAATCAATACTACCTTGCTGTGCTGCCTCAACGTGCCGGCTTGAGGTAAAGGATGAGCACATTCAACTCTCTAACGTGTGCTGCTCTTAGTGGGGTAGTGAATCCGCCTTTTTCATTTTCCTGTGCTGCCCTCTGCCGCACGCCACCGGAAACGTTTTGGTAGGGTGCCGGGGCTTTCGCCGGTTGATTTGTGAACCTGCGCCCTTGTTGAGTGCGCATCGGTTGTGCATTTCGTGGATCGCGAATAATTATTAATGGCTTCTGCGGGGCAGCATGTCGTTCCTGGAAGCCATGTAGCACTCACCAACTATATATATAGGGTGAGCAGGCGTGATAGCGCTGTTTTGTTTATAGTGTGGCCTATAAAGGTACGCTGAGTACCCTCTGCCGTCGCGGCTGCTTTGGAGTTTGTTGTCGCTGATTCCTACGCTTGCACCACGCTTTGCTTTAAATTCTTTTTTCACATTCTTTAGACATCTTGCATAAATAAGAAGTTTTCGAGCCCGCAGCCTTCCGCGTCGGATTTAGCAGAGCGGTGCGCTTGTTTACATCGACATGGAATCCCGATTGCGACGAGTCATTTACTACGCTCCGCCGGCTCCTTACGTCCCCTCCAGTACTGCGCCACTTCGATCCCAATGCGCCTACTGAAGTTCACACGGACGCTAGCGGTGTCGGTCTTGGTGCCATCCTCGCCCAACGCAAAGACGGCTATGACGAGTATGTCGTTGCATATGCCAGCCGTACCCTAACAAAGGCAGAGTCGAACTATTCTGTAACGGAAAAGGAATGCTTGGCAATTATTTGGGCAATCAGCAAATTCCGTACTTACCTTTACGGACGCCAGTTTGACGTTGTGACTGACCACCATGCCTTATGCTGGTTGTCATCTATGAAAGACCCCACTGGCCGCCTCGCACGTTGGGCTTTACGCCTTCAAGAGTATGACATACGTGTCATTTATCGCTCGGGACGCAAGCATTCAGACGCCGATGCCCTATCCCGTTCTCCGCTGCCTCCTGACCTACTTTGCTTACGAACTTCCACCTGCGATTCGTCGTCCCTCAGCATCACCGACATGCCGGCCGAGCAACGCAAGGATCCCTGGATCGCTTCTCTGCTTGACGTTCTCTCTCACCGTTCACTTGATTCTGTTTCACGCACCATTCGTCGTCAAGCGCATCACTTTGTCGTTCGTGACGGCTTGTTGTACCGGCGCAATTACCTAACCGATGGCCGCAGGTGGCTGCTTGTTATCCCCCGTCATCTGCGCTCGGACATATGCACCGCCTACCACGACGATCCTCAATGCGGCCACGCTGGCGTATTCAAGACCTACTCCCGCTTACGCCTGAGGTATTACTGGCGCGGCATGTATCGATACATTCGCCAGTACGTGCGATCATGCCTTTCGTGCCAACGCCGCAAGACTCCCCCTCATAGCACCGCTGGTCCTCTACAACCTTTACCGTGCCCTACACGACCATTTGACCGTGTTGGCATTGATCTTTACGGTCCCCTCCCGAACACTCCTGCGGGCAACCGGTGGATCATTGTCGCCGTCGACCATCTCACACGGTACGCCGAAACATCTGCGCTGCCAGCTGCCACCGCGATAGACGTCGCTCGCTTCCTTCTTCGCCGCCTCATTTTGCGACACGGTGCGCCCCGTGAATTATTAAGCGATCGTGGCCGCGTCTTTCTCTCAAACGCTATTGAGGCACTGCTCCAAGAATGCCGCATCGTTCACCGCACCACCTCTGCGTACCATCCTCAAACAAACGGCATGACGGAGCGTTTCAACCGTACCCTTGGAGATATGCTTGCGATGTACGTGTCCGATGATCACTCCAATTGGGACCAGGTGCTCCCCTTCGTCACGTACGCCTATAACTCTGCGCCACAAGCTACCACCGGCTTCTCCCCTTTCTTTCTTCTATATGGACGTGAACCATCATGTTCAATGGACACCATTCTCCCCTACCGACCCGATGTCTCTGAAGCCACGCCCGTTTCCGAAGCGGCTGCTTATGCTGAAGAGTGTCGTCAACTGGCTCGCTCGTTTACCACGCAAGACCAATGTCGCCAAAAATCTCGCCATGACGAATCTGCATCTAGCGCCCACTATTCCCCGGGAATGCTAGTTTGGCTCTGGGTCCCATCCACTACTCCCGGCCTTTCGACCAAGCTTCTCTCGAATTACCACGGTCCCTACCGAGTAGTAGAGCAAACATCTCCCGTCAACTACATCATCGAGCCGCTCGAGCCATCTTCCGACCACCGCTGCCGAGGGCGTGAAACAGTTCACGTCACTCGGCTGAAACCGTTCTACGACCCTCCTGTGCTGTCATTCCCCTAAGTCGCCAGGTTGGCTCCTTTCTGCGCGGGGAGTGATTGTACCGGAGCACATCGGCACCAGCTCTGTGCCAGCGAGTGTGTGGAAGAAGACGTTGACGATCGTGTGGTTCGCGCTAGGTCGGTTTTCAACGAGCCAGCTTGTTTAACCGCTTCATCTAGTCTACCTGCAAAATACTCTTGTTGCATTACCAACGAAGGTGTTGCGGCTATCGCGTTATCGGTTCGACGGCCTAACGCGCGGGTTTCGGTCGAACGATGGTATAGGCACGGTGATTTTATCGGTGCCGTCGACAAGAAAGCCCGTCGCACTACCAAAGCCAGTCTTACGCTATACGCACACTTTCAGTACTGCACTGACGTCGAGCTACCAGTGGAGTTTCAACGCGGTACACGGCACGAGTTGTCAGTAGCACGCGTCCGAGCGCTTTTTTTTTTCGGGGGATGTTTCCCTGAGATGGGGCCGCACGGCCGCGCGCGCGACCCTTCCAAAACGTTTCGCGACTAATCCGCCAGGGCAGGGCGCATGCGCCGTCGGGCCGTGAAAAAGGCGGATTGTCACCGAATCAGCCTGACCATTTGTGGTCATTTGCACACACCTGGTCACTTCGCCACTTCGCACTAGTCGAATTGTTAATTGTCGCTGTGGCCGGGTCTCGAATCGTGAATCACCACCCATGCCTGCTGTTATGTGGGTCCTCCATTTCGCTTACCCAGCGCGACGAACTGCAGTTATCCAGTGCGCCCGACGCTCCGCAGCGTGAGGCCTTGAAGGAAAACGGT